>NC_048573.1:63654119-63968563 GCF_013265735.2 Oncorhynchus mykiss
TTTGCAATTACAGAGATCATACGTTTCCTGTAGTTCTTGACCAGGTTTGCACACACTGCAGCAGAGATTTTGGCCCACTCCACCATACAGACCTTCTCCAGCTCCTTCAGGTTTCGGGGCTGTCGCTGGACAATACAGACTTTCAGCTCCCTCCAAAGACTTTCTATTGGGTTCAGGTCTGGAGACTGGCTAGGCCACTCTAGGACCTTGAGATGCTTCTTACTGAGCCACTCCTTAGTTGCCCTGCCTGTGTGTTTCGGGTTGTTGTCATGCTGGAAGACCCAGCCACGACCCATCTTCAATGCTCTTACTGAGGGAAGGGAGTTGTTGGCCAAGATCTCGTGATACATGGCCCCATCCATCCTCCCCTCAATACGGTGCAGTCCTCCTGTCCCCTTTGCAGAAAAGCTTCCCCAAAGAATGATGTTTCCACCTCCATGCTTCACGGTTGGGATGGTGTTCTTGGGGTTGTACTCATCCTTCTTCTTCCTCCAAACACAGCGAGCGGAGTTTAGACCAAAAGGCTCTATTTTTGTCTCATCAGACCACATGACCTTCTCCCATTCCTCCTCTGGATCATCCAGATGGCCATTGGCAAACTTCAGACGGACCTGGACATGCGATGGCTTGAGCAGGGGGACCTTGCGTGCGCTGCAGGATTTTAATCCATGACGGCGTAGTGTGTTACTAATGGTTTTCTTTGACACTGTGGTCCCAGCTCTCTTCAGGTCATTGACCAGGTCCTGCCGTGTAGTTCTGGGCTGATCCTTCACCTTCCTCATGATCATTGATGCCCCACGAGGTGAGATCATGCATGGAGCCCCAGACCGAGGGTGATTGACCGTCATCTTGAACTTCTTCCATTTTCTAATAATTGCGCCAACAGTTGTTGCCTTCTCACCAAGCTACTTGCCTATTGTCCTGTAGCCCATCCCAGCCTTGTGCAGGTCTACAATTTTATCCCTGATGTCCTTACACAGCTCCCTCGTCTTGGCCATTGTGGAGAGGTTGGAGTCTGTTTGATTGAGTGTGTGGACAGATGTATTTTATACAGGTAATGAGTTCAAACAGGTGCAGTTAATACAGGTAATGAGTGGAGAACAGGAAGTTTTTCTTTAAGAAGCCCAACAGGTCTGTGAGAGCTGGAATTCTTACTGGTTGGTAGGTGATCAAATACTTATGTCATGCAATAAAATGCAAATGAATTACTTAAAAATCATGCAATGTGATTTTCTGGATTTTTGTTTTAGATTCTGTCTCTCACAGTTGAAGGGTACCTATGATAAACATTACAGACCTCTACATGCTTTGTAAGTAGGAAACACTGCCGATTTTGCAGGTTATCAAATACTTGTTCTCCCCACTGTATATATAAAGTAACACACTAACAAAACAATTACCAGGCTATATTCAGGGGGTACCGTTACCGAGTCAGTGTGCGGGGGTACATCTTAGTTGAGGTAATTTGTACATGTACAGTTGAAGTCAGAAGTTTACATACACTTAGGTTGGAGTCATTAAAACTCGTTTTTCAACCACTCCACACATTTATTGTTAACAAACTATAGTTTTGGCAAGTCGGTTAGAACATCTACTTTTGGCATGACACAAGTAATTTTTCCAACAATTGTTTACAGACAGATTATTTCACTTGTAATTCACTGTATCAAAATTCCAGTGGGTCAGAAGTTTACATACACTAAGTTGACTGTGCCTTCAAACAGCTTGGAAAATTCCAGAAAATGATGTCATGGCTTAAGATGCTTTTGATAGGCTAATTGACATAATTTGAGTCAATTGGAGTTATACCTGTGGATGTATTTCAAGACTAACCTTCAAACTCTGTGCCTCTTTGCTTGACATCATGGGAAAATCAAAATAAATCAGCCTAGACCTCAGAAAACAATTGTAGGCCTCCACAAGTTTGGTTCATCCTTGGTAGCAATTTCCAAACGCCTGAAGGTACCACATTCATCTGTACAAACAATAGTACGCAAGTATAAACACCATGGGACCACGCAGCCGTCATACCGCTCAGGAAGGAAACGCGTTCTGTTTCCTAGAGATGAACGTACTTTGGTGCGAAAAGTGCAAATCAATCCCAGAACAACAGCAAAGGACCTTGTGAAAATGCTGGAGGAAACGGGTACAAAAGTTTCTATATCCACAGTAAAACAAATCCTATATTAACATAACCTGAACGGCCGCTCAGCAAGGAAGAAGCCACTGTTCCAAAACCGCCATAAAAAAACAGACTACGGTTTGCAACTGCACATGGGGACAAAGATCATATTTTTTGGAGAAATGTCCTCAGGTCTTATGAAACAAAAAAATAACTGCTTGGCCATAATGACCATTGTTATGTTTGGAGGAAAAAGGGGGAGGCTTGCAAGCTGAAGAACACAATCCCAATCGTGAAGCACAGGGGTGGCAGCATCATGTTGTGGGGGTGCTTTGCTGCAGGAGGGACTGGTGCACTTCAAAATACAGTGCCTTGCGAAAGTATTCGGCCCCCTTGAACTTTGCGACCTTTTGCCACATTTCAGGCTTCAAACATAAAGATATAAAACTGTATTTTTGTGAAGAATCAACAACAAGTGGGACACAATCATGAAGTGGAACGACATTTATTGGATATTTCAAACTCTTTTAACAAATCAAAAACTGAAAAATTGGGCGTGCAAAATTATTCAGCCCCCTTAAGTTAATACTTTGTAGCGCCACCTTTTGCTGCGATTACAGCTGTAAGTCGCTTGGGGTATGTCTATCAGTTTTGCACATCGAGAGACTGACATTTTTTCCCATTCCTCCTTGCAAAACAGCTCGAGCTCAGTGAGGTTGGATGGAGAGCATTTGTGAACAGCAGTTTTCAGTTCTTTCCACAGATTCTCGATTGGATTCAGGTCTGGACTTTGACTTGGCCATTCTAACACCTGGATATGTTTATTTTTGAACCATTCCATTGTAGATTTTGCTTTATGTTTTGGATCATTGTCTTGTTGGAAGACAAATCTCCGTCCCAGTCTCAGGTCTTTTGCAGACTCCATCAGGTTTTCTTCCAGAATGGTCCTGTATTTGGCTCCATCCATCTTCCCATCAATTTTAACCATCTTCCCTGTCCCTGCTGAAGAAAAGCAGGCCCAAACCATGATGCTGCCACCACCATGTTTGACAGTGGGGATGGTGTGTTCAGCTGTGTTGCTTTTATGCCAAACATAACGTTTTGCATTGTTGCCAAAAAGTTCAATTTTGGTTTCATCTGACCAGAGCACCTTCTTCCACATGTTTGGTGTGGCTTGTGGCAAACTTTAAACAACACTTTTTATGGATATCTTTAAGAAATGGCTTTCTTCTTGCCACTCTTCCATAAAGGCCAGATTTGTGCAATATACGACTGATCGTTGTCCTATGGACAGAGTCTCCCACCTCAGCTGTAGATCTCTGCAGTTCATCCAGAGTGATCATGGGCCTCTTGGCTGCATGGGCCTCTTGGCTGAAATATCCAATAAATGTCGTTCCACTTCATGATTGTGTCCCACTTGTTGTTGATTCTTCACAAAAAAATACAGTTTTATATCTTTATGTTTGAAGCCTGAAATGTGGCAAAAGGTCGCAAAGTTCAAGGGGGCCGAATACTTGCGCAAGGCACTGTAGATGGCATCATGAGGCAGGGAAATTATGTTGATATATTGAAGAAACATCTCAAGACATCAGACAGGAAATTAAAACTTGGTCGTAAATGGGTCTTCCAAATGGACAATGACCCCAATCATGCTTCCAAAGTTGTGGCAAAATGGCTTACGGACAGCAAAGTCAAGGTATTGGAGTGGTCATCACAAATCCCTGACCTCAATCCTATAGATAATTTGTGGGCAGAACTGAAAAAAGGAGGCCTACAAACCTGACTCAGTTACACCAGCTCTGTCAGGAGGAATGTGACAAAATTCACCCAACTTATTGTGGAAGGCTACCTGAAACGTTTGACACACATTTTTAACTTAAGGGCAATGCTACCAAATACTAATTGAATGTATGTAAGGAAATCTGAGGAAAACGCTACCGAAATTCTATCAACACATCTCCTGTGCTACTCGCGCATTGAACACCCTGGATCATTGCTACTCCTTGTCCCGGGTTAGCTCTGAGAATAGTTTCGACATACACTATATATACAAAGTATACGGACACCCCTTCAAATTAGTGGATTCGGCTATTTCAGCCACACCCTTTGTTGACAGGTGTATAAAATCGAGCACATAGTCATGCAATCTCCATACGTAAACATTGGCAGTGTAAATCCTTGCTGAGCAGCCACATACAAGCCTAAGATCACCATGCGCAATGTCATGTAAATAAGGTATTTCTGTTTTTTATATGTAATAAATTTGCACATTTTCCAAAAAAACTGTTTTCGCTTTGTCATTATGGGGTATTGTGTGTAGATTGATTTAAAAAATGTGTTTTCCTCAGCAATTTTAGAACAAGGCTGTGACATTGTAAAATGGAAATAATTTTGGTTATTAGGCCTTAACGAAACAAAATGCAGAAAAAATCAAGGGGGCTGAATACTTTCCGATTGCACTGTAAATTCTAGACACTGACGGATCATTCTGATGTTTCTCAATTTTTATTTGGGGGATTTATATTACTGCATTGTTGGAGCTAGAAATACACGCATTTCGCTGTACTTGCTACATCTTCAAATATGTGTACGCAACCAATACAATTTGATATGAAAAAGGCTACAGTATAGAGTTAGAGGGAGTTACTGTACGGAGAGGATGAGGATTTTCCACTCATAGGCCTACACACAGAGTAGAGCCTGTGATATTACCCCATTCTCTACATCCACAGAATTCACATGGACAATCTCAGTCCATTGAATGAATAGCTCTTGGTTTATGTTTGATTAACAGTAGCCTATATTTCTCTCACATATATTTTTACAGCTCTCTGTGGTTTTAAAAAGTCCTTCACCCACTCTGACCAATAGGGTTTGTCTGTCTCAGGTGTGTAGCAGATGACGCTGAATGTCATGTCACAACCAGGAAGTTATAACATTTACACATACTATCTCATTGACATGTCAATGTTTTTCCAGTATGTGATACTAAGAGCTTTTCAAATCTCTTGACATCCCTCTGCACAGAGCACATGTGTTTTATTTCTAACCAGTTGTTTAAGTAGGGTGGATAGCTTCTGTATTGTGTGTGTGTGTGTGTGTGTGTGTGTGTGTGTGGCAAGTGAGGCTGAGTTTATCACACATCTGATCAGTGTGTTGTGGCTTTTGTCTCTGTTCCCTCTGGCAGAGACACTGGACCACAGATACAGGAAGTGTTTATTTTAGAGTAGTATCCTCACAATTGAGAGAGAACACTTGGTCTGAGGCTGATTGGCACATGTCCTCCATTGTACTGTATATTTGTCCTCCAAGTGAATGTTGTGTTTTGTTCGTGCAGTGAAGAGGTCAGGCAAAACATCTAGAGTTTAAAAAATAAAATCAATTTGTCACATACACGTGGTTATTAGATGTTACTGTGATTGTTACGAAATGCTTTTTCTTCTAGTTCCGACAGTGCAGTAATATCTAACAATAATATCTAACAAGTAATCTAACAATTTCCCAACAACTACCTAATACACACAAATCTAAAGGGGTGAATGATAATATGTACATGTAAGTATATAGATGAGTGATGGCGAAGGTGCAATAGATGGTATAAAATACAGTATATACAGTGCCTTGCGAAAGTATTCGACCCCCTTGAACTTTGCGACCTTTTGCCACATTTCAGGCTTCAAACATAAAGATATAAAACTGTATTTTTTTGTGAAGAATCAACAACAAGTGGGACACAATCATGAAGTGGAACGACATTTATTGGATATTTCAAACTTTAACAAATCAAAAACTGAAAAATTGGGCGTGCAAAATTATTCAGCCCCCTTAAGTTAATACTTTGTAGCGCCACCTTTTGCTGCGATTACAGCTGTAAGTCGCTTGGGGTATGTCTCTATCAGTTTTGCACATCGAGAGACTGAAATGTTTTCCCATTCCTCCTTGCAAAACAGCTCGAGCTCAGTGAGGTTGGATGGAGAGCATTTGTGAACAGCAGTTCTTTCCACAGATTCTCGATTGGATTCAGGTCTGGACTTTGACTTGGCCATTCTAACACCTGGATATGTTTATTTTTGAACCATTCCATTGTAGATTTTGCTTTATGTTTTGGATCATTGTCTTGTTGGAAGACAAATCTCCGTCCCAGTCTCAGGTCTTTTGCAGACTCCATCAGGTTTTCTTCCAGAATGGTCCTGTATTTGGCTCCATCCATCTTCCCATCAATTTTAACCATCTTCCCTGTCCCTGCTGAAGAAAAGCAGGCCCAAACCATGATGCTGCCACCACCATGTTTGACAGTGGGCATGGTGTGTTCAGGGTGATGAGCTGTGTTGCTTTTACGCCAAACATAACATTTTGCATTGTTGCCAAAAAGTTCAATTTTGGTTTCATCTGACCAGAGCACCTTCTTCCACATGTTTGGTGTGTCTCCCAGGTGGCTTGTGGCAAACTTTAAACAACACTTTTTATGGATATCTTTAAGAAATGGCTTTCTTCTTGCCACTCTTCCATAAAGGCCAGATTTGTGCAATATACGACTGATTGTTGTCCTATGGACAGAGTCTCCCACCTCAGCTGTAGATCTCGGCAGTTCATCCAGAGTGATCATGGGCCTCTTGGCTGCATCTCTGATCAGTCTTCTCCTTGTATGAGCTGAAAGTTTAGAGGGACGGCCAGGTCTTGGTAGATTTGCAGTGGTCTGATACTCCTTCCATTTCAATATTATCGCTTGCACAGTGCTCCTTGGGATGTTTAAAGCTTGGGAAATCTTTTTGTATCCAAATCCGGCTTTAAACTTCTTCACAACAGTATCTCGGACCTGCCTGGTGTGTTCCTTGTTCTTCATGATGCTCTCTGCGCTTTTAACGGACCTCTGAGACTATCACAGTGCAGGTGCATTTATACGGAGACTTGATTACACACAGGTGGATTGTATTTATCATCATTAGTCATTTAGGTCAACATTGGATCATTCAGAGATCCTCACTGAACTTCTGGAGAGAGTTTGCTGCACTGAAAGTAAAGGGGCTGAATAATTTTGCACCCCCAATTTTTCAGTTTTTGATTTGTTAAAAAAGTTTGAAATATCCAATAAATGTCGTTCCACTTCATGATTGTGTCCCACTTGTTGTTGATTCTTCACAAAAAAATACAGTTTTATATCTTTATGTTTGAAGCCTGAAATGTGGCAAAAGGTCGCGAAGTTCAAGGGGGCCGAATACTTTCGCAAGGCACTGTACATGTAATTTAAGATATGTAGACATTATTAAAGTGGCATTATTTAGAGTGCATATATAAAGTGACTAGTGATCCATTTATTGAAATGGCCAGTGACTGGGTCTCAATGTAGGCAGCAGCCTCTCTGAGTTAGTGATTGCTGTTTAGCAATCTGATGCCCTTGAGATATAAGCAGTTTTTCAGTCTCTCGGTCCCAGTTTTGATGCACCTGTACTGACCTCGCCTTCTGGATGGTAGCGGTGTGAACTGGCAGTGGCTCAGGTGGTTGATGTCCTTTTTGGCTGTAGGTGTCACGGAGGGCAGGTAGTTTGCGCCCGGGGCAGACCGCACCAACCTCTGGAAAGACTAGCGGTTAAATTTTCAGGGTTTTGGGTGAGAAGCCAAATTTCTTCAGCCTCCTGAGGTTGAAGAGACGCTGTCCCTTCGATGTGAATAGGAGGGTTCTCCCTCTGCTCTTTCCTGAAGTCCACAATCATCTCCTTTGTTTTGTTGACGTTGAGTTCTACTTGTGAGGTTCAATCTCTTAGTTGTGTGAAATATATTGTCACTAAGTTCAAACACCCATCGTGGTATCATTCACAACCTTAGGGTGGTGTCATAAAGACCACAAATGTACTGTATACACAGAACACATGGTTGGGGTAGTTAGTGATGACGTGGACTCAGGTGACTTTGAAAACATCTAATTTCAGTGTTATATTTTCAGACAGAGGGAATTGTCACCAGTCGTTGTGTCTGTTATTTAGACCTCAGGACCACCTCCATATATAACCTCAACAGCAATATTGCAGGACTAATCTTTCAGTATATTAAGTGCTATAACTGAGCTCAGTTATTTTTTTCTTCGGAGGACAACTTTATTACTATAACAAATATCATTTTTATAATATATTTGTATTCACAGAAAATGAAAGATGACTACAATATACAGTATATTGCAGTTTGCTCATGGTGTTGGTATTTGCTTTCTCCACAGTAAACTCCAGAGATTCTGAGCCAAGGCACCGGTGCGCCACACCATCCACTACCATGGCCAACCAGAACTCTACCAACCCGTCCCATGACTTGTTTGAGCAGTTCGTCCAAGCCCAGACCTGTAAGGAGGTGCAGCGTATTTTCTCAGAGCTTTGCCACCACCTACAGGTGGACCCCAGGGACTACCAGAGCTTCTACACCAAGCTCAAGGAGAGGCTCAACTACTGGAAGGCCAAGTCCCTCTGGGTCAAGCTGGACAAGCGGGCCCAACACCAAGACTACCAGCAAGGCGAAGTCTGTGCCAAAAACAAGGCGTGTATTTATTTATTTATTTATTTATTCTTATTTAAGAGAAGAAGAGAGATACTCAAGAAGTTCTTTGAAGTAAAATATGTTTGTACAAGGACAGTGGCTATGTAGTGGTTAAGGTTTCTACATCAGTGTTGTGGATCTACTTTGGCAGAGTACAGTCTGTCCTTTTAATACTATCAAGGTGCATTCATCCCTGCAGAGCTTAGTCTCTCCTTCCTCATTTCTTCCTCCTTTTTTATTTATCTTCTGTCTCTCCCCATCTCTCTCTCTCGCTTCCCTCTCCTCAGTGCCTGGTGCTGGGTGCAGGGCCGTGCGGGCTCAGGACAGCCATAGAGCTGGCTCTGCTGGGGGCTCATGTGGTGGTACTAGAGAAGAGAGACTCTTTCTCCCGGAATAACGTGCTGCACCTGTGGCCCTACACCATCTATGACCTGCGTGGGCTGGCTGCCAAGAAGTTCTACGGCAAATTCTGCACGGGGGCTCTGGATCACATCAGTATGTCCACCAGTACCATACTAGATCAACCTGATGTCTTGGTGTCATAATGCCAATCATATTTCTTCATTTATTACGTATGACTAAATCAAACCAGTCTCTTATCAGTTTGCTATGATGCTATTAAGGTTCTTGGACATAGTGTCTGAGTATGTATTATCGTACATTGAATTGAAGAGGATTGTTTTAATTCCCTGTGGGACAATATCATACATACTTGTACGCGTCTGTATCTTTCAGGCATCCGTCAGCTCCAGCTGATACTGCTGAAAGTGTGTCTTCTCCTAGGGGTGGAAGTTCAAACAGGGGTGGAATTCAAAGGATTTGTGGAGCCCTCAGGAGCCACAGGTAGCCCTCAGGAGCCCCCCCCCCCCCCCCGTTCCCCCGTGTATTAAACGAATACAATACAAAATATTTCTGTGGTAGTAAAAGCTTGTAGGGCCATTTTAAATATTTGTCCGGAGTGTCCACGTTGAGTGGAAATATACCTTAACTCTTTGCTCTTCCTGTCTCTCTCCCTCTGTCGTTGTATGTCTCCATCAGGCTGGATGGCAAAGCTGTTTCCTGACAATCACCCTGCTGGGAAGTTCCAGTTTGATGTCTTCATATCTGCAGGAGGAGGAAGCTTTGTCCCGTATGGTGAGGAGAGAGGACACACACTACTGTAGCTCCGATACAATGGATGTATTCAACAGAAACACTCAACTATATGAACCTGATTTCAGGCTGCATGTGCTTCTGTCTTTGTCCCCACTCCCCAGGCTTCAAGAGGAAGGAGCTGCGAGGGAAGCTGGCCATTGGCATCACGTGTAACTTCCTCAACCGTCACACTGCAGCCGAGACCCAGGTGGCAGAGATCAGCGGTGTGGCACGTATCTACAACCAGAAGTTCTTCCAGGACCTGCTCACAGAGACGGGTAGGATTCTATTCTACGCCCCGGGTTTGGGGCTATGAGTGCCAACACTTCTACTGGTGGTTGATATGGTGTCAGTGACTGGGGATCGGAATAAAGAATACCATAGGGGCTGGGTGGGCATGGTGACAGATAAGGAGTGACAGTGCTGTCTTTTAATTGCTGTCCCTCTTCCTCTTTTTGTCAATTTCCTGTTTAATTTCCTGTGCTCCATTGCTGTTTCACTTGTCCTGTCATTGTCTTGTAACTAGTTTATTTCACTCATTCAGTCCCTCTTTATCCCCCTTCTCTCAATCATTCTCTCTCGGTTGCTCTCGCTCTGTGTGTGTCTGATCTGTGTGTGTGTGTCTGTCTCTCTCTTTTTCTTTATTTTTCTCTCTCTCTCTGTCTTTCTCTCTGTGTGTGTGTGTGTGTCTCTCTCTCTCCCTCCAGGTATTGATCTGGAGAACATAGTCTACTATAAAGATGACACCCACTACTTTGTCATGACTGCCAAGAAGAAGAGCCTGTTAAAGATGGGGGTCATTAAACAGGTGAGGAAAACGCATCCATTAGTACCAACAGCAGCAGCTCCATACTAGGCCTCTAGAGGACAGATAGCTAGCAACAATGACAAGAAGCTGCCATGTGGGGAATCCTAGTTAGCTCGTATCTTGTTATTGATGCCGTGTCTTGTTTTGACTGATGTCACATCTATGCTAATATGGCTAGAATTCGCTAGTTAGCTAACCAACAACTGTAACACTGTATTTGAGAGACAACAAATACTCATTGTGCAAATGTATTTTAGACTAAATATAGTTTACATGTTGTCAACAATCTAAGCCAGCTCCGTCTGTTTTGTCCCATAGTTGCGCACGTGTCGGTTTTATTACTAAACCACCAACCCATCTATTTCTCTAGTCTATTATCCATCTCTGGCTCCTCTGACCTTTGCATCACAATATAGTCCTCCCCAGATAGGCTGGGTACCTTTCCTGCTGTAAGGGATTAGATGCTAATAAACACTTGTAATGGAATTGATGTCTGTGCAGCACAGGGTTAGCACTGAGCCATGCTACAGTGTACCCGCTCACTCCCTCTTCTCACACTACAACTCTGGAAGGACTACGCTAGATCATTTTGTTTTGTCTTCAATGATTGAGCTCACACTGACTTTCCCCCCCAAAAAAATATTTCCTCTGTGTCCTCTTGTTCTGCTCAATATTCTAATTCATGATATGCATATTGACATACCAGTAGAGTAATCATTCTATATACAGTATTTGCATGATTATGGGGGTTGTTTTTTTTGTATTTCTTGTCACTGTTCCATTTTGTTTAAAAATCATATTGACATACCAGTAATCTATTTTTTCCAATGGATTCACTGTGTACTTCTACTTCACTACATTCCTATAGAAAAGTATGTACTTTTTACTCCATACATTTTCCCTGACACCCAAAAGTACTTGTTACATTTTGAATGCTTAGTAGGAGAGAACATGGTCCAATTCACACACTTATCAAGAGGACATCCCTGGTCATCCCTACTGCCTTTGATCTGGCGTACTCCGTAACACACATGCGTTGTTTGGAAGCAATGTCTGAGTGTTGGAGTGTCCCCCTGGCTATCAGTAAATGTAAAGAAAACGCAAACATTGTGCCTACTGGTTTGCTTAATATAAGCAATTAGAAATGATTCCTACTTTTACTTTTGATACTTACGTATATTTAAAACCAAATACTTTTAGACTTTTACTCAAGTAGTATTTTACTGTGTGACTTTTACTTGAGTCATTTTCTATTAAGGTATCTTTTACTTTTACTCAAGTATGACAATTGGGTACTTTTTCCACCACTGATGTTGTTCCCTCTGTGACCACCATAGATATAAAACAGTTATACATCTCTACGGTGACCACCTCCAATATGTTCCCTCTGTGACCACCATAGATATAAAACAGTTATACATCTCTACGGTGACCACCTCCAATATGCTCCCTCTGTGACCACCATAGATATAAAACAGTTATACATCTCTACGGTGACCACCTCCAATATGTTCCCTCTGTGACCACCATAGATATAAAACAGTTATACATCTCTACGGTGACCACCTCCAATATGCTCCCTCTGTGACCACCATAGATATAAAACAGTTATACATCTCTACGGTGACCACCTCCAATATGTTCCCTCTGTGACCACCATAGATATAAAACAGTTATACATCTCTACGGTGACCACCTCCAATATGTTCCCTCTGTGACCACCATAGATATAAAACAGTTATACATCTCTACGGTGACCACCTCCAATATGCTCCCTCTGTGACCACCATAGATATAAAACAGTTATACATCTCTACGGTGACCACCTCCAATATGTTCCCTCTGTGACCACCATAGATATAAAACAGTTATACATCTCTACGGTGACCACCTCCAATATGTTCCCTCTGTGACCACCATAGATATAAAACAGTTATACATCTCTACGGTGACCACCTCCAATATGTTCCCTCTGTGACCACCATAGATATAAAACAGTTATACATCTCTACAGTGACCACCTCCAATATGTTCCCTCTGCCTCCAGGACTTTAGTGATGCCGATAAGCTTCTGGCCCAGGTAAATGTGGACCAGGAGGCCTTGTTGCGTTACGCCTACGATGCTGCCCAGTTCTCCACGGGCCACTGCCTGCCCGACATGCAGTTTGCCCAGAACCACGCGGGCCAGCCTGATGTGGCCATGTTCGACTTCACTTGCATGCACCGAGCTGAGAACGCCTCTCTGGTCAGGGAGAGAAAGGGCAAGAAACTACTCATGGGCCTGGTGGGAGACTGCCTGGTAGAGGTGAGAGGTCATGTCAGTGTGTTGGAGGACTTGATTCACTTATGCGTACACATGCTCCGGCACGTGTGTGTGTGTGTGTGTGTGCTTACAGTTGGAGTCGAAGTTTACATGCACCTTAGCCAAATATATTTAAACCCAGTTTTTCACAATTCTTGACATTTAATCCTAGTAAAAATGTCCTGTCTTAGGTCAGTTAGGATCACCACTTTTATTTTAAGAATGGGAAATGTCAGAATAATAGTACAGAGAATGATTTATTTAAGCTTTCCAGTGGGTCAGAAGTTTACATGCACTCAATTAGTATTTGGTAGCATTGCCTTTCAATTGTTTAACTTGGGTCAAACATTTCGGGTAGCCTTCCACAAGCTTCCCACAATAAGTTGGGTGAATTTTGGCCCATTCCTCCTTGCTCGCACATGCTTTTTCAGTTCTGCCCACAAATTTTATATGGGATTGAAGTCAGGGCTTTGTGACCTCAATCCCAACCTTGACTTTGTTGTCCTTAAGCCATTTTGCCACAACTTTGAAAGTATGATTGGGGTCATTGTCCATTTGGAAGACCCATTTGCGACCAAGCTTTAACTTCCTGACTGATGTCTTGAGATGTTGCTTCAATATATCCACATCATTTTTCTACCTCGTGATGCCATCTATTTTGTGAAGTGCACCAGTCCCTCCTGCAGCAATGCACCCCCATAACATGATGCTGCCACCCCCGTGTTTCACAGTTGGGATGGTGTTCTTCAGCTTGCAAGCCTTCCCATTTTTCCTCCAAACATAACAATGGTCATTATGGCCAAACAGTTCTATTTTTGTTTCATCAGACCAGAGGACATTTCTCCAAAAAATATGATCTTTGTCCCCATGTGCAGTTGCAAACCGTAGTCTGGCTTTTTTATGGCGGTTTTGGAGCAGTGGCTTCTTCCTAGCTGAGCGATCTTTCGGGTTATGCTGATATAGGACTTGTTTTACTGTGGATATAGATACTTTTGTACCTGTTTCCTCCAGCATCTTCACAAGGTCCTTTGCTGTTCTGGGATAGATTTGCACTTTTCGCACCAAGGTACGTTCATCTCGAGGAGACAGAATGCGTCTCCTTCCTGAGCGGTATGACGGCTGCGTGGTCCCATGGTGTTTATACTTGCGTACTATTGTACTATTGTTTGTACAGATGAACGTGGTACCTTCAGGTGTTTAGAAATTGCACCCAAGGATGATCCAGACTTTCTTTTTCTGAGGTCTTGGCTGATTTCTTTTGATTTTACCATGATGTCAAGCAAAGAGACACTGAGCTTGAAGGTAGGCCTTAAAATACATCCACAGGTACACCTTAATTTGACAAATTATGTCAATTAGCCTATCAGAAGCTTCTAAAGCCATGACATAATTTTTGGGAAATTTCAAAGCTGTTTAAAACTTCTTAGGGCTGAAATCCCGTTAACGGGATAGATATGACAACAGCTAGTGAAAGTGCAGGGCACCAAATTCAAAACATCAAAAAATCTCATAATTAAAATTCCTTGAACATGCATGTATTTTATACCATTTTAAAGGTTATCTTGTTGTTAATCCCACCATAGTGTCCGATTTCAAATATGCTTTACAGCAAAAGCACCACAAACAATTGTTAGGTCACCACCAATAAGCACAGCCATTTTTCCAGCCAAAGATAGCAGTCACAAAAAGCACAAAGATAAAATTAATCACTCATCTTTGATCTTCATCAGATGACACTCATAGGACTTCATGTTACACAATACATGTATGTTTTGTTTGATAAAGTTCATATTTATCAAAATATGAGTTTACATTGGCGCGTTACATTCACTAGTTCCAAAAACAGAGTGATTTTGCATAGCCACATCGTTCAACAGAAATACTCATCATAAATGTAGATGATAATACAAGTTATACACATGGAGTTATTGATATACCTCTCCTTTTTTTACTTTACGGAATAAGCAAACCATGCAATAATCTGAGACAGCGCTCAGAAAAATAGTCACAATAGCCACCATGTTGGCGTCAACATAAACAAGAAATTACATGATAAATATTCCCTTACCTTCGATGATCTTCATCAGAAAGCACTCCAGGAATCCCAGGTCCACAATTTATTAATTTTTTTGTTCGATAATGTCCGTTATTGATGTCCAAATGCCTCCTTTTGTTAGCGCGTTTGGTATACATATCCAAACGCTCATTCTGGTCAGCGTTAGGTCGGACAAAAACTTCAAAAAGCTATATTACAGGTCGAAGAAACATTTCAAACTAAGTACAGAATCAATCATTAGGATGTTTTTAACATATAGCTTCAATAAAGTTCCAACCGGAGTATTCCTTTGTGTCTTGATGAGCAATGGAATGCAAGTGGATACCATGAGGAATGCGTGTGATCAAAAAATGGCTGACTGCCAGTCACCTGATTAGAATTTGCTCTCATTCAGTCCCACAACACAGTAGAAGTCTCATTCAAATGTCTATAGACGGTTGACATCTAGTGGAAGCCCTAGGAAGTGCAACATCATTCATATCTCAAGGGGATTTCAATGGGAACCTTGGTGAATATTTACCAAGCTCAGATTTCTCACTTCCTGTTTTGATTTCTCCTCAGGATTTTGCCTGCCATATGAGTTCTGTTATACTCACATACATCATTCAAACAGTTTTAGAAACTTTAGAGTGTTTTCTATCCAATACAAATAATAATATGCATATATTAGCAACTGAGACTGAGAAGCAGGCCGTTTACTTTGGGCAACTTATTCATCCAAGCTACTCAATACTGCCCCCAGCCATAAGAAGTTAAAGGCACAGTCAACGTAGTGTATGTAAACTTCTGACCCACTGGAATTGTGATACAGTGAATTGTAAATTAAATAATCTGTCTATAAACAATTGTTGGAAAAATTGTTATGCACAAAGTAGATGTCCTACCCGACTTGCCAAAACTATAGTTTGTTAACAAGAAATTTGTGGAGTGGTTGAAAAATGAGTTTCAATGATTCCAACCTAAGTGTATGTTAACTTCCGACTGTACACTGAGTGTACAAAACATTAAGAACACCGGCTCTTTTCAAAACATAGACTTACCAGGTGAAAGCTATGAACCCTTATTGATGCCACTTATTAAATTCACTTCAATCAGTGTAGATGAAGGGTAGGAGACAGGTTAAAGAAGCCTTGAGACATGGATTGTTAATGTTTGACAATATTGAACTGTCTTTGAACGGAGTAGGTGCCGCTGTACATCGGTTTGAGTGTGTCAAGAACTGCAACACTCCTGGGTTTTTCATGCCCAACCATTTCTTGTGTGCATCAAGAATAATGTACCACCCAAATGACATCCAGCCAACTTGACACAACTGTGGGAGACATTGGAGTCAACATGGGCCAGTATTGCTGTGGTACGCTTTTGACACCTTGTAGAGTCCATGCTCCGACGAATTGAGGCTGTTCTGAGGGCAAAAGGGGGTGCAAGTCAATATTAGGAAGGTGTTCCTAATGTTTTGTACACTTAGTGTACACCGTGCATTCGGAAAGTTTTCAGACCCTTGACTTTTTCCACATTTTGTTACATTACAGACTTATTCTAAAATGGATTAAATGTATTTTTTTCCCCTCATCAATCTAATGACAAAGCAAAAATGTTTTTTTTTTAGAAATGTTAGCTTATTTAGAAATAAAAAAACTGAAATCACAATACTTTGTTGAAGCACCTTTGGCAGCGATTACAGCCTCGAGTCTTCTTGGGTATGACGCTACAAGTTTGGCACATCTGTATTTGGGGAGTTTCTCCCATTCTTCTCTGCAGATCCTCTCAATCAGGTTAGATGGGGTGCGTCGCTGCACAGCTATTTTCAGTTCTCTCCAGAGATGTTCAAGTCCGGGCTCTGGCTGGGCCACTCAAGGGCATTTTAAAGACTTGTCCCGAAGCCACTCCTGCATTGTCTTGGCTGTGTGCTTGGGGTTGTTGTCCTGTTGGAAGGTTTACCATTGCCCCAGTCTGAGGTCCTGAGCGCTCAAGGATCTCTCTGTACTTTGCTCCGTTCATCTTTCCTTCGATCCTGACTAGTCTCCCAAGATCTTCCGATGGAAAAACATTCCCACAGAATGATACTGCCACCACTATGCTTCACCGTGGAATGGTGCCAGGTTTCCTCCAGACGTGACACTTGGCATTCAGGCCAAATCTTGGTTTCATCAGACCAGAGAATCTTGTTTCTCATTGTCAGTCCTTTAAGTGCCTCTTGGCAAAATCCAAGCGGGCTGTCATGTGACTTTTACTGAGGAGTGGCTTCTGTCTGGAAACTACTATAAAGGCCTGATTGGTGGAGTGCTGCAGAGATGTTTGTCATTCTGGAAGGTCCTCCCATCTCCACAGGCCAACTCTAGAACTCTGTCAGTGACCTTTTAGGTTCTTGGTCACCTCCCTGACCAAGTCCCTTCTCCCCCGATTGCTCTGTTTGGCCCGGCGGCCAGCTCTTGGAAGTGTTTTGGTGGTCCCAAACTTCTTCCATTTAAGAATGATGGAGGCCACACAAAATATTTTGGTATCCTTCCCCAGATCTGTGCCTCGACATAATCCTGTCTCGGAGATTTGCGGACAATTCCTTCCACCTCATGGTTGGTTTTTGCACTGTCATCTAAGGTACCTTATATAGACAGGTGTGTACCTTTCCAAGTCATGTCCAATCAATTGAATTTACCAAAGGTGGACTCCAATCAAGTTGTAGAAACATCTCAAGGGATGATAAATGGAAACAGAATGCACCTGAGCTCACTTTCGTGTCTTATAACAAAGGGTCTTATGTAAATAATGTATTTTTGTTTTTTTAATTTTTTATAAATTTGCAAACATTTCTAAAAACCTGTTTTTTGGTTCATCATTATGGGGCATTGTGTGTAGATTGATGAGGATTTGTATTTATTTAATCCATTTTAGAATAAAACTGTAACGTAACAAAGTGTAAAAGGTCAAGGGGTGTGAATACTGTATGTGTGTATACAGTATATAGACACAGAGCTCTGTTAAGAAACGGGTCACTAAATCAGCTTAATGCAGCAGCTTGTGGGTATTAAATCAGCCCAGAGTGTCATACCTTTATTTCCTTCCTTTTAAATCTGACAAGTTATCATGTCAATTAATAATTCTAAAGTGTGTGTGTGTGTGTCTGTGTGTGTCCACAGCCGTTTTGGCCTCTGGGAACAGGTATTGCCCGTGGGTTCCTGGCTGCCTTCGACACAGCATGGATGGTTAGGAGCTGGGGCAAGGGAAGACCCCACATGGAAGTACTTGCTGAGCGGTAAAGAATAGTTTTCCTGTATGATCAATAACACCACCTTTTAAAAGCATGTGACCATCCCTCTTCACTGTATAGAAAGGACTACCCTGGCTGGGCCTTTCAGAGAATTCTTCAACTAGTAATGCCACTCTAGCCTTGTAACTGTATATCTTTGAACATCCATTAATTCACAAGCAGCTGCTTGTAAAAGATCTTACTGTACAAACCCATCGGAATCTTCTGTTCCTTAGTTGGCGCTTCTTCAGTTCCATAGAAACTCACTATCTCTTAAAATGTCTTTCCCTCTGACTGAATAGAGAGAGTATCTACCAGCTCCTGTCTCAGACCACACCAGAGAACACCAGTAAGAAATATAGCGCCTTCAGCATAGACCCGGCTACACGCTACCAGCACGTCAACCTCAACTCCGTCAAGGCCTTCCAGGTCAAAAACATAAATATAATCTATTCCTTCTATTTCTATAGTCAGTGCCGACACAAAGCTACACTCATGCCCGATTCACATTATTGGGCTGACCAGAACTGCACAGTGCTGGCTTGGACATTTCCTTTTTTCAGCACGGTTCCAGCAACTGTAGGGGATGCGTAACCAGGTCAGCTCAGTAAGGTTTGGGTTGGTACGATAGTACGAAAGGGTATGACTACCCCACTGTATCAACGCTAGTAAAATAAATATACTGTATATTGTGCTGTGTAACATTGTAAACACGTTTTGAAATAGATTAATGCTGCTCCCCCATTTTGGTGGATATTTCCTATAGTATTCATGCATTGTCAGGAAACTGCTGTGTGTTTGTATTTTGTGGTGAGCTGAATGGCACTAGAGGAGTATTGTTCTAAAATACTTTAGAGAGTTTTCAGAAGTTACCAGATCAATTACGCTGCATCAAACCAAACCCCAGCTTCTGCCTTTATGAAGCCTGCTGTGTTCTTAGCCTAGTCCCAGATCTGTTTGTGCTGTACAGCCAACTCCTATGCTTGTTGCTTGACAATGACCATAGAAGTTGGCAAGACGGCACAAACGTATATGTTACCAGGCTACTATGTTCTGGCTTCAGTGTGAAGTTGATCTCAACTCTATTGTTTCTTGGTATTCCCTCTCTTTGCATGCATTACGAAGGTGAAACGTCTCTATGATGTGGAAGAACACCTTAATCCTGGGCGACCCAACAAGAAGCCGAAAGAAAATTGGTCTCACCTGCGACAAGGTTAGTCTGGCTTCACATTACTAAAGCAATAATGCATGAAGGGCAGGGGTGTGATTCATTTTGGTTTTGGCACGGCTGTGCTGTGCTGAGATCATGGGCACGCAGAGACTACAACCCATTAAATACATATTTTATATATTTTTTAAATGATGTTTCCTGATCTTAGTTATATCTCTCAAATAGATATAGGTCAGACATTTCAGGACAAACTGCCCTTAGTACTGCATCCTGACAGGGTACTGCAACCTGTCAGGATGCTCTCGATGGTGCAGCTGTATAACTTTTTGAGGATCTGGGGACCCATGCCAAATCTTTTCAGTCTCCTGAGGGGGAAAAGGTGTTGCCGTGTCCTCTTGTCAACTGTCTTGGTGTGTTTGGACCATGATAGTTTGTTGGTGATGTGAACACCAAAGAACTTGAAACTCTTGACCTGCTCCACTACAGCCCCATCGATGTTAATGGGGGCCTGTTCGGCCTGCCTTTTCCTATAGTCAATGATCAGCTCCTTTGTCTTCCTCACGTTGAGGGAGAGGTTGTTGTCATGGCACCACATTGCCAGGTCTCTCGTTGGCGGTGATCAGGCCTACCACTGTTGTGTCGTCAGCAAACTTAATGATGGAGTTGGAGTCGTGTTTGGCCACGCAGTCATGGGTGAACAGGGAGGGGACTAAGCACGCACCCCTGAGGGGCCCCAGTATTGAGGATCAGTGTGGCAGATGTGGCCCGTCAGGAAGTCCAGGATACGGTTGCAGAGGGAGGTGTTTAGTCCCGTGGTACTTAGCTTAGTGATAACCTTTGTGGGCACTATGGTGTTGAACGCTGAGCTGTAGTCAATGAACAACATTCTCACATAGGTGTTCCTTTGGGAAAGGGCAGTGTGGATTGAGATTGTGTCATCTGTGCATCTGTTGGGGCGGTATGCGAATTGGAGTGGGTCTAGAGTTTCCGGGATGATGGTGTTGATGTGAGCCATCATCAGCCTTTCAAAGCACTTCATGGCTACCGATGTGAGTGGTACGGGGCAGGAATCATTTAGGCAGGTACCCTTTGCTTCCTTGGGCACAGGGACTATGGTGGTCTGCTTGAAACATGTAGGTATTACAGAGTCCGTCAGGGAGAGGTAGAAAATGTCAGGGAAGACACTTGCCAGTTGGTCCGAGTATTATTTGAGTACCCATTCAGGTAATCCATCCCTAGCAAACACAGCTGATTAATCAAATTGCATTCTCAACTGAAGATCATGATTATGTGATTTATTTGAGTCAGGCATGTTAGGTGGGGCTTGGGCTAAACTGTGACACCAATCAGGCCCTCGAGGACTGGAATTACCCACCCCTGGCATAGCGGCCAAATCATTTTTGTATGTATTTTTTTGATAATTCAAGGGGTGTTAAAACTCCGAATGAAATAGAAATGGCTGAGACCTTTCTGTTGCATCCTTAGATGCTCAACTTGGAATGTAAACTGTCTGTGTATGAATCACATAATTATTTCAATGCCTGCCTTGATGCAATGTCACTATGTTCCATCGTCCTAATGCAGTGTTCCTATGTGTGTTCATGGCCCAGATTCGGTTGGAGCGTTTGAGGTGCTTTTGAAGTGGTGCCAGCAGCACACTGCAGGGTACGACAGGGTGAACGTGAAAGATCTGAACCAGTCCTGGAGGTCTGGCCTGGCCCTGTGTGCCCTCATCAACACCTTCAGACCCCGTGTCATGTGAGTCTCTGGGCTTTACAAGGGGGGCAAGTCAACGTATCCACCACCTATGTAGCAAATGCACAAGTAGTATTACAGAAGGAAAAACTTACCCATAAGCCTAGTCAAATTTAATTGGTCTGAAGGACTTTTCCTGTTCAAGTTATTCATGGTACTAACTGTCCAATAAGAAAACAAACTTATGTGTTCGGTTACAAATAGGTTTGCTATTGTATGCCCTCCTGAACATGCCCTTGGTCAACATAGTAGCTATCCCTAACCTCTTCCTCCACAGTGACATGTCCTCTCTGGAGGAGTCTAATGCAGTCTACAATAACCAGCTGGCCTTCAACTTGCTGGAGAGAGAGCTGGGCATCCTTCCCATAATGTCAGCCAGGGAGATGTCTTTCATGGGACAGATAGACAAGCTCTCCATGGTGCACTACCTCACACAGATCCACGATGCGTTCAATGAAAGGACACCTACTAAAGGTATGCATTAGGGCAGTGGTTCCCAAACTTTAGCTGCGTACCCCCTCTAGCACCAGGGTCAGCGCACTCTCAAATGTTGTTTTTTGCCATCATTGTAAACCTGCCACACACACACTATATGATACATTTATTAAACATAAGAATGAGTGTGAGTTTGTCACAACCCGGCTCGTGGGAAGTGACAAAGAGCTCTTATAGGACCAGGGCACAAATAATAATAATCAATCATTTTGCCCTTTATTTAACCATCTTACATATTAAACCGTATTTGTTCATTGAAAATTGTGAATAACTCACCACAGGTTAATGAGAAGGGTGTGATTGAAAGGATGCACATAACTCTGCAATATTGGGTTGTATTGGAGAGAGTCTCAGTCTTAAATCATTTCCACACACAGTCTGTGCCTCTGAGTCTCTCTTGTTCAGATATTGATAAGTGGACTGGAGGCAGGGCATGAAAGGGATAACGAATCCAGTTGTTTGTGTCGTCTGTTTCGGGAAAGAACCTGCGTAATTGCGCACCCAGGTTCACATTTGACATTGTCCGTAAGCTTGAGTTCATTTGCACACAAAAAAAATCATAGAATGATGGAAAGACCTGTGTGTTGTCCTTGTTAATGCAGACAGAAAAGAGCTCCAACTTCTTAATCATAGCCTCAAGTTTGTCCTGCACATTGAATATAGTTGTGGAGAGTCCATGTAATCCTGGATTCAGATCATTCAGGTGAGAAAAAACATCACCCAGATAGGCCAGTCGTGTGAGAAACTCGTCATCATGCAAGCTGTCAGGCGAGTGGAAATTATGGTCAATAAAGTTTAAGCTTGTCTCTCAATTTTTAAAAAAAAGTGTCAATACTTTGCCCCTTGATATCCCTTTCAGAAAATTGCATAATGCAGAAAATACACGAGAGTTCAGGGGCCTTGCTTTAACAAAGTTAACCATTTTCACTGTAGTGTCCAAAACGTTTTTCAAGCTGTTAGGCATTCCCTTGGCAACAAGAGCCTCCCGGTGGATGCTGCAGTGTACCCAAATGGCGTCGGGAGCAACTGCTTGCACGCGCGTTACCACTCCACTATGTCTCTCTGTCATGGCTTTTGCGCCATCAGTACAGATACCAACATGAGCAGCAGCTACGTTTAGCTACATACTGACCGTTAGTGGAATTTCCACGAGAGAGTAACGGTTAATGTGATTGGATGTTCATTATTTGACTAGGCTACTTGTATTTGACATTGTGTTGTTATTTTGCTGAACACTAGATGGTTTAATTACATTTTTGGCAGTGAAATGAGGCTACTCAGCCGAGAGAAAGAGAACTCACCCAAATGTTTAGCCCCGTTGTTTTTTTTTAAATAAAAAATAAAACATTTGAATCACATTTTTATATTGCGTACCCCCGACGTAATTTGGCGTACCCCCGACAAATCCCCAGTTTGGGAATACCTGCATTCGGTCAATGTTTATCGTACACCTTACGTAATAATCACTGTGATTGTTTGCTTGATCACTTGTAGCCTTGACTCCAGGAACAAGAATGTGGTGTTGGTCTGTTTTCACGAGACTACATTATGTATTTTTATATCATTTTCTGTTACTGTGACATTGTTATCTTGTCATTGAGCATAGTTGTATTCATTACATGAAGATGTTTACTGGCATATTTCTAGTTGGCATTTCTTAAAACGCTGGACCAAGATTAATTGTATCAATAGCGTATTATTAGTGAAAGGAATTGAATCTGGTCCCAAGTCAGTTGTTCAGACAGTACACAGTTTATGTAACCCCGTTTGTATAAGGGCTCAGGTGTTTTTCCCTCTGAAATGTGTATGATGTTGATAAAAGGGAGAGGGCTGTCATTGTCACTTTAAGAGCATTACCCAGCGTGCCTCTGGTTAGAGTAGCTGGGGCTGAGCTCATAACCAGCCCTGATTGGCTGCCAGGGTTGTGCCGCTCTCCTGCGCTCGGTGGGTAAGCCAGGCAGCAGCCAAAGCAAACAGCATCAGCCTCTGAGGAAATGGCTTATCAGGCTCGGGTGGGACTAGCCTCAGCCTCAGCCTCACCTAAAAGAGATCTAGCTACTATTCCTGTGAGGAGTACGGATTTTCCCACGCTGTTTTTGCTGCCGGAGGTATTTCTGGTAAATACTAGCAGAGTGTGTAGGAGAGAGATTTTCAGTGGGGATCCAGCATTTGGAAGCAGGCTTGGAGAGCAGTTGCTCCGCTTGGCTTTGTCTTGGCTCTGTGATGCTGGAGGTAGAGAATCACTATGTAAGGGGATTGGCTGGCTGGCTGACACACAGATGAGCATGTTTGTTCCGCTAGAACAGAGCAGGAGGACACTAAAGCTTGTGTGTATTTCTCTCTGCTGCAGAACCTCAGAGCCTTCCCCTGAAGCCATCCAAGACCCTGTCTTTTCGGGCTGCTGTGGTCTTCCTCAACAACCTCAAGCACAACTCTCTGCAGCGACGCAAGGTAAGGTTCAGGCAAGCCGCTGCATGGTGTCACTGAGACCACTGTAGTTGGCTGTTTAGTGTTTATTTAATATCAGGGATAGACTGGATAAGAACATTTGTGCAAAACCAGTTGTGTTTTGGGTGAAAAGAGGAGTAGGCCAACCTCAAGTTCGTATGGACGTCATTCTTTTTCATGCAACTCCCTGCTGAGCCGCGAGGTGAGCTAAAACAAGCAGCTGCATGTTGTCGCTGAGACTACTGTAGCTAGATTATTTACTTAATATCAGAGTTTTCTATATGAGAACCTCAAATTCATATGCCCTGTCATTTTAGTTTGTTTCTTGTGATTATACTTTCATTGTACATTCAATTTTCACTAGTTACAGTATTTTTAATGATCATTTGATTGTTTTAGTTCTGTATTATAAATAAGACCATGCTGCATGAGGTTTACAATTTATTTTGGCCTTTTCCAAAATCAACTGTAATGGCAAAGATACTTTTCAAACATGCAAGATAATATCTAAAGAATTGGTCATTTTGAGGTTATTCAGTTAATGTAATTTAAACCATAAACGTGGTCACATGACTGTTTTCTCTTTTACAACAGGAGAGACTAGCAAGCAAGAAAGACAGAAACGGGACGATGGGAGAGGAAAAGGATGTGAGTAGTGTATCCTTATTATCAGAGGCTCACATACAGTACAGAGCTAACCTTTCTCTTTATTGATGGATGTATCTGCAGACTTCAGGACTACTCCAACTGCTATACTATAAATTGTTTCTGTGCTTTGTTCCTCTATTTGATTACTACTGGGATACAGAACCCAGAGACATGTACACAGAGTGAAGAGTTGTTGAGTCCATCAGATTTGTAATTTTGTATTTCTTTGGCCTTCAAAGAAATACTACTCCCTAATGTTGAACCATAACACATGTTTTTGTGCTATGTTGTTGAACTACTGTAAAAATATTACCGTTCTCAATTTCTTTCCCCCCAGCCTTTAGCTCCTCTCTCAGCCCCTAAGGTGAACCCTGACCCTGTGAACCCTGACCCTGAACCGAGCCTGGCGCCAGGCATCAGTAGCAACGAGGAGTGTTACTTCTGTTGCCAGCGGGTCTATGTTCTGGAGAGGATCAGTACTGAGGGAAAGTTATTCCACCGTAGCTGCTTCACCTGCCATCAGTGCGGCACCACCCTTAGACTGGGCGGGTATACCTTCAACCAGCACACTGGTGAGTAGTGAGCACCGCTTGTACCACAGCCTATACTCGGGTACTCTTTTTCAGGGCAATAGGCTAGTGGGTAATCTGCAATTTTAGTAACAAATGTTATTTATAGGGTCCAAATGAGCCTTTTGAATCTTTTAGAAGCAGGATTTTTTACGAGATTCTATAATAGAACAACATCATGTTACTGTACAGTAGAACATCATGTTACTGTACAGTAGAACATCATGTTACTGTACACTAGAACATCATGTTACTGTACACTAGAACAGTAGAACAGCATGTTACTGTACACTAGAACAGTAGAACATGTTACTGTACAATATATCATGTTACTGTTCACTAGAACAATGTTACTGTACAGTAGAACAATAGAACATCATGTTACTGTACAGTAGACCAGCATGTTACTGTACAGTATAACAGCATGTTACTGTACAGTAGAACGTCATGTTACTGTACAGTAGAGCGTCCTGTTACTGTACAGTAGTGCGTCATGTTACTGTACAGTAGCGCGTCATGTTACTGTACAGTAGCGCGTCATGTTACTGTACAGTAGAGCGTCATGTTACTGTACAGTAGAGCGTCATGTTACTGTACAGTAGAGCGTCATGTTACTGTACAGTAGAGCGTCATGTTACTGTACAGTAGAGCGTCATGTTACTGTACAGTAGCGCGTCATGTTACTGTACAGTAGAGCGTCATGTTACTGTACAGTAGCGCGTCATGTTACTGTACAGTAGCGCGTCATGTTACTGTACAGTAGCGCGTCATGTTACTGTACAGTAGAGCGTCATGTTACTGTACAGTAGAGCGTCATGTTACTGTACAGTAGAGCGTCATGTTACTGTACAGTAGCGCGTCATGTTACTGTACAGTAGCGCGTCATGTTACTGTACAGTAGCGCGTCATGTTACTGTACAGTAGCGCGTCATGTTACTGTACAGTAGCGCGTCATGTTACTGTACAGTAGCGCGTCATGTTACTGTACAGTAGAGCGTCATGTTACTGTACAGTAGCGCGTCATGTTACTGTACAGTAGCGCGTCATGTTACTGTACAGTAGCGCGTCATGTTACTGTACAGTAGCGCGTCATGTTACTGTACAGTAGCGCGTCATGTTACTGTACAGTAGCGCGTCATGTTACTGTACAGTAGCGCGTCATGTTACTGTACAGTAGAGCGTCATGTTACTGTACAGTAGCGCGTCATGTTACTGTACAGTAGAGCGTCATGTTACTGTACAGTAGCGCGTCATGTTACTGTACAGTAGCGCGTCATGTTACTGTACAGTAGCGCGTCATGTTACTGTACAGTAGAGCGTCATGTTACTGTACAGTAGAGCGTCATGTTACTGTACAGTAGCGCGTCATGTTACTGTACAGTAGCGCGTCATGTTACTGTACAGTAGAGCGTCATGTTACTGTACAGTAGCGCGTCATGTTACTGTACATTAGCGCGTCATGTTACTGTACATTAGCGCGTCATGTTACTGTACAGTAGAGCGTCATGTTACTGTACAGTAGCGCGTCATGTTACTGTACAGTAGCGCGTCATGTTACTGTACAGTAGAGCGTCATGTTACTGTACAGTAGAGCGTCATGTTACTGTACAGTAGCGCGTCATGTTACTGTACAAGTGGGACTTCCATGGTCATTATTTACTCAGGCATGGAAAATATTTTGTGTGAAATGTTATGTTACATTTTGTCTGTTTGCAAAAAGGCTGCAAATGACTCCCTCTTTTGTCAATACAGAAACAGAATATAGCTATGTCTATTCCCAAAGCTGTCGTACCTGTAGGAAGTTAAAACTTACATTTCTGGATGATAAATACAGCACAGTTTAATTTATTTATGCACCATATGAAAAATGAATGAAAGACACCCGTTTACATGTTTTATGGTTCATGTGAAAAGGGGAACAGGAGACAGGGTTATTAAGTAGCGTCTCTCTCTAACGTGCCAGATCCAGACTCTCTGAAAGCTGTTGTTTTCCTTCTCATGTGCCCGCAGGGAAGTTCTACTGTGAGCTGCACTCTGAACAACTAGAGATGGAGAACGGGGAACAATGCCCATCCTTTCAGGTGGGTCTCTGTTCTGAGTTTGAGCAGATGGGAAATTAAACCATTCTGTTGCATACCATGTTGCCAGCTTGTGGCTTACTTGTCTATGTAGTACATTGCTTTTGACTCAAATGACTAGTTAATTTCACAGGACATTGTGCTTTAACCATTCATTTATAGAGGAATGTTTAATCCCATAATACAATGCCAATGGTACAGTGCTTCTTCCATTCATTTAATGTTTTTCCCTTCCAGGATACAATAGAAGATCACAATGAGAAGGAGAGAGGTGTGAATGGGATCTCCAGTGAAGAGCCCTCACCTTGTCCCTCTGAAGATGATGATGAAGAGTTCTCTCTAGACTTGGGTCTTCCTAAACCAATGGCTCCTCAGGGTGAGGAACACCCCAGCAGCAAACAATCTAATCCTGTAGAGGAGCCCCATGTCCCACCAAATCCACCCATAGACGTTTACCTGAAGAAAGGGTTTAAGGCCAGTGAGGTGGAGGAAGAAAAGGAGGGGAAGGAGAGGGTTGAGGATCCCTCCTCATACCCCCCGACCCCTGTCCCAAAACCTTGTCTATCTTGTTCGGAAATCCCCAGCCCTCAGGCCTCCCCTCCTGTACCCAAACCACGCACCGTCCTCCCCACCCCAAAAAGGGACATGTCACCGGCCCATGTAGGGGAGAAGGGGTCCCTCGAAGCAGCAGGAGAGAAAGGGGCCCCCAAGGCTACCCCAACCCCTGACTCCAGGGCGAAGCAGTCCCTGCGGAAGCTGCAGCTCAACGACAAGGAGAAGAACCAATTAGTCAATCTGAGCTTCAGCCTGGACTCTGACTCAGAGACACCTGGTTCTTCCTCCTGCTCCTCTTCAACAGTCACAGCAGGGGGTCTCAGCCCACCCAAACCTCCAGGTATTCCTCTTTTATTATTGCTTTTGTTTGTTTTGATCTCTTCTACTGTGTTTTAACTGTAAGTGTTAGGATTTTAAATGGGGAGGATGGAATATACAGTGCATTCGAAAAGTGTTCAGACCCCTCCACTTTTTCCGCATTTTGTTACGTTACAACCTTATACGAAAATGTATTAAATTGTTGTTTTTTTCTAATCAATCTCAACACAATGCACTGTAGTTACGAAGCAAAAAAAATAATTTTTAAACATTTTTGCAAATATTCAGACCCTTTTATTCAGTACTTTGTTGAAGCACCTTTGGCAGCGATTACAGCCTCGCGTTTTCACGGGTAAGACACTACAAGCTTGGCACACGCCTGTATTTGGGGAGTTCTTCTCTGCAGATCATCTCAAGCTCTGTTGGGTTGGACTAGCTCAGGTTGACTGCACAGCTATTTTCCGGTCTCTCCAGAGATGTTCAGGTTAAATCGGGTTAAAGTCCGGGCTCTGGCTGGGCCAGTCAAGGACATTCAGAAACTTGTCCCTAAGCCGCTCCTGCGTTGTCTTGGGTATGTGCTTGGGGTCGTTGTCTTATTGGAAGGGGAACATTCGCCTCAGTCTGAGGTCCTGAGCGCTCTGGAGCATGTTTTCATCAAGGATCTCTGTAGATTGCTCAGTCCCTGCTGCTAAAAAACATCCCCACAGCATGATGCTGCTACCTCCATGCTTCACCGTAGGTATGGTATTGGCCAGGTCATGAGCAGTGCCTGGTTTCCTCCAGACATGTCGCTTGGTATTCAGGCCAAAGTGTTCAATCTTGGTTTCATCAGAACAGAGAATCTTGTTTCTCATGGTCTGAGAATCCTTAAAGTGCCTTTTGGCAAACTCCAAGCAGGCTGTCATTTCCCTTTTACTGAGGAGTGGCTTCCGTCTGGCCACTCTAAAGACCTGATTGGTGGAGTGCTGCAGAAAAGTTTCTCCCATCTCCACAGAGGAATTCTGGAGCTCTGTCAGTGGCCATCAGGTTATTGGTTTGACCGGGCGGCCAGCTCTAGGAAGATTCTTGGTGGTTCCAAACTTCTATCATTTAAGAATTATGGAGGCCACTTTGTTCTTGGGGACCTTCAATGCTGCAGAAATGTTTTTGTACCCTTCCCCAGATTCGTGCCTCGACATAATCCTGTCTCTGAGCTCTATGGACAATTCGTTCAACCTCATGGCTTAGTTTTTGCTCTGACATGCACTGACAACTGTGGGACCTTATATAGACAGCTGTGTGCCTTTCCAAATCATGTCCAATCAATTTAATTTACCACAGGTGGACTCCAAATTGTAGAAACATCTCAATGAGGATCAATGTAAACAGGATGCACCTGAGCTCAATTTCAATATTAATCAATATTAAATTAAGGCTGTAATGTGGAAAAAGTGAAGGGGTCTGAATACTTTCCGAATGCACTGTAACTCCTTTTGAGGTATGATGATAAGTTATGTTCAAAATTACCACAGTTGGTAGCTTGAGGGTTAAATCGAGTTTGATTTGCAGATTGCCAGGAGGAGGAGGGCTACTGGATTGGGGGCTCGAGGCCGGCGGGACACATCCGGGAGCTCAGGAACCGCCGCTGCTTCAGAAGGAAAGAGGAGCCTGAGGAGGGCCAGGGTCAACACGGCAGGGTCCGCTCCAAATTCTCCCCCTGGAACCTCTCCTCCCCTCGGCCGAGGAGGGACTACCGCTTCAGCGTCCTCAACAGCCACCCAGGTAAAGCTCCCTGTAAAGTGGTGTGGTTGGACTGTCTCAGCTTTGCCACAGTATTTATCTATCTATTTAATCAATAGCGTGTATTTGTATAGGCTTTGTACAGCAACAGTTGTCACAAAAGTGCTTTCCAGATACCTGACCTGGACCCCGAAAGAGCAACCAGCAGTTGTTGATTCCCATGTTCTTCATATCTGTCCTGAATGAATTGTTTCATTTCTCTATCTTCACAGAAGTACACTATCACCACAGTGTATCCGAAGATGGTGGTGCTGATGATGAGGAGGATGATGATGATTATGATGAGTTGGATATGTTTGGAGTAGATGGCATGGATTTATATGATGACAAGGTAAGGACTGGGACTTTTTTAGCTGGCGTTTTAATTCCATCTATGGAATTTCATGATGTATACAGTACCAGTCAAAAGTTTGGAGATGCCTATTCATTCCAGGGTTTTTCTTAATTCTTTACTATTTTCTACATTAATAATAGTGAAGACATCAAAACTATGAAATAACACATATGGAATAATGTAGTAACCAAAAAGGTGTTAAACAAATCAAAATGTATTTTATATTTGAGATTCTCCAAAGTAGCTACCCTTTGCCAAGTGTGCAAAGCTGCCGTCTTCTCTCATGAGGTTGTCATGAGGTTGTCACCTGGAATGCATTTCAATTAACAGGTGTGTTAAGTTGTGGAATTTCTTTCCTTCTTAATGCATTTGAGACAATAATTTGTGTTGTGACAAGGTAGGGGTGGTATACAGAAGATGGCCCTATTTAGTAAAATAGCAATTCCATATTATGGCAAGAACAGCTCAAATAAGCGAAGAGAAACGACAGTCCACCGTGACTTTAAGACATGAAGGTCAGTAAATCCGAAAACATTTCAAGGACTTTGAATGTTTTTTGCAGTCGCAAAAACCATCAAGTGCTATGATGAAACTGGCTCTCATGAGGACCACCACAGGAAAGGAAGACCCAGAGTTACTTCTGCTGCAGAGGATACGTTAATTAGAGTTAACTGCACCTCAGATTGCAGGCCAAATAAATGCTTCACAGATTTCAAGTAACATACACATCTCAACATCAACTGTTCAGAGGAGACTGCGTGAATCAAGCCTTTATGGTTGAATTGCTGCAAAGAAACCACTACTAAAGGACACCAATAAGAAGAAGAAGCTTGCTTGAGCCAAGAAACACAAGCAATGGACATTCGACTAGTGGAAATCTTTCCTTTGGTCTGATGAGTCCAAATTTTAGATTTTTTTGTTCACAAGTGCTCAGCATATGTGGGAACTCCTTCAAGACTGTTGGAAAAGCATTCCAGGTGAAGCTGGTTGAGAGAGTGTGCAAAGCTTTTATCAAGGAAAAGGGTGGCTACTTTGAAGAATCTAAAATATATTTTGATTTGTTTAACACTTTTTTTAGTTACTACATGATTCCATATGTGTTATTTCATAGTTTTGATGTCTTCACTATTATTTTACAATGTAGAAAATAGTAAAAATAAAGAAAAACCATTGAATGAGTAGGTGTGTCCAAACTTTTGACTGGTACTGTATAATATTCTTATTATAATTATATTATTATTACTATTATTATTAGTATTATTATTATTAGCTACACACACACACACTCACCCTTACTCTGCTGTCTCTAGTTCCAGATCGTCCATTCAGACCCTGTGAAGGCTGAGAAGCTACAGCTGATGAAGATGAGGACTTTGGCACGTCGGGCAAAGACATCTGAGATGCAGCGCTTCCACAAAGCCCAGGTCAGTTCACAGTTCACCAAGTTATCTAATCAGCTCTGCTGTGGAATAGCTAAAGGGATACTGCGAGATTCTGGCAATTAAGCCATTTTTCTACTTACCCAGAGTCCTATGAACTCGTGGTGGATACAGTTTTCATGTCTCTGCGTGCAGCCATTGCGCTAACACTAGCTAGTATTGGCTTGTGAAACTACCTCTAACTTCCTTCATACTGCATGCAGAGACATAAAATGGCTACCCAGACTATTTTCATTGCCCCCCCTCTACGCTACTGCTACCTTTTTGTTATTATCTATGCATAGTCACTTTAATAACTCTACCTACATATTACCTCGACACCGTTGCCCCCGCACATTGACTCTGTACCGGTAACCACTGTATATAGCCTCGCTATTGTTATTTTAATGCTGCTCTTTAATTATTTGTTACTTTTATCTCTTACTTTTTTAGGTATTTTCTTAAAACTGCATTGTTGGTTAAGGCTTGTAAGTAAGCATTAAGGTCTACACTTGTTGTATTCTGCGCATGTGACATATACAATTTGATTTGACATACAAATGGTATCCACGAGTTCATCTGACTCTGGGTAAGTAAAAAGAAATGGCCAGAATCTCGCAGTATCCCTTTAACATTGGACGCAGTATATTGACGATTGGTGCTTATCCAATATTACCCATCTTCTGCTTGTACTCCCCAGTCTATCCAGAGGCGACTGGAGGAGATCGAGGTGACGTATAAAGAGCTGGAGGATGAAGGTGTGGTGCTGGAGCAGGTACTCAGAGGAGAGGAAGGTGGGAACCCAGACAGATCCATTTGCTCTAACTAACACAATGACCACTAACAATAACTAGGAAAATATTGACCTTAGCTTGCCCTGAACAACAGGGATTTGACTTTTCATCTTTGATTCTTTGATATTCTGATGGATGTAATTACACCGGTATTTGGTTAACTTTAGTAAGCCAGCAATGTACAGATGGACTTTTTTTTAGTATTTTGCTCTTCAGCAATCATATACAGTGCCTTTGAAAGTATTCAGACCCCTTGACTTTTTCCACATTTAGTTACGTTACAGCCTGAAATTAAAATGGATTACATTTAGGTTTTGTGTCACTGCATGTGTGGGGCACAGAGATGAGGTAGTCATTCAAAAATCATGTTAAACACTTATTGCACACAGTGTAAGTCAATGCAACCTATTATGTGACTTGTTAAGCACATTTGTACTCCTGAATTTATTTAGGCTTGCCATAACAAAGGGGTTTAATACTTGACTCAAGACATTTCAGCGTTTCATTTTTAGTTTATTTGTAAACATAATTCCACAGCAGAAAGGTTACCCCTTAATGTCGAAGTGGAATTACGTTTACAAATTCACTCAAAATAAAACGCTGAAATGTCTTGAGTCAATAAGTATTAAACCCCTTTGTTATGGCAAGCCTAAATAAATTCAGGAGTAAAAATGTGCTTAACAAGTCACATCAGTTGCATGGACTCAATCCGTGTTCAGTAATAGTGGTTAACATGATTTTTCAATAATTACCTTTTCTCTGTACCTCACACATACAATTATCTGTAAGGTCCCTCTGTCGAGCAGTGAATTGTAAACACAGATTCAACCACAAAGACCAGCGAGGTTTTCCAATGCCTCGTAAAGAAGTGCACCTATTGGGAGATAAAAAATAACAGCATTTCCCTTTGAACATGGTAAAGTTACAGTGCATTCAGAAAGTATTCAGACCCCTTGACTTTTTCCACATTTTGTTACGTTACTCTTTATTCTAAAATGGAATAAATAGCTTTTTCCCTCGTCAATCTATACACAATACCCCATAATGACTAAGCCAAAATGTGTATATATATTTTGGGGGGCTGATTTGATAAAAAAATCAAATAGAAATATATCACATTTACATCAGTATTCAGACACTTTACTCAGTGCTTTGTTGAAGCACCTTTGGCAGCATTACAGCCTTGAGTTTTCTTGGGTATGATGCTACAAGCTTGGCACACCTGTATTTGGGCAGTTTCTCCCATTCTTCTCTGCAGATCTTCTCAAGCGCTGTCAGGTTGGATGGGGAGCTTCACTGCACAGCTATTTTCAGGTCTCTCCAAAGATGTTAGATCGGGTTCAAGTCCGGGCTCTGGCTGGGACACTCAAGGACTTTCAGAGACTTGTCCCAAAACCACTCCTGCATTGTCTTGGCTGTGTGCTTAGGGTCGTTGTCTTTTTGGAATGTGAACCTTCGCCCCAGTCTGATGTCCTGAGTTCTCTGGAGCAGGTTTTCATCAAGGATTTCTCTGTACTTTGCTCCGTTCATCTTTCCCTTGATCTGGAGTAGTCTTCCAGTCCCTGCCACTGAAAAACATCCCCACCGCATGATGCTGCTACCACGATGCTCCACCGTAGGGATGGTGCCAGGTTTCTTCCAGGCGTGAGGCTTGGCATTCAAGCCAAAGAATTCAAGCTTGGATTCATCAGAACAGAGAATCTTGTTTCTCATGGTCTGAGAGTCCTTTAGGTGCCTTTTGGCAAACTCCAAGCGGCCTGTCATGTGCCTTTTTACTGAGGAGGGGCTTCCATCTGGCCACTCTAGCATAAAGGCCTGATTGGTGGAGGGCTGCAGAGATGGTTGTCCTTCTGGAAGCTCCTCCCATCTCCACAGAGGACCTCTGGAGCTCTGTCAGTGACAATCCGTTCTTGGTCACCTCCCTGACCAAGGCCCTTCTCCCCTGATTGCTCGGTTTGTCCAGGCGGCACTGTGTTCATGGGGACATTCAATGCTTCCCCAGATCTGTGCCTCGACACAATCCTGTCTTGGAGCTTTACAGATAATTTCTTCGATCTCATGGTTTGATTTTTGCTCTGACATGCACTGTCAACTGTGGGACCTTATATAGACAAGTGTGTGCCTTTCCAAATCATGTCCAATCAATTGAATTTATGACAGGTGGCTCCTATCAAGTTGTAGAAACAACTCAAGGATGATCAATAGAAAGAGGATGCACCTGATCTTAATTTGGAGTCTCGTAGCAAAGGGTCTGAATACTTATGTAAATAAGGTATTTCTGATTTGTATTTTTAATAAATGTGCTTTCACTTTGGCATTATGGGGTGTTGTGTGTAGATTGATTTTTTTTGTATTTAAAAAAAATCTATTTTAGAATAAGGCTGTAATACTCTCCGAATGTACTGTATTAATTACGCTTTGTATGGGGTATCAATACACCCAGTCACTACAAAGATACAGGTGTCCTTCCTAACTCAGTTGCCGGAGAGGAAGGAAACCGCTCAGGGATTTCACCATGAGGCCAATGGGGACTTGAAAACGGTTGCAGAGTTTAATGGCTGGGAAAGGAGAACTGTGGATGAATCAGTAACATTTTAGTTACTCCACAGTAACCATAATGACAGAGTGAAAAGAAGAAAGCCTGTACAGAATAAACATATTCCAAAACATGCATCCTGTTTACAATAAGGTACTAAAGTAAAACTGCATAACTGTGGCAAAGAAATGTCCTGAATACAAAGTGTTATGTTTGGGTCAAACACAACATATCTCTGAGTACCACTCTTCATATTTTCAAATATGGTGCTGGCTGCATCATGTTATGGGTATTCTTGTCATCGGCAAGGAATAGCAAGATGGCGCCGACAGAGATGGTCGCCTCGCTTCGCGTTCTTAGGAATCTATGCAGTATTTTGTTTTTTTTATGTATTATTTCTTACATTGTTACCCCAGGAAATCTTAAGTATTATTACATTCTGCCGGGAAGAACTATTGGATATAAGAGCAACGTCAACTTACCAACATTACGACCAGGAATAACCACCACCCAGGACAATGGATCTGATCCCAGTAGCTGACCCAAAACAACGGCGCCACAGAAGGGGCAGACGGAACGGTCTTGTGGTCAGGCTTCATAGACGGGCACATCGCTCACCGCTCCTGAGTATACTACTCGCCAATGTTCAGTCTCTTGATAACAAGGTAGACGAAATTCGAGCAAGGGTTGCCTTCCAGAGAGACCTCAGAGATTGTAACATTCTCTGTTTCACAGAAACATGGCTCACTCGGGATTCGTTATCAGAGTCGGTACAGCCACCCGGTTTCTTCATGCATCGTGGCAACAGAAACAAACATCTCTCTGGTAAGAAGAAGGGAGGGTTATATGCCTTGTGATTAACGACTCGTGGTGTAATCATAACAACATGCCGGAACTCAAGTCCTTTAGTTCACCTGACCTAGAATTTCTTACAATCAAATGCCGACCTCATTACCTACCAAGAGAATTCTCTTCGATTATAATCACAGGCGTGTATATCCCCCTCCCAAACAGATACCTCGACGGCCCTGAAATAACTAAATGGACTCTATGTAAAACTGGAAACCATACATCCTGAGGCTGCATGTATTGTAGCTGTGGATTTTAACAAAGCTAATCTGAAAACAAGGCTCTCTAAATTCTATCAGCATATCGAATGACTCGAGCTAGCAGCATTATTGGTCATTGCTACTCTAACTTCTGCGACGCAGACCCCGTCCTCCTTTCGGACAAATCTGACCACGACATGTTGTTGTTCCCAGCCTATAGACAAAAACTTAAACAGAAACGCCCGTGCTCAGGTCTGTTCAATGCTGGTCCGACCAATCGGATTCCACGCTTCAAGATTGCTTCGATCACGTGGACTTTGATATGTTCCGGATAGCCCCAGGCAACAACATTGATGTATACGCTAACTCGGTGAGCGAGTTTATTAGCAAGTGCATCGGTGATGTTGCTCCCACAGTGACTATTAAAACCTTCCTTAACCAGAAACCGTGGATTGATGGCAGCATTCGCACAAAACTGAAAGCGCAAAGCACTGCTTTTAATCATGGCAACGCGACCGGAAACATGACCGAATACAGTGTAGCTATTCCCTCCACAAGGCAATGAAACAAGCTGAGCGTCAGTATAGAGACAAAGTAAGATTACAAAAAGAAAACCAGCCGCGTCACAGACACCGACGTCTTGCTCCCAGACAAATTAAACAACTTCTTTGCTCGCTTTGAGGACAATACAGTGCCACTGATACGGCCTGCTACCAAACCTGTGGGCTCTCCTTCACCGTGGCCAACGTGAGTAAAACATTTCAATGTGTTAACCCTCGCAAGGCTGCTGGCCCAGACGGCATCCCTAGCCGCGGCCTCAGAGCATGCGCAGACCAGCTGGCTGGTGTGTTTACGGACATATTCAATCAATCCTTATCCCAGTCTGCTGTGCCCACATGCTTCAAGAGGGTCACCATTGTTCCTGTCCCCAAGAAAGCTAAGGTAGCTGAGCTCAACGACTACCCCGTAGCACTCACTTCTGTCGTCATGAAGTGCTTTAAGAGACGAGGCAAGGATCATATCACCTCCACCCTACCTGATACCCTAGACCCACTCCAATTTGCCTCCCGCCCCAATAGGTCCACAGACACTGCACACTGCCCTAACCCATCTGGACAAGAGGAATAGCTATGTAAGAATGCTGTTCATTGACTACAGCTCAGCATTTAACATTTAGCATTTAGATCCTGGGTCTAAACCCTTTTCTGTGCAACTGGGTCCTGGACTTTCTGACGGGCCGCCCCCAGGTGGTGAGGGTAGGAAACAACATCTCCACCCCGCTGATCCTCAACACTGGGGCCCCACCAGGGTGCGTTCTCAGCCCTCTCCTGTACTCCCTGTTCACCCATGACTGTGTGGCCATGCACGCCTCCAACTCAATCATCAAGTTTGCAGACGACACTACAGTGGTAGGCTTGATTACCAACAATGACGAGACAGCCTACAGGGAGGAGATGAGGGCCCTCGGAGTGTGGTGTCAGAAAAATAACCTCTCACTCAACGTCAACAAAGCAAAGGAGATGATCGTGGACTTCAGGAAACAGTAGAGGGAGCACCCCCCTATCCCCATCGATGGGACAGTAGTGGAGGAGGTGGAAAGTTCCTTGGCGTACACATCACGGACTAATTGAAATGGTCCACCCACACAGACAGCGTGGTGAAGAAGGCGCAACAGCGCCTCTTCAACCTCAGGAGGCTGAAGACATTTGGCTTGTCACCGAAAACACTCACAAACTTTTACAGATGCACAATCGAGAACATCCTGTCGGGCTGTATTTTCTTTTTTGCCTTTCATTCTAGACAAATGCACCTTTCAGCAGGACAATAACATAAAACACAAGGCCAAATATACACTGGAGTTGCTTACCAAGACAATGAGTGGCCTAGTTACAGTTTTGACATAGATTGACTTGAACATGGCTGTCTAGCAATTATCAACAACCAATTGTTTTTAAGAATAATGTGCAACTATCGTACAATACAGGTGTGCAAATCTCTTAGAGAATTATCCAGGATGACTCACAGCTGTAATCGCTGCACAACGTTGATTCTAGCATGTATTGGCTCAGGGGTGTGAATAGTTATGTAAATGAGATATTTCTGTATTTCTTTTACAATAAATTAGCAACAATTTCTAAACATGTTTTCACTTTGTCATTTTGGGGTATTGTGTGTAGATGTGTTTAAAAAATACTACTAATAATAATATTTAATCAATTTTCTATTCAGGCTGTAACACAAAAGTCAAAGGATATTAATACTTTCTGAAGGCACTGTAATCTTCGTCTGTATTTTCACCAACAAATGGTGGAAAATAATTTTGACATTCACCCTCTGTTTCCTCCCACAGACAGCTGTGGTTCTCCTGGGATGATCGACCAGTGGGTCCATCTGGTCCACCAGAAGAACACTCTGGTCTCTGAGGAGTCAGACCTTATGGTGGCGTGAGTATATAGCCCTGTTTTATTTTTTGTTGTTTTTATTCATCACATTTCAATACATATTGAGTAATGCTTTGTTTTCTGTGTAGCACATACGTTCCCAGCAAGCCAGTGGGGACACAGCAGCAGACGTCCCTCTCTCCACACTGTCACTATTGTTTACGCTGACCCTTATTCAACAGTTACTTCCTTGTTTGGGGGTTTGATCACAACTTACTTTAAGGCTCCATTGACTGTAAACAGCCGGAAGCAGTCTTCTAGGTTGAGTCACCCTGTTGTTATCCAGCTGGTGTTTCCTTCTCTTGGCTCCTCAGGTCTCGACAGCTAGAGCTGGAGGACAAACAGAGCACGCTAGAGATGGAACTGAGACGATACGAGCTGGATGGTAAGTTACCCTACACAAACAGTTTATTTTCTTTATATTCATGATGTTCACTGTATTTCAATGTGAAACACAGACCGAAACGTTGCCTTTGTGTCACTAACCATGTTTCCATCCAGTTTTTATGCAATTAAAGTCATACAATATAAAATAAATCACAAGAGCTGTGATGGAAACAGGAAATGTTATAAATGCAGACAGATAATTAGTTCATTCAACATGGTGGGATTTTTTTAGTGTAAAATGTGCTATGCGAGAAATGGCAGTGTAAACGCCTTTATGCGCAAATATTTATATAATAACCATTATATCGAAGTAAACTTGGAGTCACACGATGACATGGTGTGTGGTCCTCACACTATGACTCGGAAAACCATGCAGTTTAAATTAGGCTACAGATGAAATAATTTATGATGAACTTCAGTGGCTCCCGAGTGGCGCTGTGGTCTAAGGCACTGCATCTCACCAAGGTTGTATCACATCCTGCTGTGATTGGGAGTCCCATAGGGCGGCGCACAATAGGCCCAGCGTCATCCGGGTTTGTTCAGGGTAGGCCGTCATTGTAAATAAGATTTTGTTCTTAACTGACTTGCCTAGTTAAATAAAGGTTAAATACAATTAAAAATAGTGGTGAAACTGCATGGTATGAGCTTGATGCCACTTTCCAATAAGTGTTAAGGGTCTTATTTTGGTGACATGATGATCGATGCTTGTCTGCCGTTTTGACAGTCATAATCCATAATCTCATCATGTCGTTTCCATATGTTTGATGTGTTTGATACCGTACCATATATTCCATTCCAGCCATTACAATAAGCCTGTACTCCTATAGCTCCTCCCACCAGCCTCCACTGCCACAGAGCCTACCTGCACTATCTGCCAGCTGTTGGCTAGAGCACATGTGCCATGACCAGAGTAGGCACATTTGCTATTTAACACACAGAGTAGAAAATGTGATAGAAACACATTGAACTTTAGATTTTTATTCGCTACATGAAAAGGTACATTTTGTGTGCGCTACATCATCATGCACTGATTTTTATCTGGAACTAGTCCGTTTTTTTTAAATACACCACTAGTTGGAAAATGCACATATTTTCTTTATGCGGATTTGAGAATATCTGCATGAAAGTCTGTCGCCAATTGGATGGAAACCTAGCTACTGATAGCATTGTTGAAAGATCACTTATCGGGAGCAGCAAACAGTGTGCGGATAGACTTCTTTCTGTTCAGCTCCAGTTCAAAGTTTGTCATTTTCGTTCTGTCCGTGTCCACCCCAGATTCTGAGAGGTCTGTGGAGCAGCAGGCAGAAGAGGAGCGTGTGCTGCAGGATATGCTGGAGGTGGTGGACATGAGGAACTCTCTGGTGGCCTTCCTAGACGAGACGAGACTACAAGAGACGGAGACTGATGAGCAGCAGTCCACCTCGCTGCTAGAGGTCAAGAGACACCCTACAGCCTCAGCTGGGGCACAGGTGTACTGGGCGTGAGGGTGACTTGGACTGGGCGTGAGGGTGACACATACAGGTACACCCACTGTCACACACACACACACACGCATACACACACACACACAAATACATGTGCAGTTACATACACACTTACATATATTAGTAGAGACTTGCTGCTTACAGACACACCCATAATGTTGCATTTGAGAAGCCAAATATGTATTGGTGAAGGTATTTCTCCACAAGTGTTGTGCTCAGTGTTGAGGTACAGTATACTGACCAGAGGCAACGACACAGACCCTGGCCTGGATAACTGGCTGTCCTTCCTGGCCTGTCCCCATGGGCAGTCCATCCGCAGTCAAGGCAGTCCTGCTCCAGCAGCAGCCCCAGGATAGAGAGACCACCACAGCCAGCTGAACTCACACCAACCTCACTGAGGACCTGCTGACAATACAAAGCCAAGGATCCAAAGTCGCATGTTCTTAACTCATGGTGGTTTGTGGAGATATTATATTCTGTGGGTTGGACAGTATTGTTTCAAATGGATTCTGGATTCATGTTCATTTATTTTGGTAAACCTAAATCAGCTAGTTCTGCTAAGCACAAAGGTAATGAGATTATCGCAATTCTACTTTTCTATAATGTAGTGACAAAATTAGATACAATACAAAAAAAATTGGGCCATAAAATGTGTTTTTTGAAATGTCCTTATTTTCCATGAAAACATGCATGAAATAAGTTGCAAAATGAACAGGAAATATAGTCAAGGTGTTGACAAGGTTATAAATAATGATTTTTAATTTAAATAATAGTTGTGTTCTTCAAACTTTGATTTCTTCAAAGAATCCTCCATTTGCAGAAATTACAGCCTTTCAGATCTTCGGCATTCTAGTTGTCAATTTGTTGAGGTAATCTGAAGCGATTTCACCCCATGCTTCCTGAAGCACCTCCCACAAGTTGAATTGGCTTGATGGGCACTTCTTACGTACCATACCGTCAAGCTGCTCCCACAACAGCTCAATAGGGTTGAGATCCGGTGAATGTGCTGGCCACTCCATTATTGACAGAATACCAGCTGACTGCTTCTTCCGTAAATAGTTATTGCATAGTTTGGAGTTGTGCTTTTGGTCATTGTCCTGTTGTAGGAAGAAATTGGCTCCAATTAAGTGCCGTCCACAGGGTATGGCATGGTGTTGCAAAATGGGGTGATAGCCTTCCTTCTTCAAGATCCCTTTTACCCTGTACAAATCTTCTACTTTACCACCGCCAAAGCACCTCCAGACAATCACATTGCCTCCACTATGCTTGACAGATGGCGTCAAGCACTCCTCCAGCATCTTTTCATTTTTTCGTCGTCTCACGAATGTTCTTCTTTGTGATCCGAACACTTCAAACTTAGATTTGTCTGTCCATAACACTTTTTTCCAATCTTCCTCTGTCCAGTGTCTGTTCTTTTTCCCATCTTAATCTTTTCTTTTTATTGGCCAATATATATAAATATATGATGTTAAAGGGTCAGTGCAGTTGATGTGATTTTCAATTTTTTTAAATGATAATTCCACACTGATGTCAAAATTACACACTGAAATTATGAAATGATAGTGCCCTTTTTGTGTAAGAGCTGTTTGAAAAACAGGACGGTAGCTCTCAAGGAACAGGGTTGGCGAGCCCTTGTCTAGACAATGCTATCCACCAATCAGGGCTGTGTATGTAAATATATTTGCATCAAACATTTGTATCAACACGATCAAACTGAGTATATTAAAAAATATATATTATATTCGTAAAATAACACTGTGATTTTATTAGACGTACAGTGATGATTAAAAAACAAAATAAGACTGCATGGGGGCTTTAAATATATGATATTATATACTATTTTTTTATAATTTTTCACTTTGTTAGCACTTTTCAGTGGCTCATGTTGTGGATTGCTTTGCATGTTACATTGATAGTTAATGTTATTCTCCCGAGTGGCGCAGTTTTATTTTTTTATTTAACCTTTATTTAACCAGGTAGGCTAGTTGAGAGCAAATTCTCATTTGCAACTGTGACCTGGCCAAGATAAAGCAAAGTGTTTCGACACATACAACAACACAGAGTTACACATGGAATAAACACACACAATCAATAGTACAGTAGAAGAAAAAAATGTATATACAGCATGTGCAAATGAGGTAGGATAAGAGAGGTAAGGCAAAAAATAGGCCATGGTGGCAAAGTAATTACAATATAACAGTGGTCTACGTCATTGCATCTCAGTGCTAGAGGTGTCACAATAGACACCCTGGTTCAAATCCAGGCTGTATCACAACCGGCTGTAATTGGGAGTCCCATAGGGCGGCGCACAATTGGCTCAGTGTCGTCTGGGTTTGGCTGGTGTAGGCAGTCATTGTAAATTAGAATTTGTTCTTAACTGACTTGCCTAGTTAAATAAAAATAAATAAAATATACTCAGGGGTTAATGGGTCTCTCTAGGAATCCATGTTGGATGGATTTTATATCACTTCGTGGATATGTGTGGTACTAAGACTCAATTCTGATCCTTTTTCTAATAATTTGTTTTTTGACCAATCTTTTTTTTAGAGCTGATCTGATTGGTCAAAAGATCAGAATTTGTCTGCCTGTCTAAACGCAGCCTATGATAGTGTATCGGTGAAATACATTCTGAAGTGACCGGGTATTTTTTGTTGTTGTTGACTAACCATTAGCCATCATTTGTCATTTGCAAATCTCTGTAAATAAATATATGTTAACAGTATGGCCAAGTTTAATATAGGGAAAACTGTTGAGTGAGACCCGGCCTTAGGCCTATGTATCTTATTGTGCTGCCAGGACAGTACTTTTGCAGAAATTCAAATAAAGATAATGCAGTTTCAGCTCCTTTTACTAAGGACTCTATTTAATCTGTATCGCTGAAGCGTTACAGATTGTTTGATAGAAATGTAAAGCTAATTTCCAATTTAGTGGACATATGCAGCGTTTGCCGTGAATGCAGTATCCGCTAACGCGGGAACCTTTCCTTTAAATGTCAATCATGCTCTAATGCTGAACTTCCACAATACAGATTGAATAGACTAGAACCCTTAGTTATTAGATTATATGTACAGTATTGGAGTTGTTTGCTGTATAAGACATGTGTTGACTGTTTTTCCATCATGTTTCCATGTTTTGTTGCTGGTCCTAATGGTTACCACTAGAGGTGTGGTAACCATTACATTGTGTGACAGAGTTTGTAGAGACGTGACTTCACAAATTGCCCATGAACTATAAATTCAGCGAGTGTTGGCTGTAATCTATAGTTTATTCTGAGGGCACTGGCGTTGAATTGACTTTCAAGACATAATCTAGTATAAAGAAGTATTGTATTTTGTTTCACAGCAAATTGAACATGCTCAGTGATACCTGCTAGCAGTGCAAAACAACTATATCCAGCCTCTTGGACTGTTTTTAATAACCTGAATATAATACTGGAAGTAATAAAAGAGGTTATGCCACCTACTGAAGAGGTTATGTCACCTCCTGAAGGAGCTGGTGCAGAGGTGAGCTCAAAGTGGACCAACTCACTTAGGCACACAACACGAGCACCCTGCAGAGAAATAGGCCTCTTATTAAAGTGTTATGCAAATGGCTCCACTCTCTGCAACCAAACTAAATGAAACGACCTGAAGCCTTAATGAGTTAGATGTTCAATTATTGTATAATCATGTGCCAGATTCACCAAGGATCCGTTTACACAGGCAACCCAATTCTGATCTTTTGCCCAATTATTGGCATAAAGTTGATCTGATTGATCAAAAGACAAATTATTGGAAAAAGATCCAAATTGGGTTGCCTGTGTAAACGCAGCCTAATTGATGCCAAACAAAATGTTTATTTATTATTATAACCTTTATTGCTAATTGTCTCTCTTTGCAAAATCATGTACATTTACCAAGGTGAATTTCCTACATGTACCTATTTCTTTAATCTCATGCAGGTTTTATTAGGATAAATATGAACCCTCATCCTCTATATGTATTATTCAGTAAAGGGAGAAGAGGATCATGAGATTAATTTGACAGGAACCCTTGATTACAGTGCTTGCGTACAACACTTACAATATACATTACCTGGACAAAGTTACAAAGGGTCATCCCAAAGTTTTAACCTTGGGCTTTATGTATGAATGGGTGAGTATGGCAAGCTGGGCAAGTGCGTATGATGCCATCTTGGAAATCTGGGCTAGGGAGGATGCAAAACATTCCAAAGATGTTATGACAATTTCACAATATGAGGTCGACATAAAACTGACATTGTGAAAATTATGATGATTCCCGTTTTGTGTAAGAGCTGTTTGAAAAAATGGCTGTAACTTCAGCCTGTTCTGGTGGGATGGAGTTCTTGACCCAGATCATGACATCACAATATGATCTGATTATAATAGACCAATGACTTTTCATCTACCAATCAGAACGGTGTATGTAAATATCTTCAAATGTGTTTCCTAACACCCACACGATAAGACTGAGCATTTGAATGGCCAAAATAGGCTCAGTGAAATAAATTAAACAAAATATATGCTGGAGTTATTTTCATTGAATAAACACACAGTGATGATTTTAAAACACAATTTAAAGACCGCATTGGGACTTTAAGCATAGTTTACTAGTACACTAGTGATGGTCATTTTTGAGTCAGTGTTATTAAGTACACATGAGCTCTAGAATGGACCTTTTGGTTTGATTGTCAGTGAGGTTGTACAACAGATTTATTTTAGGATGAACTGCTTCGCCAGGTCTTGGGTAACTTGGTATGGCTTGAGTGTGAGCCCTTCAGCTGAGGTGAGCTCAGTACAGGATAATACTGTACCCTCATCATTATTATCATGTAACAGCTCTTCAGTACTCATCTCTGCAACCAAGGTTAACCCTATATATAGGTGGCCATGGTTGTATGAGGTCCAGCTTGGGAATTTACAATTTCCATGGGATCTTTAGTGACCACAGATGGTAAGGACACCCTTTTAACGTCCCATCCGAAAGAGGGCACCGCTACACAGGGAAATATCCCCAATCACTTCCCTGGGGGAGTGGGATATTATTTTTAGACCAGAGAAAAGAGTGCCTCCTACTGGCCCTCCAACAGCATCTGGTCTCCCACCCAGGGAACAACCAGGATCAACCCTGCTTAGCTTCAGAGGCAAGCCAGCAGCAGGATGCAGGGTGGTATGCCGCCAGAAAATACATACTTAGCTTCCAGTCAATGTCTCTATACCAAGTTGAGAGTCTCATCTTTCAGATACAATTGGAACTGATTTGATAGCCCATAGCGTTTCAAAGTGTCTCTTTTCAATCATTACTAATTTTGGGTAAAAAACTAATTATGTTGCTGCTTTTAGGGTTAAAGTGTGTTAAACCGTGTTCTGATGTTGAACAGGACCATTAAAGAAACAATGGTTAATATGTGTTATAATCATTGCATAGAAATGTGATGGCATGCCTTGTTTTCCTTACATGACTAATTGATGCTGTGTTTGACATTGCTTCTCCTTTGTCATTGCCTAGTGCTATGACAAGTTATCAAATGATCAGTACCGGATAAGCCCATGAGAGATTAATGTACACTATAAACCTGTGAAGAGTCAAGGGCATGAAGGAGTCCTTCACATCTACAATATGCTGTTACAATCCAGTGAGGTCATTAACAATTTGCATCCTGTTTCTTGTGAGTGCTGTGCTTGCATTGTGGTGTTGTGAGCACATAGGCTATGGCTAGCTGTAAAGCTTGATATATAATTTATAATTATCAAATAATAATTACTGATATACAATGTCTGACAGTAATAATGTTTGCCAAATCAACATGCATTGAGCGCATGCATAAACCCATTGCAATTTGGCTATGCAGTGCCATTTTCAGTATTCTGCATGTGTATGAAAAGTATAGATGAATGCATCAACAGTAAAATTCTAAATATATATTTGCATGATGTCACCTTGATGAAAAGTAATAAATCCTAACACATTCCTATTTCAATGAATAGGCTACTGCACATCTGGTAATACAAATTTATAGATCAAAGATACAATCTGTAATTGTAACAGCATGACCCTGCCACTTTGTTTGGTAAACTGATGGATGGAAAAGTAACCAATTTGACAAAAATTATCCCATTATTTGTTGTTCAACACCAGCACGACGTTAGAGAGACATGACATAGTGTTGACTACAGACTGCACTTCTCTCTCAATAAATTAACAACCGTGAGATATCGGCCCCTCCCCATTAAACAGGGATTTTTTGTAACAGTATTTTTATTGGAATTTCACAATTTTCACCCATATTAAGAGATACAACAACAGAGACAAAGCACACAGAAAAAAAACAAGAAAAACAGCACCCACTTACACATATCTACGCATATATATATATATATATATATATATATATATATATATATATATATATATATATATATATTACATACACACACCCATACATATACATACATACACTCATGCATATACACACATATACGCGGACGCACACACACCCATACATACGTACACCATTTTCCTCTTCCCTAAACGGGGATTTAACCGCGGGACCTCATCTAAGACCTGAAAAAGATTGTTATTTCCGCGGCTGCCGACACAGTAATCTGTCCAGTCTTCAACGTGTTTTTGGCAGGAGAGTCAGAGAATAGCTACCTACATCAACTACAGCAGCCTCGCAGGAAAGTCCAAGAGAAATCCGCTATGCCCGTGTAAACTGCTTCTAGGGTATATATAGGCCTATCTCATTCGTTCCAAAATCGGTCCATCAGTGCTTCTGAATTGAAGGATTGTAGCCACGTCCTATGATATAGTTTTTTATATATATATATACATTTTAAAAAAGGTAATTTCAGCAAGCAACTGTTTAGCCTAATTTCTAGGCTATTCTGCGCGTGGATGACATTCAGATTCTGAAAAAAGTCCATAACCCTACAACTAAATTCAAATAATGTATCTTATCTGTAAATCTATTTTTGAGGTTGTTTTACAATCAGAATCGTGTAAAATGTCATTTTTAACAGGCTAATTCGATTGATTGCGCAGGGGATGCAGCAGCCAATTTGGTCCCTCCGGCGGCTTTGTGTTTAGAGCCGTAGGAAAAAACACTGGGCCAGTTTTTAAACGTCTAACAATCTGATAAATGTCTTTAAAGTTTAAACGAGCCTGAAGTGATGATCAAAAGATTAAAACATATCTAAACGATGTTGTACGTCTTCTGAACTATGGATAGCAACACTTGAACACGGTATTCCGGAATGTATTTTCCTCTGGGGAAAATAGTATATTATATTCAGTTGTGTCTAGCCTAGGCTATTGCACGTGTCTGAAGCTATCATCTATGCTATGATGTGGTATTCTTCTAACATTGTATGCTCTGCTCTGCACTTGGATGATTTGATCTGGATATGCACATGAATCTGGATTACTGAATATGCACAATCATCTGGATTTACTCTATATGCACAATCATGTATACACACACACACACACACACTATAAATATATATATATAAAATGTAAGCGGTGCGTAACTGGCTGCGGGGAAGTCAGGCGCAGGAGAGCAGAAATGGGTAACAACTGGAGCACTTTAATAATGCACAAAACAAGCTGTACCCAGAACAACAAAATACGGGTAAAATAACCCCTGGCAAAATCAGACATAAGTGCACATGCCCATACAACAAACAATCTCACACAAAGACATGGGGGGAACAGAGGGTTAAATACACGACAAGTAATGAGGGAATAGAAACCAGGTGTGTGGGAAAACAAGACAAAACAAATAGAAAATTAAAGGTGGATCGGCGATGGCTAGAAGACCGGTGACACCGAACGCCCCCGAACAAGGAGAGGACCCGACTTCAGCGGAAGTCGTGACTATATACAGTGCCTTGCAAAAGTATTCGGCCCCCTTGAACTTTGCGACCTTTTGCCACATTTCAGGCTTCAAACATAAAGATATAAAACTGTATTTTTTTGTGAAGAATCAACAACAAGTGGGACACAATCATGAAGTGGAACGACATTTATTGGATATTTCAAACTCTTTTAACAAATCAAAAACTGAAAAATTGGGCGTGCAAAATTATTCAGCCCCCTTAAGTTAATACTTTGTAGCGCCACCTTTTGCTGCGATTACAGCTGTAAGTCGCTTGGGGTATGTCTCTATCAGTTTTGCACATCGAGAGACTGACATTTTTTCCCATTCCTCCTTGCAAAACAGCTCGAGCTCAGTGAGGTTGGATGGAGAGCATTTGTGAACAGCAGTTTTCAGTTCTTTCCACAGATTCTCGATTGGATTCAGGTCTGGACTTTGACTTGGCCATTCTAACACCTGGATATGTTTATTTTTGAACCATTCCATTGTAGATTTTGCTTTATGTTTTGGATCATTGTCTTGTTGGAAGACAAATCTCCGTGCCGGTCTCAGGTCTTTTGCAGACTCCATCAGGTTTTCTTCCAGAATGGTCCTGTATTTGGCTCCATCCATCTTCCCATCAATTTTAACCATCTTCCCTGTCCCTGCTGAAGAAAAGCAGGCCCAAACCATGATGCTGCCACCACCATGTTTGACAGTGGGGATGGTGTGTTCATCTGTGTTGCTTTTACGCCAAACATAACGTTTTGCATTGTTGCCAAAAAGTTCAATTTTGGTTTCATCTGACCAGAGCACCTTCTTCCACATGTTTGATGTGTCTCCCAGGTGGCTTGTGGCAAACTTTAAACAACACTTTTTATGGATATCTTTAAGAAATGGCTTTCTTCTTGCCACTCTTCCATAAAGGACAGATTTGTGTAATATACGACTGATTGTTGTCCTATGGACAGAGTCTCCCACCTCAGCTGTAGATCTCTGCAGTTCATCCAGAGTGATCATGGGCCTCTTGGCTGCATCTCTGATCAGTCTTCTCCTTGTATGAGCTGAAAGTTTAGAGGGACGGCCAGGTCTTGGTAGATTTGCAGTGGTCTGATACTCCTTCCATTTCAATATTATCGCTTGCACAGTGCTCCTTGGGATGTTTAAAGCTTGGGAAATCTTTTTGTATCCAAATCCGGCTTTAAACTTCTTCACAACAGTATCTCGGACCTGCCTGGTGTGTTCCTTGTTCTTCATGATGCTCTCTGCGCTTTTAACGGACCTCTGAGACTATCACAGTGCAGGTGCATTTATACGGAGACTTGATTACACACAGGTGGATTGTATTTATCATCATTAGTCATTTAGGTCAACATTGGATCATTCAGAGATCCTCACTGAACTTCTGGAGAGAGTTTGCTGCACTGAAAGTAAAGGGGCTGAATAATTTTGCACGCCCAATTTTTCAGTTTTTGATTTGTTAAAAAAGTTTGAAATATCCAATAAATGTCGTTCCACTTCATGATTGTGTCCCACTTGTTGTTGATTCTTCACAAAAAAAATACAGTTTTATATCTTTATGTTTGAAGCCTGAAATGTGCCAAAAGGTCGCAAAGTTCAAGGGGGCCGAATACTTTCGCAAGGCACTGTACCTGCTGAGGTGATAATGGCTGTTCTCTTGGGGAGGCTGTGTCTTGAAGATTTTGATTAACTTCTTAATTTAGCTTTTTGAACATGTTGAAGTGTATCATCTTCCTGGCTTGATGGTGTCATGTCCAATACAGCTTTTAGCTGTTTCTCTCTTCTGTAATACCTTTTTGAGTTTTCCTGTCACTCTTTTCTTCTTTTCATGTTGCTTCTTTGTCAGATCTAGAGTCTTCTTATATATACACACACACACACAGTGCCGTGAAAAGGTATTTGCCCCCTTTCTAATTTTCTTTACTTTTACTTTTTTTTATACTGAATATTATCAGATCTTCATCTTTTGATATTTTGGCCAGCAGCATACCACACCCTGCATACCACTGCTGGCTTACTTCTGAAGCTAAGCAGGGTTGGTCCTGGTCAGTTCCTGGATGGGAGACCAGATGCTGCTGGAAGTGGTGTTGGATGGCCAGTAGGAGGCACTCTTTCCTCTGGTAAAAAAACAACAACAACAAATTATTCCAATGCCCCAGGGCAGTGATTGGGGACACTGCCCTGTGTAGGGTGCTGTCTTTTGGATGGGACATTAAACGGGTGTCCTGACTCTCTGAGGTCATTAAAGATCCCGTGGCACTTATCGTAAGAGTAGGGGTGTTAACCCCAGTGTCCTGGCTAAATTCCCAATCTGGCCCTCAAACCATCACGGTCACCTAATAATCCCCAGTTTACAATTGGCTCATTCATCCCCCTCCTCTCCCCTGTAACTATTTTCCAGGTCGTTGCTGCAAATGAGAATGTGTTCTCAGTCAATTTACCTGGTAAAATAACGGATAAATAAAATCCAAAACCTAATATTAGATAAAGGGAACCAGCAGCAATAGAGGACTATTTTTTTATAATCTGAAAACACATATATGTTATTTGCCCCTCTTATACTTTCCACCTAATCTCCCTCTTCAAAAATACTGCTTTAAAGCAGATAGATATTGCAATGTTATTAAAGTAACTAATCCAATGTTATAAAATCAGATAGCTAATACAATGTTTTTAAAGAAGCTAACTAATCCAATGTTATTAAATCAGATAGATAATCCAAGGTTATTAATCAGCTAGCTAATCCAATGTTATTAAAGCAGCTAGCTAATTAGATGTTATTAAATCAGCTAGCTAGTCCAATGATATTAAATCAGTTTGCTAATCCAATGTTATTAAATCAGATACTGTTGAAGTCGGAAGTTTACATACACTTAGGTTGGAGTCATTAAGACTCGTTTTTCAACCACTCCACACATTTCTTGTTAACAAACTATAGTTTTGGCAAGTTGGTTAGGACATTTACTTTGTGCATGACACAAGTAATTTTTCCAACAATTGTTTACAGATTATTTCACTTATAATTCACTGTATCACAATTCCAGTGGGTCAGAAGTTTACATACACTAAGTTGACTGTGCCTTTAAACAGCTTGGAAAATTCCAGAAAATGATTTCATGGCTTTAGAAGCTTCTGATAGGCTAATTGACATCCTTTGAGTCAATTGGAGGTGTAACTGTGGATGTATTTCAAGGCCTACCTTCAAACTCAGTGCCTCTTTGCTTGACATCATGGGAAAATCAAAAGAAATCAGCCAAGACCTCAGAAAAAAAGTCTGGTTCATCCTTGGGAGCAATTTCCAAATGCCTGAAGGTACCACGTTCATCTGTACAAACAATAGTACGCAAGTATAAACACCATGGGACCACGCAGCCGTCATACCGCTCAGGAAGGAGACACGTTCTGTCTCCTAGAGATGAACGTACTTTGGTGTGAAAAGTGCAAATCAATCCCAGAACAACAGCAAAGGACCTTGTGAAGATGCTGGAGGAAACGGGTACCAAAGTATCTATATCTACAGTAACATGAGTCCTATATCGACATAACCTGAAAGGCCGCTCAGCAAGGAAGCTCCAAAACCGCCATAAAAAAGACAGACTACGGTTTGCAATCGCACATCTGTACAAAGATCGTACTTTCTGGAGAAATGTCCTCTGTTCTGATTAAACAAAAATATAACTGTTTGGTCATAATGACCATCGTTATGTTTGGAGGAAAAGGGGGAGGCTTGCAAGCCGAAGAACACCATCCCAACCGTGAAGCATGGGGGTGTCAGCATTGTACTGTGGTGGTGCTTTGCTGCAGGAGGGACTGGTGTACTTCACAAAATAGATAGCACCATGAGGAAGAAAAATTATGTGGATATATTGAAGCCACATCTCAAGACATCAGTCAGGAAGTTAAAGCTTGGTCGCAAATGGGTCTTCCAAATGGACAATGACCCCAAGCATACTTCCAAAGTTGTGGCAAAATGGCTTATGGACAACAAAGTCAAGGTATTGGAGTGGCCATCACAAAGCCCTGACCTCAATCTTATAGAAAAGTTGTCGGCAGAATTGAAAAGGCGTGTGCGAACAAGGAGATCCACAAACCTGACTCAGTTACACCAGCTCTGTCAGGAGGAATGGGCCGAAATTCACCCAATTTATTGTGGGAAGCTTGTGGAAGGCTACACAAAACGTTTGACCCCAGTTGGTGTACTTTTGTCCTTTCTTCTCATGTGGTATGGATGAAAAGGTCCCCACATGAGCGCTACATGCAGCGTGTTATCCCTCTTTCCCACCCCACTTCCCTCCTCTCCCAACCCCAAAATAGTTGACTTGGAGCACAGCTAGCGAGACAGACTTCCTATTCAGGCAAAAGAGCGTGGCACAGAACCCAGAAATATGGGTCAACGGTCCCCGAACAGTCTCCCAGTTTCTTCACAGTTACATACATGCCAGTTCAGAGCCACTACTAAAACAGAGTCTGTGTAGAGTTTGTGGAGCTCTCCTCTTACACGTAAGGGTTTTTCTGACAGCATAATTGCAGCCACATTATGCAACATTACCTCTAGGGAGTTTATCATTGCCAAGAACCAGTGAGAAGGGAAAGGTTGAATTTACTGTGCACATAGCATGAGAATAAAGAACATGAGTGTGCATCTCAGGATTCCAGATAGCAATGTGTGACAACGCAATTTTACAGTGGACTTTATCCCTTCGGTCTGACTGGCAGTCACATTTTGAAGAATGTCAGTGGGTCTGGAGTGTGAAAAAGCCTTTTCAACAGTCACCCAGGTCTGACAATATGTTCTGTATTTTATTATCGCCATCAGTGCCCCAACACATGGCCCTCTGTGACGAGTGATAGGGAACAGACTATTTCACAACAGATCCAGACGACTGCCTTCCTCCTCTTGTCCTCCTTTTGGAAATCATGTCAAAGGGCATGGTTCTTCACACACATCCAACGTAACCTCATCGACTTATCATCAATGTCAATATATACACCCATTTATTGTGGACACCCATACACCCTTACACAAAGCTATCTGTACAATTTTGTTTGATTAGGAATGAACCGAATCCTGCAGCTGGGGCTTTCCAACCAATAAAGGGGTAGCCACAGAGATAATTTGATTGATCTTTATGGGGGAGGTACTTAACATCAAATAATTATCATTGGATACAAGTCAACCTCTCCTGATGGTGTTTAATGTACAAGACACTTGACACAAACCACCCAACCACACATGATGGTCAATGTTCAGCAACCAGACACTGGACACAAACCAATCAACCAAATGCACATGATGGTCAATGTTCAGCAACATGTGTAGTGTTAGTCTAAGCACCCTTTATTATTCATTGTGGAGTTGTCAATTCCAGAATATAAAAGAATAGTAGGCAATACAAGGTTCACTCTTATGATGAACTATTTGCCTAGTTCAACTTCAAAAGTTTTGCAGGTAGATGAGACCCACAAAAGAGGGTCAGGACTTTCACCGTTGACATAATTGAACTAAATTTTTTTCTGATGACATGTCAGTGTAGAACTAACAGGCCACACTCATAGCAGTGTTTAAAAGCAGCAAGATCAATGAGTTTCTGTAGTTGTATTACGTAGCATCATACACTGTCAAGCTGACACTCAGGGCTTAGTGATGACTGCTTTTCACGTGATAAGACTGCAGTAATACAGTAGCCTATTCAGCACTACTACACTTAATAAAGATGCAGTCCGGGATCTTAAGTACTTACAAATTTGTAACATATCATACAAATTGGAATTCATAGCATATCATATTTTGCGGGATGTAGCATATCATATGAAATGGATGACGAAGTACACAATTGTGCACAATTTTCAGAGACCCCTTTTGCCTCGTGAGCGCTAGTTTCAAAACTACTAGCTGAAATGATACAAACCTCTAGAGCATCACTTTAACTTGTCCAACCACACCATTGCATCTATGTTGCATGACCCAAACACATGTGACTCACGTGATATTACTTGCACAATATATTTTGGCAAGATGGAGGTTTTCGATGACCTTGCCTTTGTACCCACTCCTGGCTGTTTCTAAAACATCACTGGACAAATGCCAATTGCACCAGACATTGAAGACATTGCCTCAAAGCAGTTGCCTCCACCACTGCACTTGCTCTAAACACCCATCGTCATGAATATTCATCATTTGACACTATGTGGGAGTTGACATGGATCCCATTGTGTATAAAACCCAGCACATCTCATTGCATCTTCGTTTGTGGATGCTCGAACTAACACGAAATCTTAGGAAATCATTTAACAGGTTCCTATACAAGTAAGTATATAAAAATATTTTCTGCTCTTTTCTGTGGACTCTTCATTCAATCTAATTTAGAATTATACAGTGAAATCTACATGGTCAGAATATTATTTGATATATTTTCACTGATATATTACTTAATGCATTATGATGATCATAAAAGGATCGGTGGTCATTACTAATCATTTAGCAAATTAGTTATTTTTTCTTTGCAGAGCCATTGAATAGCCTATTAATTATTAAATGTAATTTTTTTCTCCATAGACTCAACTTAAGACAATGGAGACTATGAACGAGATCATTCCTTTCGCTAAAGAGATCCTGAGCCAGAGGCCCAGTCGGGGCATGATGAAGGTGTACCTGCTGGGTTCTACCCTGGCATTGTTTGGAGTGGTCGGTGGGCTGGTGGAAACGGTCTGCATGCCATTTTGTGATCAGGAGCCATTAGACGAAGAAATGATCAAGCTGATCACAGAGGAGAAGAAGAGGCAAATGCTGGAGCCAGAGATAATCACTGACGAGCCTGATGTTGTGGATGAGTTGCAAACAGAGATTGATGCTAAGAAGCCACTGGAAAGTCGTCAGAGGAGGGCGTCTATCAGGTCACATGCCTGTTGAAGATGCACTGCAACTCCTTCTCATGTTGATTGAACTCTACACACACTAATGAAACCAACACGTAGAACACAAAATGTTGTGAAATAAGCTAAATCCACCTGGCAATCAAAAGGGATTGCACTTGGTGATTTTATCATGATAATTTGGCCATGTTTAGGGACACCTTGACGTATTAGCAATGAGAAGAGAAGAGACTGGATGGATGGATGGATGGATGGATGGACCGATGCAACAACAGGCTACAGTTATGACTGGCTGCTGGGCAGCAGAAGCTTTATGACTGATTGAGAATTTGTATTTTCTTTTGGCGACCTAATAAACCTATTTTATGTTACCACTGGGTCATGATGTGTTTCATGTCAAACAGTGTTTTGAGTAACCTAAGGTAACCTGTCCAATAATGTATATATATACCCTAGATGACTGACAGGGGGCTCTGTTTTAAGGCCACTGCGCAGGCATTTTTGTACTCCTCCACTAGTGTAAAAAAGTAATAGAAATGCATTTATAAATGTCTACATTCATTTTTGCCAAGTATATTCTATTACAGACACCTTCATGCATACTTATTTAAACTGAACATAAATAAATAAAAATATTTAAAAAATCTTAAGGTAAAACATTTTAGAGGTCCAATGTTACTGTTCCCACTACAAGAAAGAAATACATAAAAACATGTCATTCTGTCCTTGAAACATTTAATTTAAATATTGTAAAATTCCACCCATTCCATTGAAGGACTGCTCCTTCTGAGGTGTACAAATATGGAGGTCAGTGGCTTCAAAGCCTATCATTGGCCAATACATAGCATCAGCAATCCAATGTTTATATACTATAGGTTTCAGAGAGGACACACATTTTGAAAAGGGACAGGAACGCTGAAGGAGGTGTAGTATATGGCCAATAAGAGGGCTTTTCTTACGCACGACGCAACGCGGATTGCCTGGACAGAGCCCTTAGTCGTGGTATATTGACAATATGTCACAACCCCAGAGGTGACTAAATGCTATTATAAACTGGTGACCAACGTAATTAGAGCAGTAAAAATAAATGTTTTGTCATACGCGTGATACACCACGGCTGCCAGTCAACATTCAGGGCTAGAACCACCCAGTTTATAATTGCTTTTAGACAGTTCATGCAGTAGGTGGCAGCAAATCTATTTTATAAGCAGAAACTGCCTGTCCTGCCGGAAATTACGTCAATGTTGTTTTTCTGGCTGTACCTACCTAGCTACAGTAACGTTAGCTAGATAATTTATTAGTTAGTCAGAAAGGCGTAACTTTGTGTAACTGTAGCTTTTTGATAGCAAATAATCCCCATATACCGTGCAGATGGCAGACCCTGCGGTGATGGCGGGTGGATTCAGTGCTGTAGTAGGGGTAAATAAAATATTTTGTCATAGCTATGTAACGCCGTTAGCTAACTAGCAAATTAAGAGACGCTATAATTTTTTTGGGGGGGGGCTCATCAAATGAAAGTCATTCACTAGCTAACGTTACGTTTAAACGAATGTTGTAGGTGGCTGACTTGCTGTTTTATAACCTGGCGTTGACGTCAACAATGCTGACTATTGTAGTTTGCTATCCCTGAGTGAAAGGGTTTTCTCACCCACCACATGTTTGTTTTACAGCGTTCAGGGGGTGGTAAAGCTACGTCCAGTCCGGCAGAGAACTACCAGCTTGCCCGGCGTCGCACCCTCCAAGTGGTGGTGAGCTCGCTGCTGACAGAGTGTGGGTTCGAAAGCGCAGAGAAGGCGGCCGTGGAATCACTCACTGAGATGATCCAGAGCTGTATGCAACCATTGTTTTGTTGTTATTGAAAATGTTATACATGTTTTCAGTTTGGGATTAAACTAACAATAACCCTTTGCTGGCTTGAATTAAACAACAAACCATGTCAAGTGACTAGGATTTTTAAGAAATAATCACAAATGTCTGTATTACTGACCATTAATTTGTGTCTATTCCCTATGCTTTTTGAGACATATCTGAAGTGGGACGTTGTGCCAAGGCGTACTGTGAACACACAGCCAGAATCACGCCCACCCTTTCTGACACTGTGGTCACACTCATTGAAATGGGTGAGTTTAACTTCAGGAAAGATGCTAAAGAATTGCAGCTTGAAAATGAAATCTCTATTTAATTTGCCTTCATCAACTTATCTCTCATGTATCACCACAGGTTTCAATGTGAACACTTTGCCAGTGTATGCCAAGAGATCACAGAGGATGGTTATAACTGCCCGTGAGTATGTCTTTACTGTTAGAGAGAGGCCTCTCGAGTGGTGCAGCGGTCTAAGGAACTTCAGTGCTAGAGCCGTCGCTACTGACCCTGGTTCGTTCCCAGGCTGTGTCACAACCGGCAGTGATTGGGATTCCCTTAGGGTGGCACACAATTGGCCGAGCGTCTTCCGGGTTAGAGGAGGGTTTGGCCGGGGGGGTAGGCCGTCATTGTTAATAAGAGTTTATTGTTAACTGACTTGCCTAGTTGAATAAAAAATAAATAAAAAAACATTAGAATACGATATGTGAAAAAAATAGAAAATAAGTGTTCACTTCATGTTATTCATGGAGTGCCATTGTTACAACTATGAAACAGAAAGCATATGTGTTGGAACACAGTAAGTTTATTTTTATAACGCCCAAAAAATACCCCAAACACCAGAACGCACAGTCAAAATACATGCGGTGAAAACATCAGTAGCTTAAACACCATTATAAGTGCCAAGTGGCCTTAAATAAATAGTGACACTCGACACAAGCAATAATAGCATTATAATGAATGTATGATATGACAGCAGTCAAATAGTCAATTATTGTCAACTCGTGCTTATATTGTGTGCATTTCTATGCAATGGCAAAAGTTAGATTCCTAACATGGCGACGGAAGAAATTACAGCAGTTTTACGGGCGCCCAACCAATTGTGCTATTATGTGATTATTTTTTTGTGTTATTTGTAACTCCGGTAAGACGAGGGGGGGCGGGCTGTGCATATTTGTAAACAACAGCTGGTGCAGGAAATCTAAGGAATTCTCTAGATTTTGCTCACCTGAAGTAGAGTATATTGTGATAAATTGCAGGCCACACTACTTACCTAGAGATCTTTCAGCTATATTTTTCGTGGCTGTTTAGTTACCACCACAGACATGCTGGCACTAAGACAGCACTCAGTCAGCTGTATAAGGAAATAAGCAAACTGGAAACCACTCACCCCTAGTGGCCGGAGACTTTAATAGGTAGCAACACATCTGCCACCACCACTACCACTACCCACCCCTCTTTTACGCTACTGCTACCCTCTATTCATCATATATGCATAGTCACTTTACCATATTTACATGTAAATACTAACTCAATCAGCCTGACTAACCGGTGTCTGTATATAGCCTCGCTACTGTTATTTTTCACTGTCTTTTTACTGTCGTTTTATTTCTTTACTTACCTATTGTTCACCTAATACCTTTTTTGCACTATTGGTTAGAGCCTGTAAGTAAGCATTGTTGTATTCGGTGCACGTGACAAATAAACTTTGATTTGATTTAGTTGTTATCCCTTGTCCTAACTGTTGACATCATTTTTGTAACTTTTGCTTGACATACCTTTTTTGTAATTTAGCAGACGCTCTTATCCAGAGCGACTTACAGTAGTGAGTGCATACATTTTTGTACTGGTCCCCCGTGGGAATTGAACCTACAACCCTGGCGTTGCAAGCGCCATACTCTACCACATGAGCTACACAGGACCTTTCTTTGGTTGTAGTGTGTAATCGTCTCCGTTTTTCTCTTTATTGTGTTCCAATAGTTTTGTCGTTCTTCAGCACCGTTGTAACAACAGCTGTGCTGGTGCTTTAAAAGTTAACTTTAAGAGGACTGAGATCAGTTATTTAAAGAAGACTGTGAACACCCTTGGACTAGAACTGAGCACAGAACACAATAACACTATAGAGCACTAGTGACTGGTCCTAGAATGAAAGTAATTGTGATGCCTAGTTGCCTACCTGACAATTTGTGTGTATTTTTCAGCTCCAGTAACAAATGCTCCTGTGATCCCGAAGGCCTTGATCGCTGGACAGAAACGCACTCATCCCTCCCACATACCCAGCCACTTCCCTGAGTTCCCTGATCCCCACACCTACATCAAAACTCCAGTGAGTTAACCACACTTCTTAGTTTTCCCAGCCAGAAACATCTTAGTATTAATACGCTTTTACACTTTTTCCAGTAGTCTAGTGAAAAGATTTGAAAGATGAGTGAGTTTCCTCCCTGTTGTCTTTCTGTCACAGACGTTTCGGGAGCCTGTGTCAGATTACCAGGTGGTGCGAGAGAAGGCAGCCTCTCAGAGGAGAGACGTGGAGCGAGCTCTCACACGCTTCATGGCCAAGACCGGAGAAACACAGAGCCTTTTCAAGGATGACATCACTGCCTTTCCTTGTGAGTGCGCGCTCGTCGTTGTGGTCACACGTGATTCTATTTCTGTTATATGTTTCCCTTCATTCTTTCTCAATCTGTAAAAAAAAGTTTTGAGTTCCCACTAATCTCATTTCTTAATACAGACAGTGTTATGTGCCTGTGTTTGCATTGGTAATATAACTTGTGCCTTTGTTATTGTGATTGCCAGTGATCGCAGCGCGGCCCAGCTCCATCCCGTATCTCAGTGCCCTACTGCCTTCAGAACTGGAGCTGCAGACTTTGGAGGAGACGGACTCCTCTGAACAGGATGACCAGACCGACAGCGAGAACACGCCAGGCAACAACCTCAATGTGAGTCGGGAACAAGGGCCAAGGGAAATATTTAACCCAGAGTTATATTATCTGCAGTTCAATGTGGTTACGCCTATACAGAATTAACCTTTCATGAGGAAAACCAAGGAACACCTGCTTTCCCTGACAGACTGCCCAGGTGAATCCAGGAAAAAGCTATGATTCCTTATTGATGTCACTTGTTAAAACCACTTCAATCCGTGTAGATGAAGGGGTGGAGACCGGTTAAAGAAGGATGTTTAAGCTTTGAGACATGGATTGTGTATGTATGCCATTCAGAGGGTGAATGGGCAAGATTTAAGTGCCTTTGAATGGGGTATGGTAGTAGGTGCCAGGTGTACCAGTTTGTGTCAAGAACTGCAACGCTGCCGGGTTTTTCATGCTCAACAGTTTCCCGAGTGTATCGAGTGGTCCACCACCCAAAGGACATCCAGCCAACTTGTCACAACTGTGAGAAGCATTGTAGTCAACATTGGTCATTATCCCTGTGGAACGCTTTTGAAACCTCCAATGAATTAAAGCTGCTCTAAAGGCAAAAGGGGTGGGGGGGTGCAACTCAATATTAGAAAGGTGTTCCTAATGTTTGGTATACACAATGTATATTCAACTGTAGCTGGTGTTGATTGCTACATCCTTATTGGGATGACACTGTTAGTATCCATCTCTAATATGGAGTCCATGGCAAGGCTAGTTAATAATTAGTTTATATTTTTTAAATTATGTTCATTTTCCTCATCTATACCTTTATTAAAATTTAGGATGATCCTGGAGCTGATAAGGAGAATTCCATGCTGCCCCCTGGGGGTGTGGTTCCCTCAGTGAAGGCCAGTGAAGAAAACATGATTGACAATCCATACCTGAGGCCGGTCAAGAAACCCAAAGTGAGGAGGAAGAAGTGAACGTTTACTACACTTAGCTACTAATTCGGACTTCTATCTGTCAGACACAACAAAGGGTCAATTGTAAGAAGCAGTTAACGGTTCTGTGCCTCTGTGAGAAGTGGACCCACGTGGACATCTGGAGTGAGGGACTCTCACCTGAACTTTCTACAGGGCAAATACTGCTCAATATGACTTTCTTCACTAGTTACATTCATGAGAAAACAAACATTTTGCTATTCATTTTTTTTCCTTCAGATTTGTGGAGTGGTTCTGTCGTGAAAGAAAATATGTAACATTTCCAAATTATGAGTTCAGTCATTGATAAATAATGAGTAGGAAATCAATGTTTTGATTTGTATTTTAACATGAAAACCTTTAATTTACCCAAATGATACATTTTAGCCAATCACCAAATACACAAGGACAAAAATCCGGCAACTTTGTCTACTTTGTATACCTGGAGAGAATGGTGAATATCTAGATTAAAGCGGATATATAAAAACACTTTATTTATGCTTGTATCAGGTTGACCCCCTGCAGAGTCAGGAGTACAACAACTGTAGATATGTCCTTTGCTTGGCAAAGTCCTTGTCACAAAGCAGCTATGTAAGACAAACATGCAATGGCATTAGATGTTATTGCTGAAGATACATTTACAAGAATCTCTGTATTACTTTGTATAGTAATGCAAAGTAAAATAACACACCTCTGTCCTCAAGGCTTTCCTCTTGAGTCGGGGGCAGTCTACCCCAGTCTGAGGAGCCAAAGTTCATAGGCCAAAACACCTTCCGGCTCTGAGTAGTATCATGAGCATATGCCCCGGGGCTGCATCATGAAAAACAGCTGTTAGTGGTCAATCTATTTGAAGGTTGATACATGCAATGCATTTATACAATAGATAATCAGTGTTTTCCTATCATGGACAGTTTGGAGAGTGCCATTGCCAATAACCACACACTCACCCTGGGTTGGAGTCAGCTGTAACAGGCTTGGTCCTGAACCTATTTGTGGTGTAGTTGAAGGGGGTTCTGCCAAGAGGGTACTTTACACCAGGTTCTGTCCTGCTGATACTTCCGAGGGGAAGGAGTGATTATCTGGGTGGTGGGAAGAAAACACATAAGGGTATTCAGAGACCTGAAAATGTACGGAAAGTAGAGGTTACAATCTGCATCACTCTCAGGTCTCTTCTGTACATCATACAGAATGGTAGCAACTTGATGGGACAATGACCAACATGAAACGCTTCACAATAAAATGTATTTTGTATTATTTTAACTGGCAGTTTGAGTAGCTTCTGCAATGCATTAGGTATTACAATGCTGAAAACAACCAAATTGGTTTATTTGAAAACAACAGTGTAACAGGTATAGTGGATAGAGGGTTGTTGAAAGAACATGACAGTATAGGATTGAGAAACTCACAACATGATTATCATAGCAGCTGGGGCCAGGTGTGGGGCTCCCTGAAATGACAGGTCGTTGCCCAGCCGGTTAGGTGCACAGTGCACAGGTCGGAAATGGCTTCCGCTCTTGGTCGCTGCCTAATGCGACGCTTCGCAGGGGAGCCATAAATTAAGTGATAAGCTCCGACATTTTTATTGATGCAAATAGATAATCACTGCGACATGCAATGTGGACTGATGCTAATAATTGTCCCTTCACCCTGCGCTGCCTTGTTTCTGTCTTTTGTTTACCTTCTTATCGGGTAACAATGGTAACCAGGTGAATGGATGCACGTAAATTATGCAAATTCTTGCCTGGGAACTTCATGTTGACACGATTGGCTGCTCTGTTCTCCACGTTCAATGAACGAGAATTAACTTGTGTTTATATTGCAATTTAATTGTGACCATAATGCAATATTCCTGTATATAATGACAATCAAAAATGTTTTTTTTTTTGGGAGACAAACGGGCCACACTGTCCAAACATTAAGCAGGGTGTGGGATTTTAAGGATAGTGTAAGAGGCCAATATTTTACAAAAGTGCATTTGGCAAGTATTAAGTATTATTCTAAAATTGATAAAATAGTTTTCCTCATCAATCTACACACAATACCCCAAATAATGACAAAGCAAAAACAGATTTTTAGATTTTATTGAAGGAAAAAAATTGATACCTTATCTACGTACAGTGCCTTGCGAAAGTATTCGGCCCCCTTGAACTTTGCGACCTTTTGCCACATTTCAGGCTTCAAACATAAAGATATAATACTGTATTTTTTTGTGAAGAATCAACAACAAGTGGGACACAATCATGAAGTGGAACGACATTTATCGGATATTTCAAACTTTTTTAACAAATCAAAAACTGAACAATTGGGCGTGCAAAATTATTCAGCCCCCTTAAGTTAATACTTTGTAGCGCCACCGTTTGCTGCGATTACAGCTGTAAGTCGCTTGGGGTATGTCTCTATCAGTTTTGCACATCGAGAGACTGAAATTGTTTCCCATTCCTCCTTGCAAAACAGCTCGAGCTCAGTGAGGTTGGATGGAGAGCATTTGTGAACAGCAGTTTTCAGTTCTTTCCACAGATTCTCGATTGGATTCAGGTCTGGACTTTGACTTGGCCATTCTAACACCTGGATATGTTTATTTTTGAACCATTCCATTGTAGATTTTGCTTTATGTTTTGGATCATTGTCTTGTTGGAAGACAAATCTTCGTCCCAGTCTCAGGTCTTTTGCAGACTCCATCAGGTTTTCTTCCAGAATGGTCCTGTATTTGGCTCCATCCATCTTCCCATCAATTTTAACCATCTTCCCTGTCCCTGCTGAAGAAAAGCAGGCCCAAACCATGATGCTGCCACCACCACTGATTGTTGTCCTATGGACAGAGTCTCCCACCTCAGCTGTAGATCTCTGCAGTTCATCCAGAGTGATCATGGGCCTCTTGGCTGCATCTCTGATCAGTCTTCTCCTTGTATGAGCTGAAAGTTTAGAGGGACGGCCAGGTCTTGGTAGATTTGCAGTGGTCTGATACTCCTTCCATTTCAATATTATCGCTTGCACAGTGCTCCTTGGGATGTTTAAAGCTTGGGAAATCTTTTTGTATCCAAATCCGGCTTTAAACTTCTTCACAACAGTATCTCGGCCCTGCCTGGTGTGTTCCTTGTTCTTCATGATGCTCTCTGCGCTTTTAACGGACCTCTGAGACTATCACAGTGCAGGTGCATTATACGGAGACTTGATTACACACAGGTGGATTGTATTTATCCTCATTAGTCATTTAGGTCAACATTGGATCATTCAGAGATCCTCACTGAACTTCTGGAGAGAGTTTGCTGCACTGAAAGTAAAGGGGCTGAATAATTTTGCACGCACAATTTTTTAGTTTTTGATTTGTTAAAGTTTGAAATATCCAATAAATGTCGTTCCACTTCATGATTGTGTCCCACTTGTTGTTGATTCTTCACAAAAAAATACAGTTTTATATCTTTATGTTTGAAGCCTGAAATGTGGCAAAAGGTCGCAAAGTTCAAGGGGGCCGAATACTTTCGCAAGGCACTGTAAGTGTTCATACCCTTTGCTATGAGACGTGAAATTGAGCTTAGGTGCATCCTGTTTCCATTGATCATCCTTGAGATTCTTCTGCAACTTGATTGGATTGTGTCGAAGCACACATCTGGGGAAGGGTACCAAAACATTTCTGCTACATTTGAAGGTCCTCAAGAACAGTGACCTCCATCATTCTTAAATGGAAGATGTTTGGAACCACCAAGACTTCCTGGAGATGGCCGCCCAGGGACTGGGAGACTAGTCAGGATCGAGGGAAAGATGAATGGAGCAAAGTACATAGAGAGATCCTTGGTGAAAACCTACTCCAGAGCGCTAAGGACCTCAGACTCGGGCAAAGGTTCACCTTCCAGCAGGACAACGACCCTAAGCACACAGCCAAGACAACGCAGGAGTGACTTCAGGACAAGTCTCTGAATGTCTTTGAGTGGCTCAGCCAGAGCCCGGACTTTAACCCGATCGAACATCTCTGGAGAGACCTGAAAATAGCTGCGCAGTGACACTCCCCATCTAATCTGACAGTTTGAGCAGATCTGTAAAGGATGGGAGAAACTCCCCAAATACAAGCTTGTAGCGTTATACCCAAGAAGACTTGAGGCTGTAATCGCTGCCAAATGCACTGTCAAGATACAAATGGCAAAGCCTTGGATTTTAGCACTATTTTGTATGTATAGAGGCATGAGGGTCACTGATAGTTTTGACATTTTATTTCAATTTCACAGATGTCAATGAAAAAATGCCAGCATTGAGTAAAACGGTCTTTTGAAACAAAGCATAATTTGCAGAGCATTCTTTTCTCACATTTCGTCCTACTATGCATTTCCAACAGCAAAATGTAGGGTAGGCATTCTCAAATGCCCACAAATGTCAAGTCTGCACACATAAATTAAACTTAATATTTACAGGCAATTCTTGCATTAGTCTTTAAATTATACAGCTGAGAAACTTACAATGCAAGCGAAATAACCAAAATCAGTCCCACAAAATGCTGCAATCATATTTCAGTCACTGATTTGGCATCAAAAGCTTTCCTGTACAAACAAACCCCTTTTATTGGCACATGCGTGAGCTGATTAGGTATCAAGGGAAAAGGGAGGCATTTACAGTACATTATACAGTTCTTTGGGCAAATGAAGAGAGGTAAAGGAACGCCCTTGGGCGTGCCCTTGGGTGGCAGGTAGCCAGCCTCGAGGTTAAGAGTGTTGCACCAGTAACCGAAAGTTAGCTGGTTCAAATCCCAGAGCCAACTAGGCGAAAAATCTGTCTGTGCCCTTGAGCAAGGCACTTAACCCTAATTGCTCCTGTTAGTCGCTCTGGACAATAGCATCTGTTAAATGACTGTTTGTGTAATACAAACAGAATAAAGGCTAAGGGGATGGGATGGCTGAACTGGTAATCAGAACGGGGAGGTGGCTAAAGCAACTGACAATAGAATTTATTGAACAAATCAAAGTGGAGGGAACATTGTCACATGACAATAGGAAAGACAGCACGAACAGGTCTGGGAGCAGTCTAGGGGGCATTGTCTCGTCTTCATTACTCCGACTGAGGCACTGAGATGGAGGGGCCTTTAGGGTCGTCAAAGCGGTCCATGGAGCGTAGCTGCATGATCATGTGCAGGCCGTAGGTGAGGATCAACAGCATCAGCAGAGAGGTGATCAGGCCCATCCAGATCCCTGGTGTGAAGAAGCCAGCACAGTCACTGGCATAGGAGAAATCTGTTGTCCCATTCAGTATGCTGAAGCCTTGGATCTAGATGGAAACAGATGCCGGCAAAATTATTAACAGTGGAGCAGGGGCTCACTTGAAAAATATATGTCAAGCTCAATGTGACTTCCCTGGGTAAATAAAGGATACATAAAAAATATAAACTTTTTTGTTCTAAAAAGTTCAAAACCCTCTAGAAGTTAAACCCTGATTATTGAAAGGCTCTTTGCGTGGCTGAAATTCAAGCAATCGTACCTGGAAGTCAGTGAAGAGGATTCTCCACTGGGTGGCATTCTGAGCGCGGGGCACTAGAAGTGCATTGCGGAAGTTGTTGACATTTTGGCAGTGGAAAGAGTACTCTGCCGGGGCATAGATTCCGTGGCTGCCATTGTAGGTGGCTGTTAGGGTGTTGAATACCAATTCCACAGTGTCCAGGGTGAACCAGTTCCGTGCAGACACAGGATAGCGCCGCTGGCTCATGGAGAAGCTGGAAATGATAAGACTCTAGTAACCTCACACTTGACATAGGAATGGGAAGGTCCAGGAATTAACTGTTCATGCATTGAAAATATAAATAAAGAAGGTAGAGGAGACAGGTGGTGTCATAGGAACAGATGGTGTGCACTTTTTTGGTATAAGCTGCTATGATATTTGACTTGCATCTCATTAATACAAAAACTATTTTAAATGTTAACATTATATACTTACATGAGACGGAAGGGATTGTAAGGTGAAACAGAACTCCCATAATCAAGGACAAGCCTGAGAAAAACAAAATAGGATTCATATCCAAATCCTCCACCACTGAGCTCTGATTCCCTATTGCGGTCAACACACAACTGGGTAATTTGATAGTGCTAAAATATGCAACACATGTAACATAAGGCAACTAATCAATGATGTTATTATACTGCTACAATACTGTAGTATCAATGATGTTACTATATTGCAGTATCAATGTTACTATATTGCAGTATCAATGTTACTATTCTGCTACTATACTGTAGTACCAATGATGTTACTATACTGTAGTATCAACCATGTCACTATACTGCAGTATCAACCATGTCACTATACTGCAGTATCAATGGTGTTACTATACTGCTACTATACTGCAGTATCAAGGATGTTACTATACCGCAGTATCAATGGTGTTACTATACTGATACTATACTGTAGTATCAATTATGTCACTATGCTGCAGTATCAATGATGTTACTATGCTGTAGTATCAATGTTACTACTATACTGCAGTATCAATGATGTTACTATGCTGTAGTATCAATTATGTTACTATGCTGTAGTATCAATGATGTTACTATACTGCTAGTAAAACTGTAGTATCAATGATGTCACTATACTGTGGTATCAAGGATGTCACTATACTGCTACTATACTGTAGTAGCAATGATGTCACTATACTGCTACTATACTGCAGTATCAATGATGTTACTATACTGATACTAAACTGTAGTATCAATGATGTTACTATACTGCAGTATCAATGATGTCACTATACTGTAGTATTGATGACGTTATAATACTGCTGCTATACTGTAATACATAGCAAAAAGTGGCATGTCATAGTAAAAAGAGAGTATCAGGCTCACTGTGAGTTGGTTTCATTACAGAAGGACCCAGACGTGCTCACAGAGCCACCAGAAGCAAAGGTCGATGGACCGAGATCAATCCATTCCTTGTCACTAAAGCTGACGTTTAGATTCTGGGCCCAGAGCATGATGCAAGGGCCTCTGGTGGAATTGAACATCAGAGGAGGTTTGACCTCATCCACAACTGCCTGCAGCAAGGAACGGCTCATAGAAGACTGGACAATCAAGGACGGCTCCTCAATCACCTAGGGAGCAAGGAGAGAACGCAATCAAAATACAGCTACAGCGTTATTGAGAAGATCTATAGAACATAACAAAAAGTACACCACGCCACTTTATTTCAAGTCAGGTGAATTCTGAAAAAGTGCTGATACATGGTGTAGATTAGAAGCATTTGTTAAGCATATTTTTATGTTTCTTACTCTTGAGGGCTTGAGTCCAGTGTAAATGGCAGTGTAGGGCACACTCTGGGCTTTCATGATGCTCAGAACCTTACCAATGACCTCATCTAGGGAGAGAGAAAAATATATCACATTGTTGAGTCAGGGAAATAGTTTTTGAATACATACATACCAATACATATAATAACAAGGTTTTGACAAGAACAATAAATGGCCAAAACTTAAACGTACCATTGTTACGCAGGACATCCTGACAGGACAGGTAAGCACTGGAACATAAGTATACAATACATGTTCAAGTTACTGTGGGATTGGGAGTATTTTTCCAGAAGCCTGCACTCTAGAAACATTTGGTTTAATTGTATTACCCAGAAGAATATGGCAGGTTGATAACCAGCAGAGTGTTTTCTGAGGCATTGAATCGGAGATGCTCCAGTGTGTCTGGGTCTACGCTGAGTGGGGAAACACCCAGCTTCTCCTGTAGCAGGCTTGGGACCGCACTAGCACCTAGCCATGACAGGGCAGGCAGCACCAACGGTGAAGACGAAGACTGTAACGCAGACTGGGAGAGAGAAATGGAGTCAAAATGAGTTGTCAACATACATCCGGGTCTAAATTCACAAAGTAGGAGTGCTGATGTAGGATTAGATCCCCACTGTCCATGCGATCTTATTCCCCACTCCTACGCTGAGATGATTTATGGCCCTGATCATATTAGTATCTCAATACCATGCCCCACCTCAAAAGACAGAATATTTACCTCAAGGTTAGGAAAGACACTGTCTTGCTTGTTTCCAAAAACTCCTCCATACCTTGTGAAGTCATCTTTGCTCAGCTATGTAGAAAATGCATATATCAACAACAATGTCAGTGTCATCTGCTTCACAGAGTTTGAGATTAATTAAAAACAGTACAATATAACAAGCTAAAATCCATTTACATGGCTAGTCTCATTATTACTACATATCTGAAATTCCAGCCTGCAGAAACAGGTCAGTCTGAGAATAGGAAGAAGTAAGGAGGAAGTGGGGCTGAGACGCATTGTCACACCAGAGAGGGAAACACCAGGACAGGACACCAGAGAGGGAAACACCAGGACAGGACACCAGAGAGGGAAACACCAGGACAGGACACCAGAGAGGGAAACACCAGGACAGGACACCAGAGAGGGAAACACCAGGACAGGACACCAGAGTGGGAAACACCAGGACAGGACACCAGAGTGGGAAACACCAGGACAGGACACCAGATAGGGAAACACCAGGTCAGGACACCAGATAGGGAAACACCAGGTCAGGACACCAGAGTGGGAAACACCAGGACAGGACACCAGAGTGGGAAACACCAGGACAGGACACCAGAGTGAGAAACACCAGGACAGAACACCAGAGTGGGAAACACCAGGACAGGACACCTGAGAGGGAAACACCAGGACAGGACACCAGAGAGGGAAACACCAGGACAGGACACCAGAGAGGGAAACACCAGGACAGGACACCAGAGAGGGAAACACCAGGACAGGACACCAGAGAGGGAAACACCAGGACAGGACACCAGAGAGGGAAACACCAGGACAGGACACCAGAGAGGGAAACACCAGGACAGGACACCAGAGAGGGAAACACCAGGACAGGACACCAGAGAGGGAAACACCAGGACAGGACACCAGAGAGGGAAACACCAGGACAGGACACCAGAGTGGGAAACACCAGGACAGGACACCAGAGTGGGAAACACCAGGACAGGACACCAGAGAGGGAAACACCAGGACAGGACACCAGAGAGGGAAACACCAGGACAGGACACCAGAGAGGGAAACACCAGGACAGGACACCAGAGTGGGAAACACCAGGACAGGACACCAGAGTGGGAAACACCAGGACAGGACACCAGAGAGGGAAACACCAGGACAGGACACCAGAGAGGGAAACACCAGGACAGGACACCAGAGAGGGAAACACCAGGACAGGGAATCACAAGTGGGTTACTATACTGTAGCTGGCCAAGCTCTGCACTACTGGTCCCTAAAGCAAGAGCACAGTAGGCTATTCAGCTTTGACATTACAGTATATAATGGTCATTGCATACTATGTGACACAGCTTTAAATAGTGTCTGCCAAGTAGTAGACAATTGTACGTGGTACAACTGAATACAATTATATGATTAATATCAGGCCTGACCTTGTCCTGTAGGAAGAGCAGCATATTGTGTGGGGCAGATCCCAGAGCAGAGTTTAGGTAGGCCATCAGCTGGACATTAGATATTATGTGACCAGCTGCGGGAGATACCAGCTGTGGTAAGGTGTACCTGGAAAGATGTACATCTTAAAATGATAGAATAACAGTACATCTAACTACTCAAATCAACAACTAACACGGAAATGATTAGCAGTGCATAATAACCAAATGATATCCAAAAGGGAGTTAATGCTTTGACCATTATAACGTTGTCTTATAAAGTGAGTATAGCTATGCAATACAGCTGGATTGGTTAGCTTACAGTAGCATGATAGATAGAGTTAGCACAGTGCTCAAAATCCCTTCGCTTTCAAATTAATAATACATATTTACCCTTCACTGGACCACATTACAAGTGGTACCTGACTGCTACAACTTCCAGTCGAAAATAAGGCGAATAAAAGAGCAATAAAGGCCATTTTAGTACGCATTTTACTTGACGACTCAGATCCTGCCATCGTCAGTTTGCTTTTCCGTAAAGTCCAAGTCACGTGGGGTAAAACGATTTCATTAAATCAGCTGACTGTCATGTGCGTGGAACACTTCCTGCTTATGCAGCCTGGGTTGCATTCAGTATGTCAGAACGGTGTGCAACGTTGAATTCAACGGAACCGGTACTCGACTGAAAGACCAGTTGAAAAACGTTGTAATTATGGTCACCCAGAGGGCAGTTACCATATGGTTCTTATTATACTTCAGTGTGTTACTGCACCATATGTACACCATGTGGCTCCCGAATGGTGTCGTGGTTAAAGGCACTGCATCTCAGTGCTAGAAACGTCACTACAGACCCTGGTTCGATCCTTGGCTGTATCATAACCGGCCGTGATCGGGAGTCCCACAGGGCGGAGCACAACTGGCACAGTGTCTTCCAGGTTAGGGCAGGGTTTGACTGGGATAGGCCTTCATTGTAAAGTAAGAATGTGTTCTTAACTGACTTGACTAGTTAAATAAAGTTTTAATAAAAACCTTTATTTAACTCAGGCTGTTAACTTCTTATGGCTGGGGGCAGTATTGAGTAGCTTGGATGAATAAGGTGCCCAGAGTAAACTGCCTGCTACTCAGGCTCAGTTGCTAATATGTGCATATCATTTGTCGATTTGGATAGAAAACACTCTGGAGTTTATAAAACTGTTTGAATGATGTCTGCGAGTATAACATAACTCATATGGCAAGCAAAACCCTGAGAAAAAAATCAGAGGTTTGGGAAATCTGAGGTTTGTAGTTTTTCAACTCTTTGCCTATTGAATATACAGTGTCTATGGGGTCAAATTGCACTTCCTAAGGCTTACACTAGATGTCAACAATCTTTAGAACCTTGTTTGATGCTTCTACTGTGAAGGAGGGGGGAATGGGAGCTGAATGAGTCAGTGGTCTGGCAGAGTGGCATGAGCTGGTCACGCGTGTTCACGTAAGAGTTAGCTTTCGTTCTATTGCATTTCTGAAGACAAAGGAATTCTCCAGTTGGAACATTATTGAAGAGTTATGTTAAAAACATCCTAAAGATTGATTCAATACTTCGTTTGACATGTTTCTACGAACTGTAACAGAACTTTTTGACTTTTCGTCTGGCCTGCGCGTCATGAATTTGGATTACTGGGCTAAACGCGCGAACAAAAAGGAGAAATTTGGACAATAATGATGGACTTTATCGAACAAATCAAACATTTATTGTGGAATTGGGATTCCTGGAAGTGCATTCTGATGAAGATCGTCAAAGGTAAGTGAATATTTATAATGTTATTTCTAACTTCTGTTGACTCCACAACATGGCGAATATCTGTATGGCTTGATTTGTTGTCTGAGCGCTGTATTCAGATTATTGCATGGCGTTTTTTTCGGTATTTTTAAAAATCTGACACAGCGGTTGCATTAAGGAGAAGTGTATCTATAATTCCATGCATAATAGTTCTATCTTTTATCAATGTTTATTATGAGTATTTCTGTAAATTGATGTGGCTCTCTGCAAAATCACCGGATGTTTTGGAACTACTGAACATAACACGCCAATGTAAACTCAGATTTTTGTATATAAATATGAACTGTATCGAACAAAAAATACATGTATTGTGCAACATGAAGTCCTATGAGTGTCATCTGATGAAGATCATCAAAGGTTTGTGATTAATTTTTATCTCTATTTCTGCTTTTTGTGACTCCTCTCTTTGGCTGGAAAAATGGCTGTGTTTTTCTGTGACTAGGTGCAGATCTAACATAATCGTTTGGTGTGCTTTCATCGCAAAGCCTTTTTGAAATCGGACACTGTGGTGGGATTAACAACAAGTTTATCTTTAAAATGGTGTAAAATACATCTATATTTGAGGAAATGTAATTATGAGATTTCTATTGTTTTGAATTTGGCGCCCTGCGCTTTCACTGGCTGTTGTCACTGGCCCGTTAGCGGGCCCGTTAGCGGGATTCAAGCCGTTCAAGAACTGTGCGCACTGTTTTGGGAAACATGTCGTTAACTTCTTGGCGCACCCATCCCGTTAGCGGGATCATTTTCGTCAACATCCGCTGAATTGCAGAGCGCCAAATTCCAATTAAATTACTACAAATATTTAATTTTCATGAAATCACAAGTGCAATATAGCAAAACACAGTTTAGCTTGTTGTTAAATCCACCTGGCGTGTCAGATTTCAAAAAAGCTTTACAGCTAAAGCAAACCAAGCATTTATGTAAGGACATCTCTCTCAGCAGACCAAAAATTACAACAGCTACCAGCAAATTAGATAGCAAATTGGTCACGAAAGTCAGAAAAGCAATCAAATGAATCGCTTACCTTTGATGATCTTTGGATGTTTGCACTCACGAGACTCCCAGTTACACAAGAAATGTTCCTTTTATTCCATAAAGATTATTTTTATATCCAAAATACCTCCATTTGGTTGGCACGTTATGTTCAGTAATCCACAGGCTCGAGCGGTCACGACGGGGCAGACGAAAATTCCAAATAGTATCCATAAAATTCGTAGAAACATGTCAAACGGTTTTTATAATCAATCCTCAGGTTGTTTTTACAATAAATAATCAATAATATTTCAACCGGACCGTAGCTTTTTCAATTGGAGAGAGAGAGAAAATGTCTGCTCCAAGCTGTTGGCGCATGCAAAACTCTGCTGGCACCCAGCCATCACTGACGCGATGTGATCGTTCTTGCCCATTTTTCAGAATAAAAGGCTGAAACTATGTCTAAAGACTGTTCACACCATGTGGAAGCCATAGGGAGAGGAATCTGGTTGATATTCCTTTAAATGGAGGGAAGGCATGCAATGGAACAGGGACCTTTCAAAATAAGAGGCACTTCCTAGTTGGATTTTCCTCAGGTTTTCGCCTGCAATATCAGTTCTGTTATACTCACAGACAATATTTTGACAGTTTTGGAAACTTTAGAGTGTTTTCTATCCTATATATATGCATATTCTAGCTTCTTGGCCTGAGAAATAGGCAGTTTAATTTGGGTACGTTTTTCATCCAAACATCAAAATACTGCCTCCTACACTCCACAGTGTAGGGGGCAGTAAACCGTCACGCAACGTTGCAAACGTTGCCTGCCCTAGAGCAAAGACACGTACAAATGCAACATCAAGCTTCTTTTTTTTGCCAAGCAATAACACTAATAAAGAAGGAAATAGCCCAAAATAGCTAGATTATTTTGCAATTGATTTACCACCAGAATATTTGAGATTTTATCAAATTAGATAAGGATCTGTGAGATTATATAATCATTATGTTAGGATTAGCCTTTGATTCCTAGCAACGAAGGCCTATTGATTGTAGGCCTATCAATTGTCTCTCTGTGATGATCTGATAAAGTAATTGAAAGGCTATTTATTATAGACCCCTCATTAGGCCTTATCTCAGAATATTGTTGAATAATATGGGACTTTTAAAGTAAACCGGGCGCTTTGTTGTCCGAGAAACCTGCGGTGCTCTCCTTGGTCCTGAAACGAGGACCTGAGTGGACCGTCAGAGCGGGTCACATTAATGCTGATATGAGTGACAGCTAGCGTGCGCATATTTCCGACCTTCGTTTTCGTTGCTGTCAGTCATCGATATGGTCAATATGTAGGTGGCCCCTAGACCTAGTCAAATATGGTGGTCTTATGGTATAAATAAGTAGGCCATTAGACATTTCCACGTGTGTCTGATCTTGAGGAGGAATTAGCATATAGGGCTAAAATGAATGTTTTTTTTTATATGCCACCATGAATAGGCTACACAAAGTAACCAACATAATGCCTCCATGAGCAACATTAATAGTATGTCATTCTTTAGTCTACACAGCTGATGTTACTTTTAGCCTATAAACACATCTAGTTGACTAGGCCCATAGAAGACATAGCTACCGGTAACTATTTTCAGTCTTTTATCATTCTTCTGAGCTTTTTCATAACAGCAGTGTTGGCGGAGGAATACCACTGCATCCGCAATTGCTGCGCCTACCGCAATGAAAAGGACTGAAGGGGAAAATAAAATAAAAACGCACACGTTAGTGTCTAATCAGACAATAGAAGATAATTGAAAAATGTTTAAAAAAAATAAATCTAGCCTTTTTATGAATAGCGTAAGCATACAATAACATAACTGTTTAAATGTGAGGAGGGACGGTTTGAGGTTTCCCTGTTTCGTCTGTTGTGAGACTAGGGGTGTAGCCTAGTGTGAGGCGCAGACGCAAGGGATGTGCCCTACTTTCCGACGCGAATGCATCATTGCTGTTCCACAGCGTTCCATGGTTAGGGCCATCTTTGGTCGTTCTTGCCGGTGACAGTGTGTGGACCATATTCCACTTACAAATTACAACTGATTATAAATAAATACTAACTTAAAAAGGTATCTAACCAACATACACTTGCTAAAAAGAAACGGGGACAAATTGCGTCCGTTCTTCCACTTGGTTTCCTTTCCTGCCAATTCCCTGAAATTTCACTAGGCAAAAGAGGGCGAGACAGGAGAGGCGGTGATACAACATGGATGAGGAATATGATGTGATCGTTTTGGGCACCGGACTCACGGTAAGTAGTCTAATCAATTGTATTTGTGATATAGCATACTCAACTTTACATTTATGAAGTTTGCCTATGTTTCCTTATTCATCCAATAATGCAATTGATAGGAGCATCTGCATCTCTGGCTGACTTTAGGAAAATGTGATGGTAAATAGCTTATCTGCCCCAAAGCTAATAAGATATCTTTGAATAATGGATACAAGCAGGCAACAATTTATTTGGATACATTCGTGTTGTCAATGCATTGTTCATTCGTTGTGCAGCATCTTTAGGCGTAGCCCCAGAGTGATGGTGTAGTGGCCTTCATTGAACAGCATTTGCGCAGGTCTGAGAATGGTTTTAAATAAATAGAACCTCTCCCTAGTACTGTATACTGTTTCGTAGACTCGCCTCAGTCATCACACCCTGTTCCATATTCGAGGCACATGTGTACAGAGTTTACAATAAGACAAAGCCAACATTTTACGAGTACGATGGATATACATAAAATTAATATTTTTTTAGTGCAGACAGTTAATGATTTAGCCTGGATATGAACAATATCCACTACACTCATTTCATTTGGGGTGGCAGATGCAAAGAGAAAAAAAATGTATTTTCTTTATTTATACTACAATTGTTCGTTTTTTTATGAATAGTATTATTTGTATTATTCGTACAGTATTATTGTTATGGCTCAGACATCAGCTCGCGCTTGCGTACATCTTGTCCCTCCCTCTTACACCCCCCCCCCCCCCCCCCCCCCCCTCCTCCTCTCTCTATCTCCCCCTCCTGATACACACACACACACTTGCTTTTTTAATACTGATTCATATTTTGCCTTTCATTTCGTTTTAGGAATGCATCCTCTCTGGGATCATGTCTGTGAATGGAAAGAAAGTTCTGCACATGGACAGGAACCCCTACTATGGAGGTGAAAGCTCCTCCATCACCCCTCTGGAAGAGGTAAGGGCGTAGAACATTGTGGATCTAATGGTCATCATTTTGTGTCAATATCCACTCAAATATTCAATCATTTTTAATATATTCCAAAGTTCCACCCAGCCCTCCATGGTTTAAGTCAGATATTTTATTATCCTGTATTTTCCTTTCACTGCCCCAGGTTAATGGTTTGGTATTTGTAAGAGTATTTATTGATGTTTTCACTCGTGCATATATTTCCCTTCCACAGCTGTATAAGCGGTTTGAGCTGCCTGACAGCCCTCCAGAGTCTATGGGTCGTGGAAGAGACTGGAACGTGGACCTCATCCCCAAATTTCTTATGGCCAATGGTCAGTTGTGGGATTTGTTTTTTGTTTGCAAATGAGAGATACAATTAAACCTATTAGATTAATGAATATTCCTGTTACCAGTCAATACATACAGAACCAATCGGTACACCAATAGCCTCAGTCGTAAATCATATTGCTCAGTTACTCAACTTATTCATGTATGCAGACCATCACCACATCATGAGTATAAGTAGGAAGCAGAATTTACCCAAGAAAATGTTTTAATCGCCATCATGATACCAATAAAGCAAAATATGGCATGGCTGTTGATGAAACATGGAGATACCTTGAAGTTATTAAATGAAAACCATCCTTTTTGTCTGACAATCCAATAAAACAGGTCAGCTTGTGAAAATGCTGCTATACACAGAAGTGACACGATACCTGGACTTCAAAGTAGTGGAGGGTAGTTTTGTGTACAAGGGAGGAAAGATCTACAAGGTTCCTTCAACTGAGACTGAGGCTCTAGCTTCAAGTAAGTTTGAATGTACAGTAAACTGTACTTTAGATTGTGTTGTGAGTTTGCTATATATACCATCAAAGATTACATTTATTAACGTTTTCCTACTATATATACAGTATAGTGTCGTATATGAGGCAGAGCTTTCACTTTTGTTTTTGTCACGTGTCCTCCAGATCTTATGGGTATGTTTGAGAAGAGAAGGTTCCGGAAATTCCTCGTGTTTGTGGCCAACTTTGACGAGAACGACCCTAAGACCTTCGAGGGCGTCGACCCCAAAGTTACCACCATGAGAGATGTGTACAAGAAGTTTGACCTGGGTCAGGATGTCATCGACTTCACTGGCCACGCCCTGGCCCTCTACAGGACAGACGAGTAAGAGCACTTAGATTGATTACCAATCGCTACTGAGATTTAACCTGGGCCAGGGCCTGTCAGGAAGTAAACTGAAATTCCAAATTAATGCTTTGAAAAGCATTGAAGAAATTTTAATTTGACTCCTATTGATCATGTGTCTCCCTTTCTCCAGCTACCTTGATGTGCCCTGTTTGGAGACCATCAATCGTATCAAGCTGTACAGTGAATCCCTGGCCCGATATGGGAAAAGCCCCTACCTGTACCCCCTCTATGGCCTGGGGGAGCTGCCTCAAGGATTTGCCAGGTCTGTGTGTTACATTTGTAATCCCTAAATCTCTATGTCCTTTCTTTAGTCAGACAAAGCTGTTCATATAGAATTCTGATCTTAAGTCACTCTGGATAAGGATAAAATAGTCTGCTAAAGCTAACCGACTAAATTGTAAATGTATTCAATAGTGTATTAGCATATTTATAATAACGTATAATTCATTGTCTCTCTCTCATACATTGTTAGATTGAGTGCAATTTATGGAGGAACCTACATGCTCAACAAACCAGTGGAGGAGATAGTGATGGAGGATGGCCATGTGGTGGGAGTGAAGTCTGAGGGAGAGGTAAATTCACCATCTAATCAGTTCTATAAAACCACAATCTAATCACTTCTATAAAATCACAATCTATCTATAAAAAGCACGCTAAACTATCAATAAAATCACAATCTAATAGGTCTATAAGATCTAATCTCTTTACCTTATAGTAAAGTAGTCAAGACTGCTGATAATGCACTGAAGAAAAGTGAACAATACCTGCACATATACAATTGGTAGAAGAGAAAAAGTACAGTATGTTAGATTGACATTGTTGTCTTCTATATTGTCCTTCCCTTGTTAGGTGGCTCGGTGCAAACAGCTGATCTGTGACCCCAGCTACATCCAGGACCGTGTGCGTAAGGCAGGTCAGGTGATCAGGGTCATCTGTATCCTCAGCCACCCGATCAAGGATACCAACGACGCCAACTCCTGTCAGATCATCATCCCCCAGAACCAGGTCAACCGCAAGTCAGGTGAGGAGTGGACCAAATACAGGTTTACTAAGATGGGATGTTTCTGACTTCCTGTTGTCAGATGTTCTCTCTACCAGTAAGTTTACCTCACATAAAGTACAATAGCAGTGTTGTTGGAGAGTGAAAAAGTCTGGAATAGTCCAGAAAAGTACAATTGTAAAATCTCAATCGACTACACAATTAGTTATCAGAAAAGCAAAGTGACTGCCACAGAACATATTTGTCAGGCATATTTTATACTTAAGCAATAAGGCACGAGGGGGTGTGGTATATGGCCAATATACCACGGCTAAGGGCTGTTCTTATGCACAGAGCAATGCCGAGTGCCTGGACACAGTCCTTAGCCGTGATATATTTGCCATATATCGCAAACCCTCTTTTCCAACTCCCTAAACTGATCAAACTTGTGTTCTGTCCTCCAGACATCTACGTGTGTATGATCTCCTATGCCCACAATGTGGCGGCCCAGGGGAAGTACATTGCCATTGTCAGCACCACTGTGGAGACCAACGAGCCTGAGGCTGAGATAGAGCCTGCTCTGGAGCTGCTGGAACCCATTGACCAGAAGTGTGTCTCTACTCCCTCTTCTCTACTACCTCTTCCTCCCCTTTACTACTCTCTTCTCCCTCCTCTCTAGTCCCCCTTCCTCCGCTCTGCTCCCTCCTGTCTTCTCCCTCTTCCTTCTGTCTTCTCCTCCTCTCCTCCATTCCTCTTCTCCCTCCCACTTCTCTGATTGTCTTGGTCCTCTGTAGTTCAGTTGGTAGAGCATATGGTGCGTGCAACACCAGGAAAGTGTGTTCAATTCCCAGGACCACCCATACATAACATTTATGCATACATGACTAAGTCGCTTTGGATAAAAGCGTCTGCTAAATGGCATGTATTATAATTTACATTTTAGTAATTTAGTAGATGCTATTATCCAGAGCGACTTACATATTATGTATTTATATATATATATATTATACTGTATATCTCGTGTTGTTTCATCACTGTCCAAAACTCAGCTGGTACGATGTGTGCTATCACAAATGAATATAATGAATAGCAGTAAGGAGGCTTTTGTAAGTCAATAACTTACCTCTTCCCTCTTTATCTGTAGGTTTGTGTCCCTCAGTGACCTCTATGAGCCCACAGACGACGGTACTGAGAGTCAGGTGAGTCAAACACATCTGGATATACCTCCTATATTGCTAAAACACCACATTTCTGAGACATGTTTTAGGACAAGGCAGTTGAGTGAAAAAAAATTGGTGTGATTTTATGTCTCGTTCAGATATTTGCCTCATCGGCCTACGACGCCACCACTCACTTCGAGACCACCTGCAACGACATCAAGGACATCTACAAGCGTATGACCGGAAGCGACTTTGACTTTGAGAACATGAAACGCAAACAGAACGATGTGTTTGGGGAGGATGAGCAATGAGGAGGGAGGGGCATCAGGGAGAGGGCGGGGCAGAGAAGGGAGTGAAGAGGGGGTTAATGGAAGAAGGCAGAATATATGGATGAGGTGGTAGAGGGCAGGGTAAAGAGTACAAAGGGTAACGAGTTAGATCATTTACAGATTGTAGGGGCAGGGTACTGGGTAGGGTACCTTATATGGGAGATGGTGGGAGTGTTCAGGGGAGTTCTAGAAGGTTCTAGAGTAGACAGGGAGGTTCTGCCTTCCAGTTGTCCTCCTTTTTTCCCCCTCCTGAGGTCTCCGTACTCAAACATAATTAAAACACACACACAGCACATTGTTCCAAGACTCACATTCCCTATTTCTATCTCTCACTGAAAGGCAAGGTTGATATGGTCTCTCATTCCATTTTAAACTACGTCTAAACTATGATCATTAGAGGTAGACCGATTCATTGTAGTTGCAATTTCAAAAGCCTTTTCACTTTTCGACATGCATGAATACACAGTAGTATTGCACATAGAACACGATGATGCGGCAGCGTTCTGAAGGCTGGGCCATTCTTACACTGATCATTCCCTCCTGTCAACCCTGCTTTCACCCTGTTCTCTTCCTACTATTTAACCTGTTACTTATTTACATAGACAACTGCTCTTTTTTCGGCAAATCTCTCGCTCGGTCAGACAAAATGTTTTAAAATGAAAAGTTATAATATCAATAGGCTGTTCTGTCAAACTGATAGTGCTCACTTTGCAGTGCTGCTGTGTTCTCTGTGCTAGTAGTTAAGCTAACCGGTGGCTAACTGTTCTGTTGTCCCTAAAACCACGTTTTATTTCTCTGTTTGTTGTGTGATGTCAAAGTTACAATTTGAATGGTTTCCGTTCTTTATTTTTGAAATGTTTAGAGTTTTTATTTCAACATTTGGTGCGCATTTTCACTTGCTGAAGTTATGAAGTTTACTGAATTTGAAATAGAAACATGGACTGTAATACTCTGAAGTGGACTTTGAGGTCAAACTGAAAAGGGAATGTGTTGTGTAGAAGAGTGAGAGAGGGTCTGTCTGGAGGCTAGGCATGTTGGTGAGGTTACATGAATACATTTTTCATGAAATGAGAAAGTCTAAACAGTGTCCTTGGGATAACCGAACTGATGTCACTCCATTGAAGTTGAAAATGGTTAAGGTAAGGGTCAAGGTTAGGATTAGGTAAGGGTTATGGTTAAGGTTAGGTTTAGGGTAGGGACATCCCAAGGATAGCACTGAGTTGTACTCAAATAGGAAATCAGATCACTACATGTTGAGATACGATGAAGCAAGGTGATAAAAAACGAATGTAGTAAGGGACTGTCGCAGATTTGAGATCAGGAAAGTATTGCTTTTGTGTAAAAGAAGGAAGACTGAACTCTCGGCTTGTAGTGAAAGGAAGCTCCAGATCATTGTTGTGGTCTAACTAACCCTTGTTGTGTATGTCACACAGAGAGACAAATTCCCTTTGGACTCCTGCTAGGCAACCTTACAGTAGCAAGTGGAGGGAAACGCGGACACTCCCAAAATGTAAAACACTTAACAGAATGCACCATTACAAAAGGTTCTGAGGCCTCGATATGAAGTGCCTCCCCAGAGTATGAACCAATTGCTTTTACTTGGTTTTAGCCTTAAATTTGGGGTCTTATCCAATATGTTTGGGTTCTTAAATAATTTCAGTATATTTAAAAACAATGTTATCTGCCGATCATTCCTCTGCTTATTGATGTCAGTTGGTTGACTTGATGCTGCAAATGTCTGGTGTCTTTCATGACTGCTAACTGTGAACATTGTATTTCCACTAACTACCACCACAGTCTAATATAACAGCGATAGAATCTCAGAAATTCTAGTCATTCTATTTCTATGTTCTAGTAAATCCTGGGGTTCTGTGGACTTGGCTGGGCCCTAATGTGAATCTCCTGCATTGTAGAAACCCTTAACCTCCATTCCGTCTGACCCTTTGATGTTAGCTGTATTCTCTTCATCTATATGTTTCCAGGCATGACATTGTTTTGAGATTTGGATCTGCAGCTTGGTTAGTTATTTACAGTACATGTCAATTGTGGGCAGCAATGCTGAGATAGATGCCACAACATTTCCCTTCAAATTCGATTACAGTAACATGGATGACGTTAGTGGGAATTATTGCCGATCCCTTCATGTAGTCCCTCATATCTCTAAACGCCTCAGTTTTTACGTATTTGGGGTGGCTCTGTGTGTCTTAGTACAATGCTAATTTATTTGATTTCACTGACGTTATGGTGATGGAAGGTAATGCTGAATATGCTTCTCTGCTATTAGTTTGTTATATTATCATAACTGATCTCAAAGTGATGCATATGCCGACTTCATTGTTTTAGTTTTGTTGTATCATGTTTGACCTGATTTACTGGTTATTACAGTTTTACATGGGTTAAACATTAACAGGTCTTATAACAGGTTGTGATGAAGGACAGTGGGACGATAGCAACAGTCTGGTCCTCAATCACAGGGTTCAATCAAGCTTTCAACCCTTCAGTCCAGTCATCTTTTAGACTCATTTCTACAGTTTCAGACTGTGCACAGTTTTCACATTGTGTGAAATTGTGTGAATTTCATACTGGAATTATGTTACCTTGGTGAATTGTGTTGAGTTTACTCTGCAAGCGTAGCTAGTTATATTTGGGCATTTTTCCCCTTCCTCGACACCAGACGCTGTCTTCTCTTTATTTATTTAAATGAAAGCCTAAAATGTGGTTTGATGTATTCATTTAAGAGTTTTGGCCTTTGACTAATATTATTGATGACATCCCTTGAAATTGCCGAAAACATGGGGCAGACGGAGAAGTAAACAACTTACAGTCCTTTGTTTGATCACTAGTATGTGAACAATGTCTTGTGTAACAAATAAAATGAATTAAACTATGAACAAAAGTATAGAAAAAATAATTAAAAGCACATGGCAAACCTGAAAAGTCAAATCCATAGTGTCTGAGAGTCGATGTGTTTTAACAGAACTAAATTATTTGTGTAAAACTACCTACCCCAATAAGACCAAAACAAGTTCCATAGACAATTTATAATATTTAGTCATTTTAGGAATATACATACTGTATGACACTTAAAAAAAGTCCACATTGCTCAAATCATCTATTAATATATTTGTTATAACATTGGAATTCTAAAAGTACTTATGAAACATGATTTGCGTGAAGGAGAGATTGGAATTAGCTGTATGTGAAGATCAAGCAGCATTTGTCTGCCGAAGTATACAGAAAATTAAGACCTTACTGTTGCAATGTTAACTGCAGAAGGAGAAGTCTGTCACTATTGTTGTTTCAGAAAGGAGTGGTGCAATGACATCATCCCATATCCTTTATTTATTCATGTCTGACACCTGTGTGAATTACCTCATCATACTTACTGGACTCTCCCTCGGTCTCTCACTATTTTTCTCTTTGTATCGGTCTCTCACGCATCTGTCTCTTGTTCTCTTTTGCCCTCTCTTTTCTCTGTCTCGTAATTGGCTCTCTTTTTCCTCTCATAATCATGAATATGCATTCATGCACACTGCCACCGGTGCTCTCAGAGAGTAATAACTCACTATGTGACATTGGTATTGAAGGCTAGCCAGCAGCACCCTTTGTCCCAGTGTTGTTTGTCCTTACAGAGTTTCCCATGGCCTGAGCTACCCAGCTTTGAGGTGAAGGGGATAGCTAGATGAGTGTCTCGGTTCCAATCTCCATACCACTTAATATAAAGCAATGCATTAGGCATGTATAGTATTCTAACTAGTGTGCTAGGATGGACATTTGAAAAGAGCCAGTGAGTATTTACAGGTGATCCACCACATAGCTCTGGTAGGGATGCCCCAGCAGTCTCTCCACCTGCGCCTTGGGCACGACCCAACAACTTCCCAGGTGACCTTTCCTCACTGTGTCCTTCAGGGTCTTGTCCTGTAGGGTGACGGGCATGTGTATCACCCCCCACCTCAGCACCCCCTCTTTACTGGGCTGACGCAGTGTGTCACGAGGGTCCTTCATCAGCGTGACACGCATGTCAGCATGCTGGAACTGGCCTGTTGGGACAAGAGAACAATCACTAAATCATTACATATGCAGGGGCTTTAGGGTCAGGTGCAAAAAGACAAAGAAACCCGTTTAAAGTAATTGAAGGGTGATAAATGAATGTACCCAGTAGGCCTTTGGTTGAAAGAGAGAGGCCCTGTCCATCAGCGATGTAGAATCCGAGGTGTGCCATCTGCAGGTAGCTGGGGTGTCTGTAGTGGTGGAAGAGAACCAGGAAACGAATGTCCTTCGTCAGCTCGATCCAACAGCTCTGATGGAAGTCATCTCTGCTTTCCATGGAAACCATCACACCCTGCCTTGTCACAGATCCCTCCTGATTGGTGTGTAGGGTGTCCCGCCCCTCCCCCTCCACCACCACAGCATCCAATGAGAGGGTGATCATTATGGAGCCCAGCACACCTGTCCCGCCCCTGGTGGAGATGGTTATCTGGTCAAAGTATGTACGGGAACGGTCTTCGACATCTTGGTTGGATGGAGCCCACATCAAATGACCATCCACCATGATACCTTCAGTGAGAGGAAGGCAATGGTTAACTGTGTGTGAGATATATATATATATATATATATATATATATACACATACACACACACACACACACACACACACACACACACAGTGGGGCAAAAAAGTATTTAGTCAGCCACCAATTGTGCAAGTTCTCCCATTTCAAAAGGTGAGAGAGGCCTGTAATTTTCATCATAGGTACACTTCAACTATGACAGACAAAATGATAAAAAAAATTCAGAAAATCACATTGTTGGATTTTTAATGAATTTATTTGCAAATTATGGTGGAAAATAAGTATTTGGTCAATAACAAAAGTTGCTCAATACTTTGTTATATACCCTTTGTTGGCAATGACAGAGGTCAAACATTTTCTGCAGGTCTACAATTGTTTCTGGTGTCCTTTGACAGCTCTTTGGTCTTGGCCATAGTGGAGTTTGGAGTGTGACTGTTTGAGGTTGTGGACAGGTGTCTTTTATACTGATAACAAGTTCAAACAGGCGCCATTAATACAGGTAACGAGTGGAGGACAGGGGAGCCTCTTAAAGAAGAAGTTACAGGTCTGTGAGAGCCAGATATCTTGCTTGTTTGTAGGTGACCAAATACTTATTTTCCACCATAATTTGCAAATAAATTCATACAATGTGATTTTCTGGAATTTATTTCTCATTTTGTCTGTCATAGTTGAAGTGTACCTATGATGAAAATTTCAGGCCTCTCATCTTTTTAAGTGGGAGAACTTGCACAATTGGTGGCTGACTAAATACTTTTTTGCCCCACTGTATATATATAGACAGTGGGGAGAACAAGTATTTGATACAGTGCCAATGCAAATTAATTACTTAAAAATCATACAATGTGATTTTCTGAATTTTTGTTTTAGATTCCGTCTCTCACAGTTGAAGTGTACCTATGATAAAAATGACAGACCTCTACATGCTTTGTAAGTAGGAAAACCTGCAAAATCGGCAGTGTATCAAATACTTGTTCTCCCCACTGTGTGTGTGTATATATATATATATATATATATATATATATATATATATATATATATATATATATATATATATATATATGCATTAACAGGATTAATTTGTTCGTATTAATGAGTTCCTATTCAATTCTGTTCCTATACAATGTCAGTGTGCTTCTCAAATTATACGGCACATTGCTAAAATGAAATTGCATGCCAGTAATATAATATGAGAGTTCTGGACTTGTCTCGGTAGTCTGTGCTGACTAACCTCTCTCGGAGTCTTCCAGCAGTCTCAGCACATCGTTGGCCCTGCCGTCCACCGTGAAACACAGATTCTGTTTCAGTTTAGGGAGCTGGACCACAAAGTGAGGGTCTCCATCAACTTCAGAATAAAACATGTTGGACATTAAGAAGAACGGGTGAGAAACATTAACTTTCAGTCATATGTTATGTCGTGTAGGCCCCTTACCAGAAGAGGAGAAGACTCTGACAGAGCTCAGTCTGGAGGGGTGGGCCGGCCCTGGAAGGACAACAGTGGCAATCTCATCTATCTGAAACACTGAAACCAATGACAGGTCAGAGCCTGAAGTACATTAATCTTATGCTAGACTACATAGAAATACTTACAAGGATTTGATGCTGATTCATCCCCTGTAAACATACAAATTCCAAAAAAAGATGTTAAACATCTGTATCAACTTAGAAACAAAGTATCCACATGGCCAACACAACTAAACAGTTATATACACAGACACACATTTATGTATATACACATCTATAAACTATGACTTACAGGAGTCATAGTCAAGGTCATTGTCGTAGGTTGCATCATAATCTGAAAGATGAAATCAGACGGACATCATTAGACACCAGACAGTTAAAACATATCCTCTCCCTGAGCTGGTCTGGGGGCTGTCATCAGAATCTCTATAGGGGAAACAGATTTTAATATACAACATTTATGTTGTTACAGTGAATCTATTTTTCATGGCAGGGAAGTAAGAGAGAACTCATCTTTAACCACCTCCATATCTAAAGGAAGACCCGTGAGGAAAAAAGATTACAGTTTAAAGCACCACTTCATCACTTAATACATTTTGTGCAATAGAATGATTAAATCTACTGGCACACTCTTACATAAAAATGTTTCCAAAAGGATTCCAGCAGTTCCCAAAGGAGAACCATTTTTGGTTCCAGGTAGAACCCTCTGTGCAAAAGGTCTTACATGAAACTCATAGGGGTTCTACCTAGAAACAAAAAGGGTTCTTCAAAGGGGTCTCCTATGGGTACAGCCGAAGAACCCTTTTAGGTTCTAGATAGAGAAAAAGGTGCTAAGTGTGTGCTTGATTCACCTTTTCTCTGGAGCTGAATGGAAGTAGAGACATCTGGTGGAGAGAAGTGGAACATGTCACAACTAAGGGCAGATTGATAGTACAGTGCCCGTGGTGCATTCGATTGTACATTTACATTTGAGTCATTTAGCAGACACTCTTTTCCAGAGCGACATACAGTTAGAGTCAAGAAGATCTTTGAGAGAGAGCGAGAAAGTTGATCAGAGACAGCACACAAGTGTTTTGGAAAGAAAAGGGATACAGGTCTATAGTTTAACATCAGAGGAGTCGAGTGTTGGTTTCTTGAGGAGGGGAGCAGCTCAAGACATTTTGAAGTCAGAGGGGACGCAGACAGTGGTCAAGGATGAGTTGATGAGGGAAGTGACGAATAGGAGGTCTCCAGAGATGGTCTGGAGAAGGCGATGGGGTTGAGCAGGCAGGTTGTCGGGTGGCCAGACCTCACTCGTTGCAGGATAAATTATTTATTTTTTTAAACCAGGAAAAGCCCATTGAGACCCAGAGTCTCTTTTTCAAGGGAGACCTGGCCAAGAAGGCAGCAACAATCAATACATAATTAAAACATACAACATTTTTAAAATGAATTCAGTGGCACTAACATATCTAGATGAAGCATGGATTGTAGACTATTCCATGCCTCTGGTGCACAAGAAGAAAAGTCAGTCTTGCCTAATACTGTGAATGGGGACTTTAAGTAGCAACCACCTAGCAGACCGGGTATGGTAACTGCTGGTGGTGAAGGAGGCCAGACTACAGAGGTAAAGAGGGAGTTTACCCAAAAGGGCTTTGTAGATATACAAATGTATCTTTCTGCACATATAAAGTGAGGTCCAACCTACCATTTGGTACAATGTGCAATGGTGGGTGAGTGACTTGGCATTTGTAATAAAATGCAAGGATGCATGATAACCAGAGTCCAGTCTCTGTAAGACAGAGGAGGCTGCATGCATATACAGCAAGTCACCATAATCAATTATAGAGAAAAATACCTAGGTATTTGTAGGATGACACTTTTTCAATGGATAAGCCACCAGATGTGACAATAATAACCTTCTCTGGCAGAGTTCTAGCTCTGGTAAAGGTCATGAATTTAGTTTTTTGTACATTCAAGACCATAAAGGGAGGCCTGCATTGACTGACAAGCAGTCTGGAGCTCATCCACAGCCTGAACCAGAGAAGGAGCACATGAATATATGACTGTATCATCTGCATATAGATGTAACTTTGCTGGTTGTATCCCATTTCATTCATAAAAATTGAGAACACTGGAGCTAAAATGGAACCCTGGGGCACACCTAAATTAATCTCAAGAAAGCTAGACTTTTAATTGTCAGTATATACACATTGTGTTCTGTCAGAAAGAATTCCTAAACCAATTTACTGCCTCTTCACTGAGACCAATGTTTCTGAGTCTAGCGAGCAACAGTTCATGGTCAACTGAATCAAAGGCCTTTGATGAATCCACAAACGGAGCAGCACAATGTTGCTTTTTATCAAGTGCATTAATGTCATTTGCCACTGCCATAGCTGCAGTTGTGGTGCTGTGCCCCAATCTAAAGCCAGACAGATGTAAGCATGTCCCAGTTCAAATCTCATTTAAAAAAACCAAATTGAGTCATTTAACTTGTGCATGACATTGAAAGAGTTTAGTGCGCCTCCCAAAGCCGGTCTGTAGAAGTCGACTACAGTGATGTGGGAGACGTCTCTTTTTCAGGACCCTGTATTTCAAAGATAATTAGTAAAAATCCAAATAACTGCACATATCTTCATTGTAAAGGGTTTAAACACTGGATCCCATGCTTGTTCAATGAACCATGAACAATTAATGAACATGCACCTGTGGAACGGTCGTTAAGACACTAACAGCTTACAGACGGTCGGCAATTAAGGTCACAGTTATGAAAACCTAGGATACTTAAGGAGGCCTTTCTACTGACTCTGAAAAACACCAAAAGAAAGATGCCCAGGGTCCCTGCTCATCTGTGTGAACATGCCTTAGGCATGTTGCAAGGAGGCATGAGGTCTGCAGATGTGGCCAGGGCAATTAATGGCAATGTCGGGAACTGTAAGAAGCCTAAAACAGTGCTACAGGGAGACAGGGCAGACAGTGGTAGACCACGTAACACATGCACAGGATTGGTACATCCGAACATCACACCTGCGGGACAGGTACAGGATGTCAACAACAACTGCCCGAGTTACACCAGGAACGCACAATCCCTCCATCAGTGCTCAGACTGTCCGCAATAGGCCGAGAGAGGCTGGACTGAGGGCGTGTAGGCCTGTTGTCTGGTGAGGACCTGCCTTACATCACCGGCAACAACGTCGCCTATGGGCACAAACACACCGTCGCTGGACCAGGCAGGACTGGCAAAAAGTGGTTTTGTCTCACCAGGGGTGATGGTCGGATTCGCGTTTATCGTCGAAGTAATGAGCATTACAGTGGCCTGTACTCTTGAGCGGGATACATTTTGAGGTGGAGGGTCTGTCCTGGTCTGGGGCGGTGTGTTCTCAGCATCATCGGACTGAGCTTGTTGTCATTGCAGGCAAACTCAACGCTGTGCATTACAGGGAAGACATCTTCCTCCCTCATGTGGTACCCTTCCTGCAGGCTCAGCCTAACATGACCCTCCAGCATGACAATGCCACCAGCCATACTGCTCGTTCTGTGCGTGATTTCCTGCAAGACAGGAATGTCAGTGTTCTGCCATGGCCAGCGAAGAGCCCAGATCTCAATCCCATTGACCACGTCTAGGACCTGTTGGATCGGTGGGTGAGGGCTAGGGTCATTCCCCCCAGAAATGTCCGGGAACTTGCAGGTGCCTTGGTGGAAGACTGGGGTAACATCTCACAGCAAGAACTGGCAAATCTGGTGCAGTCCATGAGGAGGAGATGCACTGCAGTACTTAATGCAGCTGGTGGCCACACCAGATACTTACTGTTACTTTTGATTTTGACCCCCCCCCCTTTGTTCAAGGACACATTATTCAATTTCTGTTAGTCACAGGTCTGTGGAACTTGTTCAGTTTATGTCTCAGTTGTTGTGTCTTGATATGGTCATACAAATATTTACACATGTTAAGTTTGCTGAAAATAAACGCAGTTGATTGTGAGAGGACACTTCTTTTTTTTGTTGAGTTTGTGTTCACTTTAACCGCAAGCAATTCAAAATGTTTGGCTTTGGTAATCGAGAGAATTGCAGAGGTGTTAAACTCGGATTTAACATGAATTGATCATGAATTAACATTGCAACCCCTCCGCCTTTACTCATCCGATCTGTTCTAAAAACCGTGTACCCATCAATAGAAATCGAGTTGTTTGACACAGACTTCTTTAGTCTAGACTTCTTTCTGATAAAGCCATTGTCTGCATTTGTCATTTTGGCCCATATTCTAATCATGTCTATTTTTGTAAATAGACGTCTGACATTAACATGCAAGAGGCCTAAACCTGCTCTGTTTTTGAAATCATAGGGAGTCGGTAGAGATCGCATGGTATCTACTGGCCCAGGGTTTGGTCACACGTTACCAGAGATCAACAAAAAAAGCATAACAATAAATCTGTTGTCCAATGCGTGAGGACTTGGCGGAGCCAGCACCATTGTCAATAAAACAAACAGTCTTTTGACACAGAATTATTTTTGTCATTCAATAGTTTGAGATTTTGGAAGTATGTCATCAAGTGTAGGTCCAGTTGCGTTTGAGAGTGGTACAAATGCATTTGCAGAGAGAGACCAAGTTCCTGGTGGTATTGACATTATGGTCTCAGAGCGTTTGCAAATTGTAGGGCATAAGGCGAAGATAATTCACTCACCCAATTTAATCCATGATGGCATTGAGTAAAGAGCAGGCACAGTAACAGATACATAATGTCGGTTTTTAGAGGTATTTCAGCACAAGTGTGCAACGACCAGTAGACGTTGTCTACAGTCGTGGCCAAAAGTTTTGAGAATGACACATATATTGATTTCCAAAGTTTGCTGCTTCAGTGTCTTTAGATATTGTTGTCAGATGTTACTATGGAATACTGAAGTATAATTACAAGAATTTCATAAGTGTCAAAGGCTTTTGACAATTACATGAAGTTGATGCAAAGAGTCAAAATTTGCAGTGCTGACCCTTCTTTTTCAAGACCTCTGCAATCTGCCCTGGCATGCTGTCAATTAACTTTTGGGCCACATTCTGACTGAAGGCAGCCCATTCTTGCATAATCAATGCTTGGAGTTTTTCAGAATTTGTGGGGTTTTGTTTGTCTACCCGCCTCTTGAGGATTGAACATAAGTTCTCAATGGGATTAAGGTCTGGGGAGTTTCCTGGCCATGGACCCAAAATATCTATGTTTTGTTCCCCGAGCCACTTAGTTATCACTTTTGCCTTATGGCAAGTTACATGCTGGAAAAGGTGTTGTTCGTCACCAAACTGTACCTGGATGGTTGGGAGAAGTTGCTCTCGGAGGATGTGTTGGTACCATTCTTTATTCATGGCCGTGTTCTTAAGCAAAATTGTGAGTGAGCCCACTCCCTTGGCTGAGAAGCAACCCCACACATGAATGGTCTCAGGATGCTTTACTGTTGGCATGACACAGGACTGATGGTAGCGCTCACCTTGTCTTCTCCGGACAAGCTTTTTTCCGGATGCCCCAAATAATCGGAAAGGGGATATATCAGACCCCAGTCCTCAGCAGTCCAATCCCTGTACCTTTTACAGAATATCAGTCTGTCCCTGAAGTTTTTCCTGGACAGAAGTGGCTTCTTTGCTGCCCTTCTTGACACCAGGCCATCCTCCATAAGTCTTCGCCTCACTGTTCGTGAAGATGTACTCACACCTGCCTGCTGCCATTCCTGAGCAAGCTCTGTACTGGTGGTGCCCCGATCCCGCAGCGGAATCAACTAGAGGAGGCGATCCTGGCGCTGATTGGACTTTCTTGGGCGCCCTGAAGCCTTCTTCACAATAATTGCTCCTCTCCTTGAAGTTCTTGATGATCCGATAAATGGTTGATTTAGGTGCAATCTTACTGGCATTAATATCCTTGCCTGTGAAGCCCTTTTTGTGCAAAGAAATGATGACGGCACGTGTTTCCTTGCAGGTAACCATGGTTGACAGAGGAAGAACAATGATTCCAAGCACCACCCTCCTTTTGAAGCTTCCAGTCTGTTATTCAAAATCAGCATGACAGAGTGATCTCCAGCCTTGTCCTCGTCAACACTCACACCTGTGTTAACGAGAGAATCACTGACATGATGTCAGCTGATCCTTTTGTGGCAGGGCTGAAATGAAGTGGAAATGTTTTGGGGGGATTCAGTTCATTTGCATGGCAAAGAGGGACTTTGCAATTAATTGCAATTCATCTGATCACTCTTCATAACATTCTGGAGTATATGCAAATTGCCATCATACAAACTGAAGCAGCAGACTTTGTAAAAATTCATATTTGTATCATTCAAAACTTTTGGCCACGACTGTAGAACGTAGATTTTCCCACCGCCCAAGGTGCACATCAGGTTTTCCAATCTGATAACTGCTACTCTGCTCCTAGCCTTCAGTGCGCACCTGCGTTCGCGTAGCAGGCCTTGCACGCAGACAGACGCTCCTGACTCGGTGAGTTCCAACTCCAGAAAGGTGTAGAAAAAAATAAAGGCCTTCTCAATCCCAAATCTTTGTACAAGTATATTTTGTAAACTAGAGACAGATGTAAAAATAATTGTTATATAAAGCATCCACCTTCACATCAAAAGTATTTGCTTCTGTAAACAGGATCAGGATCATTAAAACATAACTCTTACAACTTTGATCTCAAGGATCACACATACAAACTGATTGGCTACCATCTTTGATTTTCTCAATGGCGCTTTCTCCCCTCTCTCTGTCATCTGGAGAGAGAGGGGATCAAGAGGTCAAGGCGTAAGGTAGTTCTGTGTGAGTGAGACCAGTGGACTCAATAGGCTGAGTGAATGAGTAGCGGATGTGGTCCACCTTTTTTTCCAAAAGTGGTTGACAAAGTTGTCCGCAGATAGGGAAGAGGGAGACTCACAATGAGTCACCCAGCCACGGAGCAGGAGAGGAGGGCCGAGCCGGCTGGGAGGAAAGTGGACAGTGTGAGTCGTAGTATGCGGAATGGGAAAAGAGGCGGAATCAGGAGACAGAAGGGAGAAGGATTTAGCAGAATGGAGAGATGATAGAATAGAAGAGGAGACAGTAGTGAGAGAGAGAGAGAGAAGACGCATGACCATCTGGGTAGGGGCTGAGTGGTTAGGGTTGGAGGAAAGGAGACAGAAATGGAAAAAGGAAATTAGTGATCAGAAACCTGTTTGGGGGTGGGGGGGGGGGGGGGGGGTTGCAGTGAGATTAGTAGGCAAACAGCCTCTAGTAAAGATGAGGTCAAGCGTATTGCCTGCCTTGTGAGTTGGAGGGGATTGTGAAAGGGTGGGGTCAAGAGGCAAGGAGGGAAAAGGGAGATTTGGAAATAAATTAATTGAAGGCAGATGTCGGGAGGTGGAAGTCACCAAGTACAAAGAGCAGTGAGCTATCGTCAGGAAATTTGCTTATCAAGGTGTCAAGCTCATTGAGGAACTCTAAGGGCACCTGGTGGGCGATAGATGACAAGTGACAGTGACAGCATGGAATTCAAATGAGAAGATGGACAGGTGAGAGATGGAGAACAGAGAAAATGTCCATGACCAGATGCTCTCAGACTATGAGAGAAAACATAGTCAGATGAAAAAAAGAGCAGCTGGAGTAGCAGTGCTCTCTGTAGAGATCCATGTTTCCGTCAGGGCCAAAAAAAGTCAAGGGTCTGAAGGGCAGCATAGGCTGAGATGAACTCAACATTCTTGACCGCAGATCAGCAGTTCCAAACACTGCCAGAGACCCGGAATTCCACATGGGTTCTGCACACAGGGTACACTAGACGGGTTGCAGCCAAGGGGTGGGGGACATCTGTAAAGCCTACAGGGAGTGGTGCGAACAGGTATTGAAAACACACACATATTTGACAAAGCTACAACAGAGCAAAATTAGATAATCTGTAAATAACTAGGTAAGATACTCAAGTGAGAGAGGGGTGTAGCGCCTCTCTCTCTTTCCTTCCTCCAACAACTCCACAGAACTATTCGGAAAAAACACCTTTGTTTCCTTGACAAAAGCGCCACTGACACACCTGCCGCGTAGAGCTGCTGCTGTGAAACCAGGGGAGACTGAAGAAGTAACAATAATTGCTAATTGCTTAGAAGAGGTGAAACCACTCCCCCCCAATACAGCCACTGATTACAAAACAAGTCACAAACTGCCCTGCCCCTTGATCCTGGTTGATGTGTGAAAACTATCAGAAAATTATAAGCAGTCAGCAGTTCACACCAAGTATGCAACTGGGAAAACAGGCAGCACTTAAAGTAGATGGCCATAGCTAGCAAAAATATAGTACTAGACCACAACAGATAAAGACAAAACAAATTATACTTATCACTCCTGGCGATATCAGGAGTCCTCTAGCCATTGTACTAGTACTTCTCTGATAGACAGGTACAAAATATGGACTGTAAGTTCAATACCTGATACAAAGAAATGTATATAATATGCAATACTGGTATTCAGTAAAAATTTATCCTCGCCTATACTTTGCATACTGCTTTTTGGAGTTCCAAGTGAAATAGACAGTAGAGAGTGGACTTACCTCTCGTGCACAGATACACATAATTGATATTGTAGCATCTGTCAACAGACTGGGATGCGACGACTAACAAAGAACATTGTTCCAGTGAGCTGTTTTTTTTTTTGTCACTGATCATTTGGACAAATCACGATTTTGCAGGTGCTCGCATCTTTACAATTTCGGAAGGGAAGGGACATTTGACCCATAGACTTGCACGGAACTTTGAGAGAGAAGGGGGAGGAGCTACCATTCTAGTTTATTTTCTAAGATCTGGCACAATTACGCAAGATTTTAGTTCTGGGTTTCCGAGATTAGTGGAAGACCTACCCAATAGTCCTGCAGCCTCCCACAGTTTCGGTCCATCTGTAACGCCTGGCATGGGGGCAAACGTGGCAGAGACAAAGGTGGCAATCTGGTCCACATCTGGGTCTGTGTTACTGCCCTGTGGAGCTGGAGTAGAGGGGACATACTTAAGACTGTACAGGTGTGTGGTGACCTGAGGTTGGTTGGCATCAGTGGCAGACATGGTGGCGTTTTCTGAGGAAGAGGAGGATGAGAGGGATGAGAGGGATATTCTAACTGGCGGGAGGGCTGTTCTAACAGAGATGGGCAGGGGCGTAGTGGGTTTCCCAGGCTGTGGAGCAGGGGTTGGGTCGGCTCTGACTGAGGTGGTGGTGGTAGTGGAGGTAGTGGTTTTCACAGTTGTAGGGACTGTAGTCTTTACTGTTTTGCGTTGGGTGGTAGTGGTGGTGGTTGTAGGGATGGTCTTCACTGTGGTGGGTGGAGGGGTTGTGGTGGTGGTTTTCCCAGGTGCAGGAGCGGTGGCTGTTTTGAGCAAGTTGGGCACGGGGGTACTGACTATTCTGGCAGGAGGGGCAGGAGCAGTTTTAGGAGAGCTGGGAGGAGGGGTAGGGGTTTTCCCTGAGAGAGGGACAGGGACGGTTTTGACAGCACTGGGGCTGGGGGTGGTAATTGTAGTGGTTTTCTTGGGGGATGGTGGAGCCACTGTTTTCACTGGGTTGGGTTTTGTTGGTGGGTTGGAGCCCTTTCTGGGTTGAGGTGGTTGGAGAGGTGGAGGCTTTGTGACAAGAGGGTCTGGTTTAGCTTTGATCATCCTGGGCTTTTTCACAGGGATTGAGGAGGCTATGTTGGTGGCAGGTGTGTGGGCTACTGTGGTTGTTGTAGTACCTGTGGTGGTGGTGGGTCGAACCGTTGTAGTTGACGCTGAGGCAGGAATTTCATCGGCATCAGGCTTAACTACAACGAGGGAAGTAACAGGAGTGACAAAGTTGTACTTGAGGGAGAGGTTGGTGGCCTTCTCTCCCAGCAGTTTCTGTATGTTAGGGTCAGTGGTGTTCAGTTTCGCCAGCAGAAGCTCTTTGATAGTGAAGTAAGCCCAGAGACGCCGTACAAAGCTGGGGATCCCATCCATGCCCCCAGGGCAGCCCATAGAGAGCACTGTCCTATTCCCCTCTCCCTTAGACACCAACACCTCATTCTCCACCTTCACCTTCTGCTTGGAGCCACTGGCCGTCAGAGACACCTGAGAAGAAAATACAAAAATAGAGAAGATAAGAGAAGATACATCTTTATTGGCCATTACAATATGAATAATTCAAGTGGACATTTCCTTTCATCTTATGGTATAAACAATTGACAAACACAGATCAAGCAACATGATCTAAATGACACAAACCTTCAGGTCCCTGACCCCTGGCTTGACCTTCCCAGTGACCACCAGCTCAGAGCCCTGGAAGTAGTTAGGGAAGAGGGAGCGTGTGACGTCAAAGGCCTGGTCGTCCATGTAGGTCAGCTGGATGTCTGACAGTAGTGGGCTGGCCACCTCATCGTAGAATCCCTTCAGCTGGAGTGCGGCGTCCGCATCCTCGTACACCATCCTCGCCACGCCGCGGTTGTCCAGTGCCAGGCGCCGTAGCAAAGGGAAGTCGGCGTCGTCACCGAAAGCCAGGCCGAACAGAGAGGTGGCCCCCAGGGCGCTCTTAGCGTTGCTCAGGATGAAGTCACTGGATGTCACGCCGATGGTAGCCTCACCGTCTGTCAGGAAGATGACCAGAGGGACCCGGCGGGTACCACTGGAGGAGGAGGGAGGGTTGACCAGCTGGGCGGCTGAGAGGAGGGCTGCATTGATGTTGGTCCCTGGAGGATAGAGGGACAAATGGGAAGGAGGCGTGGAGCAGAGAGGGAGGGGTGGCGGTGGAAGGAATGGAGGATGCAGAAGAGGGGGGAGAAGAGGAGGAAAAAGAGGAGTCAGAAGATGGAATGGAATGAAGAAGAGAGAAATACCGACAGTGTTTTCATGGTCTTGTCAAGTTGCTGCAGATATATTGCAATTCAAGTACACCAGATTCAATCCCACTCACATCCTTCAGCGATGATCCTCTTGACAAAGTCCCTAGCATCTCGTATGTTACTCCGCGTGGCCCTCACTGTGCGACCTTTCCTCCAGGTGTGGACCTTGTCTGAGAAAGTGATGATGTTGAAGTGGTCCTCCTCACGCAGGTCTCCCAGGATAGTGGACATCGCCTGCTTTGTCTGGTCCACACAAATGCAGAGAGAAGAGAAAGGATAATTTATTGATCTATATAATGTAGAGTCAATGTTGTCATTCTTGTCTAAATGAATGGGGTGCAGCTGGGTGCAATGTGGAAGAGATAGAGGTGTAGGATCTTAATTTGATCACTCTTTGTAGCTGGGAATTTTGCAGGAAATGCAAATGAGCTTCGTGATTTACACAAATTCACTGAAAACCCACACTAACACACGGTTACTGTATATTAACAATATTGCACTTTTCATGTAGCATACTTTTGTCAAGCTCATAGCCTAACCACCGATCAAGCAACATTATGGACTAAACGTTCAAATCCTGTTGCTGCATTATTTTGCTGTGACAATATAGGTCAAATAAATAAATATCTGTAATACTTCTACTGTACCTGTTTGATCTTGGTGCCAATCATGGAGCCACTGACATCAATGACAAATATGACATCCTTGGGGACAACAGGAAGCCCCCGAGGTGCAAAGTAGTGGACAAAGTATCCATCAAACACCTGAGAGAGGCCAAAAGAAGAGAATAATAACTCACTTAATGAGATTATTGTCTCACTAGGGCTTTGGTCCTAGACAGTGTGTAATGCTTGTGCAAGCGTGCATACATGGGTGTGTGTGTGTGATGACCTGTATGTCCCCAATGAGGTCACTGAGTTCTACATCGTACTGGATGATGTAGTCAGCGTTGAGTCCCTTAGAAGAGGCACTGCTCTGCTGCTGCAGGCTGGGGCTGTAGTGCACACGAGCACAACGAGGGTTCTGCTGGACCTGGGTGGAGGCTGGAGCCTCAGACTCACCTGGATGGAAGAGAAGGGAGGCCAGAGAACACCCAGTCAGTTCACAGACAGTCATTGTGCATGTTTGAGATATACTGCAGTATGTTGAAGTCGGACTGCACACAATCACACAAACACAAATCACCCTACTATACAATAACTACTCATTATTATTTTTTAAGTTTAATTGTCACTGATAGGTTTGGTTTCTGAGCTTTAACTATAATTAATCATTAGTTATAAAAGAGACATGAGGGGGGCCATAATGAAGCTTGGGAGGTGCTGAGTGCAGGGAACATGGTCACATGTGGCAGTACTGACAAGGGGAAGAACCGTTTAAGACCCATTTCACTCAGCTCCCTGACTAGCAATAATGATGCAATGTTTTGCGATAAGGAGGAGACTCCACCCAAAGTGGGGTATGCATACTACCATGGGGGAAACCATGTTTTTTGTCTAATGCAGTTGTATTGACCCTCTGGGCAGAATAAACTTGGTTTGAAGCTTCTATAGTGTCCGTTGAGTTTGTACTCTGAAAATTAGAACCTACCATCACACACCGGATAGGTGCAGTGAAACGTGTTGTTTTACAGGGTCAGCCATAGTAGTACAGCAGCCTTGGAGCAATTTAGAGTTAAGTACCTTGCTCAATATTTTTCACCTTGTCGGCTCAGCTATTCCAACCAGCAACATTTCGGTTACCGTCTCAATGCTCGTCCCAATGCTCTAACCACTGGGCTACCTGCCATTAGTGATTTTGCGCCCTGACTTGCTCAAACTGATGCCCTAAACATGCTGATTGTATTACAACTAGTACTACTACTTTGACAATGAACATTGATGGTTGTCTTTTCCTATGTTACCTGTGACAGTGTTGGAGAGCAGTCGACTGGTCTTCAGCGGGAGGACCTTGATGAAGCTGAGTCCTGTCCTTTCTGCAATACTGACGTCCAGGGTGAGGTTAGTGACCAGTCCTCCAGGCCTCAGACCCAGGGTCAGTTCATAGCGACCCAACCTGCGGGGCAGCAGCTCCTCGTAGGACAGAGAGAAGGACATCCGGGTCCCCGAGGGAACACTCATCGCCACGCGGAACTTCTCGATCTCCCTCTCTCTGAGACCACAGCAGAGGAGAAACAACAGAGAGAGACAGTATTGGAGTGATGGTGTCAGTGGTCTATGGCGAACCTGAAAGAATGGCTGAGAGAGCATTGAGGGAATGGAGTAGCATCCAGACTAAAGTGATAGAAAGATGTGAGTGGATGTGGTGGGTGGGTGATGGATGTCTGATTTGTACTGCAGAAAATCTAGAGAAAAATTGAAGTAGTTTCTTACTCTTTCACACAAAACATAGAAATCTGAATAAAACGCATATTCAAGAGTGAACGTGGTATCAAATACTTTTTTAGACTGACTTGGTGGCAACAAGTCCAGCTGTTTTTCCTTGTTTCTTGGCTGCGTCATACATCTTCCTGGCGACACTCCTCTCCTTCACCTGGGCGATGTACACTTTGTCATTGGAGGTGCTGTGGAATAAGAGGACAGAAATAAAGTAAAATAGCCCTCTGGGTAACTCACAATGGTCAGACTATGTGAACAAACATGCTTTGGTCTCATAGATTGAAAACGTCAAGGTTTATTGACAGTAAATAGACTTTCCTTTACCATAAATGTACTTTCCTTTATGGTTCCTATTTGTATTATCGGTCACGTGTTACAAAACAATAATATACTGTACTTCACAGCATTCAAGTTGGACTAAGATGGAGGACATCTTAGACATCTTTGTCCCAAAGCAAGCACCAGCTAGCATTGAGCTAGCCTCGAGCTAGGTCCATTGTCCGGACCTCTGGCAGTCTCTATGGGGGTGCCACAGGGTTCAATTCTTGGACCGACTCTCTTCTCTGTATACATCAATGAGGTCGCTCTTGCTGCTGGTGAGTCTCTGATCCACCTCTACGCAGACGACACCATTCTGTATACTTCCGGCCCTTCTTTGGACACTGTGTTAACAACCCTCCAGGCAAGCTTCAATGCCATACAACTCTCCTTCCGTGGCCTCCAATTGCTCTTAAATACAAGTAAAACAAAATGCATGCTCTTCAACCGATCGCTACCTGCACCTACCCGCCTGTCCAACATCACTACTCTGGACGGCTCTGACTTAGAATACGTGGACAACTACAAATACTTAGGTGTCTGGTTAGACTGTAAACTCTCCTTCCAGACCCATATCAAACATCTCCAATCCAAAGTTAAATCTAGAATTGGCTTCCTATTTCGCAACAAAGCAATCTTCACTCATGCTGCCAAACATACCCTTGTAAAACTGACCATCCTACCAATCCTCGACTTTGGCGATGTCATTTACAAAATAGCCTCCAATACCCTACTCAACAAATTGGATGCAGTCTATCACAGTGCAATCCGTTTTGTCACCAAAGCCCCATATACTACCCACCATTGCGACCTGTACGCTCTCGTTGGCTGGCCCTCGCTTCATACTCGTCGCCAAACCCACTGGCTCCATGTCATCTACAAGACCCTGCTAGGTAAAGTCCCCCCTTATCTCAGCTCGCTGGTCACCATAGCATCTCCCACCTGTAGCACACGCTCCAGCAGGTATATCTCTCTAGTCACCCCCAAAACCAATTCTTTCTTTGGCCGCCTCTCTTTCCAGTTCTCTGCTGCCAATGACTGGAACGAACTACAAAAATCTCTGAAACTGGAAACACTTATCTCCCTCACTAGCTTTAAGCACCAACTGTCAGAGCAGCTCACAGATTACTGCACCTGTACATAGCCCACCTATAATTTAGCCCAAACAACTACGTCTTTCCCAACTGTATTTAATTTATTTATTTATTTTGCTCCTTTGCACTCCATTATTTTTATTTCTACTTTGCACATTCTTCCATTGCAAAACTACCATTCCAGTGTTTTACTTGCTATATTGTATTTACCTTGCCACCATGGCCTTTTTTGCCTTTACCTCCCTTCTCACCTCATTTGCTCACATTGTATATAGACTTGTTTATACTGTATTATTGACTGTATGTTTGTTTTACTCCATGTGTAACTCTGTGTCGTTGTATCTGTCGAACTGCTTTGCTTTATCTTGGCCAGGTCGCAATTGTAAATGAGAACTTGTTCTCAACTTGCCTACCTGGTTAAATAAAGGTAAAATAAAAATAAATAAATAAAATATACCAGCTAATTCTAGGGCTACAATACCTCCTTCGCCAATTGGCCTGGACCCTTTATTGTCGTCACTTAGCCTTGCCGATCCATCACGACTGGACTGCTGGCATGATTGCCCGATGTGGTCTCAACAGGCTATTCTGTTACGATGTCGCCGAAGAACCATCTACTAGCCCCGACCCGCAAGCTTTTCTGAACGCTGTATCCCCTGCTCACCTAGCATAGCAGTGACTACCAAACGGCACACTGACTCACCTATTGCTGCTCTTTTGACCCTATGATCACTCGGCTACACTGATGATGCCGCCTGGACTGTTTCAATAACACGGTACCTCATTTTGTTTACCTGTCAGCCCCAGTCTCGAACTCAGGTCCTGAATGTAACTAACATGTAACCATTCATCGCCATTTACCCGTTGTTGTCTTAGCTCTTCTGATCAACACCTGTGAATGCTTTATGCCTCTCTCTAATGTCAATATGCCTTGTCTACTGCTGTCTTGGCTAGATCTTATTGTTTTATTTCACTGTAGAGCCCTCAGTCCCGCTCAACATGCCTTAGATAGCTCTTTTGTCCCACCCCAAACACATGCGGAGACCTCACCTGGCTTAACTGGTGCCTCATTGTCACTCAACACCTAGGTTTACCTCCACTGTACTCACATCCTACCATACCATTGTCTGTACATTATGCCCTGAATCTATTCTACCACGCATAGAAATCTGCTCCTTTTATTCTCTGTTCCCAACCCACTCGACGACCCGTTCATATAGACTTTAGCCGTACCCTTATCCTACTCCTCCTCTGTTCCTCTGGTGATGTAGAGGTTAACCCAGGCCCTGTAGCCCCCAGTTCCACTCCTATTCCCCTGTCGCTATCATTTGTTGACTTCTGTAACCGTAAAAGCCTTGGTTTCATGCATGTTAACATCAGAAGCCTCCTACCTAAGTTTGTTTTATTCACTGCTTTAGCATACTCCGCCAACCCTGATGTACTAGCCATGTCTGAATCCTGGCTTAGAAGGCCACCAAAAATTCAGAAATTTCCATCCCCAACTACGACATTTTCCACCAAGACAGAACTGCCAACGGGGGTGGAGTTGCAATGTATTGCAGAGACAGTCTGCAAAGTTCTGTCATGCTATCCAGGTCTGTGCCCAAACAGTTCGAGCTACAACTTTTAAAAATTCACCTTTCCAGAAATAAGTCTCTCACTGTTGCCGCTTGTTATAGAAGTTAAATAAAGGTAAAAAAATAAATACAAAATATATATACATGATGTCCAATAACACTCAAATGGACAGCAGATCATTGAAAGCTTATGGCAAATGTCATATGGCAAATATCATATGGCTAATGCTAAGTGTCACACAGCAAAAATCCAAAAGATGGCGAGCGAGCTCCACAGTACATTTTCATACTGCAAATGCACATCAAGTCAAGACCCAAGGGTGAAATTTAGAAAATTTGAAAACAAAATAAAAAATGTATCACCCTCTAAAAAAGTGCTTTCTGGACCGTTTTTCGACATTCTTTAGATTTTTTTTGATAATTATACATGTATGAGAACTGTATGAACATACATTTGTCATATTTTGTCATATTTTAAAAGATTGTTCATAAGGCATACGTTTTGTCCATTTGCAATATGATTTCATAGGAAGTCAAAAGTCAAAGTCAAAAGTCAGTGAACCATTGCCAAATGCCATAAGAAATGTCCAAATGCAATATGAAAGTATTGAAAGTGGCAAATCAGGATGTTATGTCCATTTTCCATGTACGATCATAGGAAGTCGGTTTCCAAACCCAAAAGTCAGTGAACTATGTTAAGCCATGAATCAACCTAGATGGTCTATTTGATATGTATGATGAGGGGGAAGTAGGAATCTGTTGTTTATTAACGATTTTTTGTTGGGTGGGCCCGGGTGGAGGGTGCTCCCTACCCAACCATAGACCCCTTGCTACCCCCTTAAGGCATTAAAAAACATTTTTAAAATGTGCTCCTGGGAACCCATTCCAATCACCAGGTGCACAGCTGTCCATTTGCAATATGCTTCAATGGGTATTTACATCACGAATTTGACATGCTCAAAAATACTGCTGAAATGCAAAATTGACTGGCCCGATAAACTCGGGATGGCCGGGCAGTGATAGTGGTTCCTCTCCATCGCTCGTTGTGTTGATTTCATCATGTCCATTTGGTGATGTTTTTTCACTGTTGAATCTTATCGCAAATGTACTGTCCATTTGCAATATGTTTCAATAGGCATTTACCATCACGAATTTGACATGCTCAAAAATACTGCAGAAATGCAAAATTGACTGGCCCGATGAATTCGGGATGGCCGGGCAGTGATAGTGGTTCCTCTCCATTGCTCGATGGTGACATGAGAGAAGTGGGACTCTGTCGTTGTTTTAAGATCTTTTGAAAAACGTCCAAAATTTCCAAAATGTACTGTCCCGATGAATTTGGGATGGCCGGGCAGTGATTCTGGTTCCTCTCCATTGCTTCTTGGTGTTGATTTCAGAATGTCAATTTGGTGATGCTTCCTCATTTTCTAAACATATTGCAAATGTACAAAAGTCTATGACATATTTCAGAGCAGGCCCATAATTCACAGCACCTTCAGTTTAAACCATAATAAAAACATAAAACACATAGTTACGTTCTAGCTGCGGTTCCAGTTCTGACATTATGTGTAGGCCTATGTGAGGCGACGCTGAATCCCGAGTTTCGGCTAGATAGGTCATTTGGAGCCAGAGCAGAGATCTTAATTGGTGCTGAAAATCCACATTTTCCGGGCTTTGCTATGGGGTCCTTGAATGAGCTATCGGACAGAAATGTTAGGGTCCGTCTCTATGGGCCGAGGCAGTTTCAATGCACCTAGTTTTGCGACTCTGGGACTTTTCTAAATGTCGTCATTTTCGTGATGGTCAAAATTAATTGAAGTTATTGCAAATGTACGAGGCTGTTTCTCGTCTGAGAACCTTCTAGAGCCACATAACTCACTGTGCACTATCAACTTGATTTTGCGGATTTTGCCTGTAATCCATAGCTTCTGGTTGGGGTATGTACGAATGGTCACTGTGGGGACGACGTCATCTATACACTTATTAATGAAGCCAATTACTTATGTGGTGTACTCCTCAATGCCATCGGAGGAATCCCGGAACATATTACAGTCTGCGCTAGCAAAACAGTCCTGTGGCTTAGCATCTGCTTCATCCGACCACTTTTTTATTGATCTAGTCACTGGTGCTTCCTGCTTTAATTTTTGCTTGTAAGCAGGAATCAGGAGGATAGAATTACGGTCAGATTTGCCAAATGGAGGGCAAGGGAGAGATTTGTATGCGTCTGTGTGTTTTATTCTCCAAAGAAGATCAATTCTAATGGTTGTCCTTCTGGAAGGTTCTCCCATCTCCACAGAGGAAGATGGAGCCAGGTTTCCTCCAGACACTTGGCATTCAGGCCAAAGAGTTTAATCTTGGTTTCATCAGACCAGAGAATCTTGTTTGTCATGGTGTAAGAGTCTTTAGGTGCCTTTTGGCAAACTCCAAGCGGGCTGTCATGTGCTTTTTACTGAGGAGTAGGTTCCGCCTGGCCACTTTACCATAAAGGCCTGATTGGTGGAGTGCTGCAGAGATAGTTGTCGTTCTGGAAGATCTCCCATCTCCACAGAGGAACTCTGGAGCTCTGTCAGAGTGACCATTGAGTTCTTGGTCACCTCCCTGAGCAAGGATCTTCTCCTCCAATTTCTGTATTTGGCCGGGTGGCCAGCTCTAGGAAGAGTCTTGGTGTTCCACACTTATTCCATTTAAGAATGATGGAGGCCACTGTCTTCTTGGAGACCTTCAATGCTGTAGACATTTTTTGGTACCCTTCACCAGATCTGTGCCTCAACACAATCCTGTCTCGGAGCTCTACGGACAATTCCTTTGACCTCATGGCTTCGTTTTTGCTCGGACATGCGCTGTCAACTGTGGGACCTTATATAGACAGGTGTGTGCCTTTCCAAATCATGTCTAATTAATTTCATTTACTATAGGTGGATTCCAATCAAGTTGTAAAAACATCTTAAGGATGATCAATGGAAACAGCATGCACCTGAGCTCAATTTCGAGTCTCATAGCAAAGGGTCTGAATACTTATGTAAATAAGGTATTTCAGTTTTTTTTAAAGCCCTGTTTTCGGATTGTCATTATGGGGTATTGTTTGTAGATTTATTAGTAAAAATAAGTCTGTAACGTAACAAAATGTGGATAAAGTCAAGGGATCTGAATACTTTAAAAATGCACTGTATATAGGGAATAGAGTGGGATTTGGGACCCATACCTGATTACTGGAAAGACTTTAATCCAAACCATACAGTTTATGTGCTAAAATAAGGTCCTTTGAACAAATATATTAAAATAATAACCAACAGGGACCGAAATAAACTGCAGCCTTGAAGCAAGTCTTGTTTCAGACACAGAGCAGAATGGAATGTTGGATTTATCAGGGTGGAAAATATAGCGGCCTGTATGTATGTGTAGCTGAGAGGGAGTGGGAACTGGGAACGGCTGCAATTGAGTGACCTACACACAGAACACAAGGCCCTCAGTCCCACGTTGAGAAACGCAACTGAACTAAGAAATAGTTATTTCGGCTAAAACGGCTATTTTCCTACTGAGTTAGTTGGTGACGAGCAGGCGGCCCTGTGTCGAGTGTGTGACTGACAGTAAAATAGATTATGAGATTCTATGCATGTTAAACTAAAACTACATGTAAATGGGTCTGTGCGTGACATGTGTAGGCTGTGTGTCAGTATGTAGTTGAATGTGTGTGTGTGCACGTGTACCTTGGCTCAATGCCTTGGTAAACTTCGCAGGAGAGAGAGGGGGAAGAAAACAGGCCAACGTCCTGTCATTTTTTCTTATAACTTTCCGACGTGCATTTATAAAGCCGGGTATTCATCTGGTTGACCCGAGTCTTCCCCCTTCTGAGCCGCTTCTGCTCCCAAACCCAACTACAGACTGCGGTTCCTCGTTGTGTCTGTAATGTTTACACATCAAATTATGTGTCTCCTTTCCACACTGGACGGAATGTCAGTTCCTGACATAATTCCTTTGAAGTTTTTATTTGGAACCACTGACCTGACTGGTGTACAGGATTTGTTTTGTTTATTTACTTTTTTCCATATTTCTATGTACTAATTAAACGTTATACTCTCTGAGGTGAGTCATACTGTCTCCCGCATGTGAACGATCCCCTTCACAGTTGAAAGTACAAGTCCTTTTGATCCTGAAGGACAATAGCCTGAGTGCCAGTATGTTTGTGCTGTAATGCCAACTCCTCGTCCCTCATTGTCAAGCATAAGGAGTTGGCAAGGGAGCAGAAACAGACTGGGACCCAGGCAAGAAGGATATAATTCCAAGGGAAAGAACAATTAATTTGATTACATGCCCACTACCTGTGATGAGGTGTCTTATAAGAACACGAGAGAGAGAGAGAGAGAGAGAGAGGATAATAAAGTAAACTTGACTTGAAGCGTGTGATTCTGACTCACATGGTGAAGTTGGAGATGAATGCAGCAGAGGGCAGGTCCACCTCAAAGGCTGCCTCCTTGGTGACAGGTAGCTGGTTCCACACAGAGCTTTGGATTGTGGTGTGGGCATAGCGAGACACGACAGAACACCTCACATGGTAGTCTGTCACCTTCAGCTGTGAACACACAAGACACACCAAACCTGACACACCAACTAACATGTACATTTGATCTGATGAAATCTGTATATAGCTACCCTAGTACAAAACCAATCGTGACCTCATGAGGAGCTTTGGACTTCTTTGTGTAATGGCTGTTTGACTGACAGTTGAGAAGACCCAGGTTTGAGTCCTGGTCGGGCTCTTTTGGAATTGGAAATCCAACTATTACTGGGCTTTTTACCCTGGCTTCAGTGGCTTGACAAGTTTAGACAAATGATACAAAGCCACACTCTGCAAGATATCCCTCCCACCCCCTTGTTTACTTGGCTAATTCTGGGCCCTGCTGAGACCAATCTGGTCAGCTGGGCCACATTACTGCTAGGCCAGGACACAGACAGGCAGACAGTCAGGTTTCTAGTTACTCACTGGTATCAAAGACAGTGGACAAGCTTTCTGACACATCAGAGACCTATCAATTTAGAGTAATAATGGATGATTTACATTCTGTCACTGGCAACATTCAAAGCATCAAATAAAGTGTTGCCTCCATTGAGCACTGTGGGGTTTCTTACTCTGTGTGGCACACAGGTTATAACTACAGATTGCAATGAGAGTGATAGGTAGATCTTCACTTGCTGCATGACTTTTTCCTAACCTAATACTAGTGCCTTTAATCATCATGTTGCTATACATTTCCTGATGTGGCCTTGTTTTAGATTTGGTTCATTAATAAACTGAATTCAAATATGAGTTGGTTCAGGGTTGGGTTTGATGTGGGTGTCTCTTGTGTGTGTTCGCAGGTGGGAAGCGTAACCAAATTATTTAACCAATTAGCTTCAGCTGGCTGGTGTGCTACCGTGGCAATGTTGTTTTGACTTTGAATAGCCTAGCTCTGGGGATAGATAGGGACAGTCAATGAACTACACAATGTAAATGGGACAACATTTTCACGTTGCACATTTTTCAGTTGTCTCATTAAATGCTTTCGACATTAGAATATGCATTTCTACAATTTGTAGATGGTTTGAGATTTTCAAGTCATTGTTATTTGTCGATATTGACCTTTTAAAATATTGTCCCATGTACAGTGTGTAATTTACTGATGGTCCCTCACTAGCCCCATAGGAATATTTATTGGGTGCTGCCAGCTGTGAGCAGGTGGGCAGGATTAAAACAAACCCAACCAATAGAAAACTGTTATGAGACAATTCATTGCGCGACATAAAATGTTTCCCTATCATCTCGCAAATCTCAGTTTTGACGAGACTGACTTTATGACCAAAGTTATCCTATTTTACACTTTGTAGTCAATTTTGACACTATTTTCAAAAAGAAAAGTTGTTTCCACGTAATGACGTTGAACCAATGTGGAGTAGCATGAGGCGTTGAGAAAAACGTTATAAAGCATCATTTCTGCAACTCTACAACTCTAGAGAAAACATTTTGCAGTTTTAAAACTCATTTCAGGCAATTCTATTCATTTTGCCATGGGTCTGAGAGAAACAAATTCAGTTTTAAAGCATATTTAATACAATTCTAAACATTTTCCTATGAGATGGAGAGAAAATGTTGCACTTTTAAAGCTAATTTCCTGCAGTTCTTCACATTATGCCATGGGACGGAGAGAACATTTAGCAGTTTTAAAGCCATCTATAAAATGTTGCTGACAAGGGCTAGTGGTGGAAAAAGTACTCAATTAATATACTTGAGTAAAAGATACCATAATAGAATATGACTCAAGTTAAAGTGAAAATCACCCAGTAAAATACTACTTCGGTAAAAGTCTAAAAGTATTTGGTTTTAAATATACTCAAGTATCAAAAGTAAATGGAACTGTTAAAATATACTTATAAATATCAAAAGTCAAAGTAAAATTATAAATTCCTTATATTAAGCAAACCAGATGGAACAATTCAATATTTCCATTTACAGATAGCCAGGGGTACACTCCAACACTCAGACATAATTTACAAACGAAACATTTGTGTTAAGTGAGTCTGCCTGATCAGAGGCAGTAGGGATGACCAGGGAGGTTCTCTTGATAAGTGTGTGAATTGGACCATTTTCCTGTTAAATTGTAATGAGTACTTTTGGGTGTATGAAGTAAAAAGTACATTATTTTCTTTAGGAAATTAAAAGTTGGCAAAAATATAAATAGTAAAGTGAAGTCCAGATACTCCAAAAAACTACTTAAGTAATACTTTAAAGTATTTTTTTACTTAAGTACATTACATCACTGGCTAATTGAGTGACTGTCAGCAGGCATGTAGCTACTTTTTTGGTGGGAAGACTCAATTTACTGATGAGTTTTCCTCTTGTTATATGTCACTCACTGACAGTCACTCAATTACCCGGTTAGTAAAAAATAAAAATGGATTGGTAAATTAGTCTAGTTAGTCTAGCCAGCGACAGTATCTACAGTAAACTTGTAATAATCGTGGCCGAATTATCAACCTGGCAGGCAGGGCACGTGCCCAAGGGCCTTGACCTCCAGGGGGTCCCATTGATTTTGTTAGTCACGCGGGGCCCTAAGCCGCCACTTTTGTCACTAGCCAGATATCCCTGATTTGAATGTTTTGTTTTGCTCATGACACATTCCACTGGGACTGGGTCATGAACAACAGGCTGTTTCATGTAGCTCATACTCACCACAGATTTAGCTGCTTTGCTCTGGCGTCTCACTCTCTGGAGAGAAAATAACAGAGAGAAAGTTAATAAAAGTGTAATGAATCCTAACTATGGGATTGAGCGCAGCAGTAAGGAACATTTATTCACACCAGTGCCCTGACAGTAACAGATTTCTGGAGTCCTGTAGTTTGGAAAAATGTCATCAAAACAAGCTGATGCCCTCTGAACATTGTGCAAAGCTTTAAAATCTTAATAGATTCATAAAAGCTTGCTTAGTAGTGACTTTAAGACCACAGAGTTGCCCTAGAGCCATCATTATTCCAAAATGTATAAGCTTCCACACAATTTTATATCACTGTATGGGAAAGAAGATGATTTAAAATGTAAGTTAGTACATTTAGGTCCTTATCTACGATAATAAGTTGTATTAAAGAGGAGAACTTGACTTAGAAAAGTGACAACATTCTAACAAGGATTACCTTACAAAATCCCCTCCTTTTAAATTCATCTCCAGAATCTATGTGTGGTGTTGGGTCAATATTTCTGTGTCAAAATAAGATGAATGAAGGGGTAACTTTAAATAAATGCTTTCACTGTACACAGAGGTGCAGGTTCGGTTTCAAATGTTCATTTAGATCACAAATCATTGTTGTGTCAATACTTTACCACATATCCATGATATACAACACAATCAAATACCTTTAAAGAGAGGAAAACATTTGAATTTGCAGGCCGTTCATTCTTCAGTGACAATTTTAATATACATTTTAGGTGAAATAGAAACTTTATTTTAAATGAATGTAAATGTAGGCTATATTATGTGTTATTATGTTTATTATGTGTTTCCACTTCATAATCGTATTCACATCTGCCATAGGCAGAGCCTTCAGAAAGTACTCACAACCTTTGACTTTTTCCACATTTTGTTGTGTTACAGCCTGAACTTAAAATGGAATAAATTGAGATTTTGTGCCAATGGCCTACACACAATACCCCATTATGTCAAAGTGGAACTACACTACATTACCAAAAGTATGTGGACACCTGCTCGTTGAACATCTCATTCCAAAATCATCGGCATTAATATGGAGTTTGTCCCCTCTTTGCTGCCATAACAGCCTCCACTCTACTGTGAAGGCTTTCCACTAGATGTTGAAACATTTCTGCAGGGACTTGCTTCCATTCAGCCACAATCGCATTAGTGAAGTCAGGCACTTTGGGTGATTAGGCCTGACTCGCAGTCGGCGTTTCAATTCATCCCAATGGTGTTAAATGGGGTTGAGGTCAGGTCTCTGTGCAGGCCAGTCAAGTTCTTCCACACTGATCTCGACAAACAATTTCTGTATGGACCTCGCTTTGTGCACGCGGGCATTGTCATGCTGAAACAGGAAATGGCCTTCCCCAAACTGTTGCCACATAGTTGGAAGCACAGAATCTTCTAGAATGTCATTGTAGGCTGTAGCGTTAAGGTTTCCCTTCACTTGAACTAAGGGGCCTAGCTCGAACATGAAAAACAGCCTCAGACCATTATTCCTCCTCCACCAAACTTTACAGTTGGTTCCATGCATTGGGGCAGGTAGCTTTCTCCTGGCATTCACCAAACCCAGATTAGTCCGTTGGACTGCCAGATGGTGAAGCGTGATTCATCACTCCAGAGAACGCATTTCGACTGCTTCAGAGTCCAATGGCGGTGAGCTTTACACCACTCCAGCCGACGCTTGGTGATCGTAGGCTTGAGTGCGTCTGCTCGGCCATGGAAACCCATTTCATGAAGGTCCCGACTAACAGTTTTTGTGCTGACGTTGCTTCCAGAGGCAGTTTGGAACTTGGTAGGGAGTGTTGCAACCTAGGACAGATGATTTTTACGTGTTACGCACTTTTGCACTCGGCGGTCCTGTTATGTGAGCTTGTGAGGCCTAGACGTTTCCACTTCACAATAAAAACACTTACAGTTCACCGGGTCAGCTCTAGCAGGGCAAAAATGTGACAAACTGACATCCAATGACGGTGCCACGGTGAAAGTCACTGAGCTCTTCAGTAAGGCCATTCTATTGCCAATGTTTGTCTATGGAGCTTGCATGGCTGTGTGCTCAATTGTCAGCAACAGGTGTGCCTGAAATAGCCAAATCCACTCATTTGATGGGGAGTCCACATACTTTTGTATATATAGTGTATCTTTTGTGACATTTTTACAAATTATATGAATTTATGTATTGAGTCATTAAGTATTCAACCCCTTTGTTATGGCAAGCCTAAATATGTTCAGGAGTAAATATTTGCTTATCTAGTCACGTAATAAGTTGCATTGACTCACTCTGTGTGCAATAATAGTGTTTAACATGATTTTTGAATGACTACCTCATCTTTGTACACCAGTGAATTTCAAACAACGATTCAACAACAAAGACCAGGGAGGTTTTCCAATGCCTCACAAATAAGGTCACATATTGGTAGATGGCAACAATTTTTTTTTAACTGAAATGGAATCTTCCTTTCAGCATGGTACGTTATTTATTACACTTTGTCACTACAGAGATACAGGCATCCTTGAGAGAGCTGGAGAGGAAGAAAACCACTCAGTTATTTCACCATGAGGCCAATGGTGACTTTAAAATAGTTACAGAGTTGAATGGCTGTGATAGGAGAAAACTGAGGATGGATCAACAACATTGTAGTTACTCCATACATCCTGTTTGCAATAAGGCACTAAAGTAAAACTGCAAACAATTTGGCAAAGAAATGAACTTGTCCTGAATACAAAGCGTTATATTTGGGGCTAATCCAACAAAACAAATCACTGAAATGGAGTAGAGCTACGCACAGGCAAAATCCTAAAGGAAAACCTGCTTCAGTCTATATTCCAACAGACACTGGGAGACAAATTCACCTTTCAGCAGGACAATAACCTAAAACACAAGGCCAAATATACACTGGAGTTGTAGATGACATTGAATGTTCCTGAGTGGCCTTGTTACAGTTGGACTTTAATCGTATTGAAAATCTATGGCAAGACTTGAAAATGGACTTGAAACAACTTGAAACAACCAACCTGATAGAGCTTGAATATTTTTTTTAAGGAATAATGTGCAAATATTGTACAATTCAGGTGTGCAAACCACTTAGAGACTTACCCAGAAAGGCTCACATGTGTAATCGATGCCAAAGGTGATTCTAATGTATTGATTCAGGGATGTGAATACTTATGTAAATGTGATATTTCTGTAATTCTTTTTCAATACATTTGCAAAACAATACTATAAACATGTTTTCATTTTGTAATTTTGGGTATTGTGTGTAGATAGGTTAGAAAAAGTATATTTAATCTATTTTTAATGTAGGCAGCAACAAAATGTGGAATAAGTCAAGGGTATGAATACTTTCTGAAGGCTCTGTATCCCAAAGTAATGTGCAGTAAAGTTACACCCTCACTCCAGTACAAAAATGACATATTGAGTGCAAAAAGGAATGTAGCATAGTATAAGGGGGGGAAAGCTGACCATGAAGAAAACCATGAATAAAAAAAACATGATGTTTAAGGCTGTCTTGACTGAGTAGCCTGTTTTTCAAGAGTTTCCTATATTAATTCAGTCCCATAGAAATATACATTCATTTCCAATATTAGTCCAGTCCCATAGGAATATACAAAAATTCTCACCTGTAAAAGTATGCCTTTTGCACCCTGGTGTGCTCCAAATTCCTCTGAAAATACCCGCTGGACTGAGATGATGATGAAAAAGAAAATACAACGGATTTTTAAATCCACTTTCCCCATGGTCATATACTTTTGTCTCCGAGATGAAAAACGTTATGTTGCCAGTGGTCTCACGTTGCGTATACACAGCACGCGGTAGGAGTACAAGCCTCACATATTACACAAGTTAGTTTTGCAAGGGGCATTCGACTCGTTGCCCTCCCTCCACTTTATTTTAATCGTTTTGTAACCTATGAAAAAATAACCTAAAATAAGTTGAAGTATAATTTATAACTGACAGATATTCAGATGAAAACTCAAAAGAAAATCAGTGGGCGCAAAGTTGCAAGAGTTGAGTTCGGTAAGGTATCCTCAAGTGTACATAACTGGATATTTCGCGCACTGTTGCCATCAGCAGCATGAGAAGAAATGACAAATTATTAACCCATGAATGTCGACAGTTTGACAGAAAAACATCCCAAACTCTCTGCTCTTGCCCCTTTCTCAATTCCACAACGGGACCCTATAAAGGACGCTATACCACCCTGACATACACATAAATAGGCTACAACATAGGCCGACAAATGTAAAACAAGTATCTTTAATTTTTATAAATGACTATCTGACATCTAGGCTCTAATAAAAGTTTGCATGATCTGTAAAACAACAAAGCAATTTATTTTAATTTCACCATTTATTTCATAAATCTAGTTCCACTTATTCAGTACAATAAACTCTTTGTCTTAACTAGTGGTATTGTATACCTTTGTCACAAATGTATTTATTGTCAACAAGTTTTCTTAAAAATATGTAATCAGTAGTGTTGCAGATCTAGCCAAGCCAAGAGACTCCTTTAGCAAAGTCACACCGTTTTTCACATCCATCAGGTCCTGTGTGGCTCGGTTGGTAGATCTGGTGCTTGCAACACCAGGGTTGTGGGTTCAATGCCCACGTGGGACCAGTACGGAAAAAAAATAATCTAAAATCTACCCACTCACAACTATAAGACCAGAGAGTCTGGTAAAATGTAGACATGTTGTTTGTTTGGGAACTGTTCATAATGTTGACACTTAGTCAGACATGTATCATTAAGAAACAGAAGATGTGTTTATTAATCTACTAGAATGGAGGATGTTTTACTTTCGTCATCCTGTAGCCTAATGTTAGAATTGTCTGGCCTCTTTCACATTCTAGTGACAATACCATGCCAAACCACCTCTCACACAGCCTGTCCGACTGCACTTCACCATGAGACTCTTGGGTAAGACAGAGCAGACTGATGCACATATATTGGACGTTATAGGTCAGTCAACAACACTCATACAGTACTGGGCTTTAGCCGTCCCATGTTGGAGGCAGAAAGTCCATTTCCCCCTCACTGTTTCCGGAGACAGTGGAGTTTGTCCTTTTTGATCTTCTATTCATCTAATCTTCTTCCTTATCTTTTTCCCCTTTGACACTTGCTGATTTTGACAAGTTTAATCGGGAAAAGGTACTAAGACATAATTGATCGAGCAATAAAGTTAAAACTTGAAAATATAATATTGCTGGTTCAGTACGGTCCTAGAGTCCATATCCTCTAAATCATATTCAAAAGTGGTCAGGAATAGTCTTCAGCGCCTCTTCTGGGTTTCTGGTTATGTCCACATTCTACAACAACAACACACATGGAGTCACACCGTTAGATTTGTGGAATCTCTTATAACATTTTCCTATTGTGCTTGGAATAAATGGATACGTTTTGTAAAGCTTACCCCAGGTCTCTCTCTGTGCGTGTTGACTGCCTCAATGTTTAGGCAAATGTGCTCCACTCTACACCCTGTACCAGGAGAAAGAGATATGAGTGAAATTGTTGGATCCAATTACAGCATGTGAATTTGTTCAAGTCCAATTGGACAACAACTTACCATAGGCCACCGGTGTAAGTTTGAGCACAGTATGAAGAGGACATTTTAGGTATGGTAACTCATCTGTGGAAAAAAAAGTAGTCTCTAGTCCAGTGCGCATGCGAGATTTGGTTTTGAGTGACGAGATAGTCGTAGACATGACCAACTTCACTACCACAAGACAATGCTAAATGAATCCATGTATTTTGGACTGTAAAGTACCTGCGGTTTTGTCTAGTAAGTAGGCCAGCAGACAACGCATGACGGCTTGGTGACACACGACCAGCACATTCTCCTGTCTCTCCAGCTCCATGATCACTGGCTCCAGACGGTGGACCAGGTCTTCATACGACTGTGGTAGAGAGAGGAAAATGAAGTGTACCTTTTTCATTCTATTGCACCAGGAAATGTACCTTCTTCATACTATTGCACCAACCTGAACCACACCATGCTCTCTATTTTCTTTCTTTCCTTACCAGCTCGGCTTGGTTCCAGCTGGAAACGTTTGAATTCTTGAGCAGACAAGGTCAAAAATCTGTTGTATGTGCCCTTGAGCAAAGCACTTCACCCTAATCTGTTCCAGGGGCGCCGTACTACCATGGCTGACCCACACATTTCACTACACCTATCCGGTGTATGTGACAATAAAGAAAATAATCTTTAATTATCTTTCCCAGTCACTCAGATCCACCTCTACTAGGGTAGCTAAGATGTACTAAGAGAACTAGGTGTTCTACTAAGAAGACTAGGTGTTGTACTAAGATGACTAGGTGTTCTACTAAGAGGACTAGGTGTTGTACTAAGATGACTAGGTGTTCTACTAAGAGGACTAGGTGTTCTACTAGGAGTACTATGTGCTTTTCTAAGAGGACTAGGTGTTCTACTAAGAGGACTAGGTGTTCTTCTAAGAGGACTATGTGCTCTACTAAGAGGACTAGATGTTCTACTAAGATACAGTAACTAGGTGTTCTACTAAGAGGACTAGGTGTTCTACTAAGATGACTAGGTGTTCTACTAAGATGACTAGGTGTTCTACTAAGATAACTAGGTGTTCTACTAAGATGACTAGGTGTTCTACTAAGAGGACTAGGTGTTCTACTAAGATGACTAGGTGTTCTACTAAGATAACTAGGTGTTCTACTAAGATGACTAGGTGTTCTACTAAGAGGACTAGGTGTTCTTCTAAGATGACTAGGTGTTGTACTAAGATGACTAGGTATTCTACTAAGAGGACTAGGTGTTTTACTAAGAGGACTAGGTGTTCTACTAAGAGGACTATGTGTTTTACTAAGAGGACTAGGTGTTCTACTAAGAGGACTATGTGTTCTACTAAGAGGACTCGGTGTTGTACTTAGATGACTAGGTGTTGTACTATGATCGCTAGGTGTTGTACTAAGATGACTAAGTGTTGTACTATGATCGCTAGGTGTTGTTCTATGACTGCTAGGTGTTGTACTAAGATCTCCACAATTTGTCTGAGTAATGTACAGTGTATGTATATTTTGTGTGTATTTTGTAAGCAGTGTGTGGTGAATTAAGACAGGTCCTACCTCACCCTTGGGGTAACGGTACCGGTACTTGTCCTGGTCTCTCAGTGCAAACTCTTCTGGGTGGTTCTCCTGGATATCTTCATATGTCAACTCCTCACACACACCCTGAGGAGGAAATGGCGGTGCAGAGAAGATGTCAATGAGTGGTACGGGCATGTACAGTGATGAGTAACCTATACCGAGACCGAAAGATTTGCATTAGCTCTTCAGGGCAATGCATTGACTTTAGCTCAGTTGGTCACACATTCACAGCAAACTGTATATATGCATTACACACTCACATAAAATGTATGCTTAAACTCAACAGTAAACAGTGGTTAAATGCATCAATCTCATTTAAACTCAGCAGTAAATAGTGACTTATTGTATAAATCTCGTTTAAACTCAGCAGTAAACAGTGACTTACTGCATCAATCTCATTGAGAGCCTTCCACTGTTCGTATGGAATCCCCAGATGCTCTGCAGTCTGGATGGTCCTCTTCATATGGCTGGTCCACACCTTCAGATCCTTTATATGCTGGCCCTTGATGAAGCCCCCCAGAGCAGTGGCATACTACAGGGACAGACCATGTTCACAGGGAGTGGGTGGGGGTGATTTTTTACACAATCATTTACTATAGAAGAATGCTTTATTGTCCACTTTCTTTGCGGAGAATGACATTTTATATTTCGGATTTCAACCCAACCTCCGAGACACATATACATTATGCTTTATGGTTTTTTATTTTCTACATAAGGGAGGGCCCAATACATTAAGTCATTGGATGGGACAATAGCATTATATCTGGATTAAAACAATTCTGTTTTCATTTTTTCCCTCGCTCTACTTTTTTCATTCAACGTTTTCCCACAGGACGCTTTATCTGGACATGGTTCTACAGGACCTCCACCAGCCGAAGCAAAGTAATAGCATTAACATTATGCCTTCTAGTTGCAGTCACTGTACTCATAATATACAGGAGAACGATCGCCTTATGGTGAGGATAGCCGTGCTACAAGACTAGCTTCAGATGCAATCATTAAGCAAGGGTAATTTAAGTGTAGGAATATGTACAGATAGTAGTATAAATCCCCTTGCAGAGTCCCCACAGCCAGATAATTTTCTCATGGCTTCTGGAAGGAAATGCTGTAGGAATGCTCAACCGGTGTCGCTCATTCAGCAGACAGAAACTTTCAACCGGCTCTCCCCATTAAGCAACAATTCGGAGTCAAAGGCCGAGCTTTCTCTGGTCTCTCCTCCACCAGTTACGGGGTCTGAGATGCTGAGGCCTCCCACCATTAGCTCTGGCAAATTGAAAACCCTAGTCATTGTCGACTCCATTACCCGCAGTATTAGACTTAAAAATAATTATCCAGCGATCATACACTGTTTACCAGGGGACAGGGCTACCGATGTTAAGACTAATCTGAAGATGGTGCTGGCTAAGGCTAAGACTGGCGAGTGTAGAGAGTATAGGGATATGGTTATCCATGTCGCCACCAACGATGTTAGGATGAAACAGTCAGAGGTCACCTAGCGCAACATAGCTTGAGTGTGTAAACAAGCTAGAAAGATGTGTCGGCATCAAGTAATTGTCTCTGGCCCCTTCCCAGTTAGGGGGAGTGATGAGCTATACAGTCTCACAACTCAATCGCTGGTTGAAAACTGTTTCCTGCCTCTCCCAAAAGATAGAATTGTAGATAATTGGCCCTCTTTCTGGGACTCACCCACAAACAGGACCAAGCCTGGCTTGCTGAGGAGTGACGGACTCCATCCTAGCTGGAGGGATGCTGTCATCTCATCTATGAACATAGACAGGGCTCTAACTCCTCTCGCTCCACAATGAAATAGGGTGCAGGTCAGGCAGCAGGCTGTTAGCCAGCCTGCCAGCTTAGTGGAGTCTGCCACTAGCACAGTCAGTGTAGTCAGCTCAGCTATCCCCATGGAGACCGTGTCTGTGCCTCGATCTTGGTTGGGCAAATATAAACATGGCGATGTTTGCCTTTTAGCAATCTCACTGGAATAAAGACCTCCTCTATTCCTGTCATTATTGAAAGAGATTGTGATATCTCACATCTCAAAATAGGGCTACTTAATGTTAGATCCCTCACGTCCAAGGCAGTTATAGTCAATGAACTAATCACTGATCATAATCTTGATGTGATTGGCCTGACTGAAACATGGCTTAAGCCTGATGAATTTACTGTGTTAAATGAGGCCTCTCCTCCTGTTTACACTAGTGAGTATATGCCTTGCGCATCTCACAAAGGCGGAGGTGTTGCTAACATTTACGATAGAACATTTCAATTTACAAAAAAGTAAATTACTGCGGTTTCGTCTTTTGAGCTTCTAGTCATGAAATCTATGCAGCCTACTCAATCACTTTTTATAGCTACTGTTTAGTTCCCTGAATTCCTATCAGAACTTGTAGTCATGGCAGATACAGTGCCTTGCGAAAGTATTCGGCCCCCTTGAACTTTGCAACCTTTTGCCACATTTCAGGCTTCAAACATAAAGATATAAAACTGTATTTTTTTGTGAAGAATCAACAACAAGTGGGACACAATCATGAAGTGGAACGACATTTATTGGATATTTCAAACTTTTTTAACAAATCAAAAACTGAAAAATTGGGCGTGCAAAATTATTCAGCCCCTTTACTTTCAGTGCAGCAAACTCTCTCCAGAAGTTCAGTGAGGATCTCTGAATGATCCAATGTTGACCTAAATGACTAATGATGATAAATACAATCCACCTGTGTGTAATCAAGTCTCCGTATAAATGCACCTGCACTGTGATAGTCTCAGAGGTCCGTTAAAAGCGCAGAGAGCATCATGAAGAACAAGGAACACACCAGGCAGGTCCGAGATACTGTTGTGAAGAAGTTTAAAGCCGGATTTGGATACAAAAATATTTCCCAAGCTTTAAACATCCCAAGGAGCACTGTGCAAGCGATAATATTGAAATGGAAGGAGTATCAGACCACTGCAAATCTACCAAGACCTGGCCGTCCCTCTAAACTTTCAGCTCATACAAGGAGAAGACTGATCAGAGATGCAGCCAAGAGGCCCATGATCACTCTGGATGAACTGCAGAGATCTACAGCTGAGGTGGGAGACTCTGTCCATAGGACAACAATCAGTCGTATATTGCACAAATCTGGCCTTTATGGAAGAGTGGCAAGAAGAAAGCCATTTCTTAAAGATATCCATAAAAAGTGTTGTTTAAAGTTTGCCACAAGCCACCTGGGAGACACATCAAACATGTGGAAGAAGGTGCTCTGGTCAGATGAAACCAAAATTGAACTTTTTGGCAACAATGCAAAACGTTATGTTTGGCGTAAAAGCAACACAGATGAACACACCATCCCCACTGTCAAACATGGTGGTGGCAGCATCATGGTTTGGGCCTGCTTTTCTTCAGCAGGGACAGGGAAGATGGTTAAAATTTATGGGAAGATGGATGGAGCCAAATACAGGACCATTCTGGAAGAAAACCTGATGGAGTCTGCAAAAGACCTGAGACTGGGACGGAGATTTGTCTTCCAACAAGACAATGATCCAAAACATAAAGCAAAATCTACAATGGAATGGTTCAAAAATAAACATATCCAGGTGTTAGAATGGCCAAGTCAAAGTCCAGACCTGAATCCAATCGAGAATCTGTGGAAAGAACTGAAAACTGCTGTTCACAAATGCTCTCCATCCAACCTCACTGAGCTCGAGCTGTTTTGCAAGGAGGAATGGGAAAAAAATTCAGTCTCTCGATGTGCAAAACTGATAGAGACATACCCCAAGCGCCTTCCAGCTGTAATCGCAGCAAAAGGTGGCGCTACAAAGTATTAACTTAAGGGGGCTGTATAATTTTGCACGCCCAATTTTTCAGTTTTTGATTTGTTAAAAAAGTTTGAAATATCCAATAAATGTCGTTCCCCTTCATGATTGTGTCCCACTTGTTGTTGATTCTTCACAAAAAAATACAGTTTTATATCTTTATGTTTGAAGCCTGAAATGTGGCAAAAGGTCGCAAAGTTCAAGGGGGCCGAATACTTTCGCAAGGCACTGTAAATGTCCTTGCCATCAACTGAACGCCTAAAAGAAGAGAGACATCTCTACAGACACCTGGACCAATGAAGACATCTACCCCAAAGGAATCCCCCAAAAAGAGGAACAGAAGAAAGAAAACACTATTAAAATAGAGATCAAAGTTGCGTTACACAGAAGAGAAGATGCTGGAGAGGAACAAAGAGATGGTCAACCTAAAGAAAAGACTGAAAAGACATGAGATGATGGCCAAGAGGAAGCAGGTAATTGTCAACATGGAAGGCAGAGAGGTCCAGAAGAAAACTACAAAGAGAGGTCATCAGAGAACATTACCCAGTAACAGCCAGAAAAGACTAATGCGCAAACTTGTTAGACGCTTCCTTCATCAAGATTAAGTCTCCATTGTAATAAATGGGAAATCCGGAGAAATTCGGAAAAAGGGCCAGATTTCCGTTAGAGAGCCTTCATAGAAGATTTGTCTGATGAGGCACAACCTCTCCAAGCCTCAATTATTTAACCTTAAGCCATGTCACAGACAGAGAACATGTGCTTGCAAAACGCATGACAACTTTGGCTTGAAGATAAAGGAGCTGCACCAGCTTGGGGTCATAGAAACATCATCCCCAAGGGACACTATACAGGCCAGTGTGTGTATTGACGATTATGTGCTGTTCTAATGTTTTTGTATGTGTTGTTTTTATATGTTCTCTGTTCTTAGCCTACAGTGGCTTGTGAAAGTATTCAACCCCTTGGCATTTTTCTTATTGTGTTGCCTTACAACCTGGAATTAAAATAGATTTTTGGGGGGTTTGTATCATTTGATTTACACAACATGCCTACCACTTTGAAGATGCAAAATATTTTTTATTGTGAAACAAACAGAAAACTTGAGCGTGCATAACTATCCCCCCCCCCAAAAAGTCAATACCTTTTGTCTCTATAAGCTTGGCACATCTAGACACTGGGATTTTTGCCCATTCTTCAAGGCAAAACTGCTCCAGTTCCTTCAAGTTGGATGGGTTCCGCTGGTGTACAGCAATCTTTAAGTCATACCACAGATTCTCAATTGGATTGAGGTCTGGGCTTTCACTAGGCCATTCCAAGACATTTAAATATTTCCCCTTAAACCACTCAAGTGTTGCTTTAGTAGTATGCTTAGGGTCATTATCCTGCTGGAAGGTGAACCTCTGTCCCAGTCTCAAATCTCTTGAAGACTGAAACAGGTTTCCCTCAAGAATTTCCCTGTATTTAGGGCCATCCATCATTCCTTCAATTCTGACCAGTTTCCCAGTCTCTGTCGATGAAAAACATACCCACAGCATGATGCTGCCACTACCATGCTTCACTGTGGGGATGTTGTTCTCGGGGTGATGAGAGGTGTGTGGTTTGTGCCAGACATAGTGTTTTCCTTGATGGCCAAAAAGCTACATTTTTGTCTCATCTAACCAGAGTACCTTCTTCCATATGTTTGGGGAGTCTCCCACATGCCTTTTGGCGAACACCAAATGTGCAAGCAATTACTTTATTCTGGCCACTCTTCCAGTAAAGCCCAGCTCTGTGGAGTGTACGGCTTAAAGTGGTCCTATGGACAGATACTCCAATCTCCGCTGTCGAGCTTTGCAGCTCCTTCAGGGTTATCTTTGGACTCTTTGTTGCCTCTCTGATTAATGCCCTCCTTGCCTGGTCCGTGAGTTTTGGTGGGCAGCCCTCTCTTAGCAGGTTTGTTGTGGTGCCATATTCGTTCTATTTTTTAATAATGGATTTAATTGTGCTCCGTGGGATGTTCAAAGTTTCGTATATTTTTTTATAACCCAGCCCTGGTCTCCACAGCTTTGTCCCTGACCTGTTTGGAGAGCTCCTTGGTCTTCATATCGCCGCTTGCTTGGCGGTGCCCCTTGCTTAGTGGTGTTGCAGACTCTGGGGCCTTTCAGAACAGGTGTATATATACTGAGATCATGTGACATATCATGTGACACTTAGATTGCACACAGGTGAACTTTATTTAACTAATTATGTGACTTATGAAGGTAATTGGTTGCACCAGATCTTATTTAGGGGCATCATAGCAAAAGGGGTCAATACATATGCACGCACCACTTTTCCATTTTGTATTTTTTTGAATTTTTTGAAACAAGTTATTTTTTTCATTTCACTTCACCAATTTGGACTATTTTGTGTATGTCCATTACATGAAATCCAAATAAAAATTAAACTACAGGTTGTAATGCAACAAAATAGGAAAAATGCCAAGGGGGTGAAAACTTTTGCAAGGCACTGTATGTGTGTTATGTACTTTTGAAGCACTGCAAAATGAAATTGATTGAACTTGAAACCCATCTGTAAATAGCACACCCAACTACCTCATCCCCATATTGTTATTTATTTTTGCTCGTTTGCACCCCAGTATCTCCACATCATCATCTGCACATCTATCACTCCAGTGTTAATGTTAAATTGTAATTATTATCAAAAAATGTAGGTTGTAGATTGCGGAAGGTGCTGCGGTAATGAGAGAAATCAGTCAAAATCAATAAAAAATTGTTAATTTAAAAATCTATATTATTTCAGAGTTGAAGTATTCTGTGCATGACTGTTAATAAACTTTTTTTTTTTGAAAATGTATTAGCTTTCCTAAAGGTCTTGATGTTTTCAGACCATTGCGGTAATGATATTCTTTAGTACTTGTTTTGGAAAATATGTTCATAAAGGCGTTAAATTGTCAGTAACTGTTTTTAAATGAATGCTCACAAACACAAACACAGACCTTGTTATTTATGCCTATAAAGGAAATTTGTTGATGCAAGTCTTTTTAAAGATTTCATGTTTGAAATCTTTGAAACCAAGATTTCGTGAGAATCACCCTAGTGCTGCTTTTGACACCATCGATCACCACATTCTTTTGGAGAGATTGGAAACCAAAATTGGTCTACACGGACAAGTTCTGGCCTGATTTCAGATCTTATCTGTCGGGAAAGATATCAGTTCGTCTCTGTGGATGGTTTGTCCTCTGACAAATCAACTGTAAGTTTTGGTTTTCCTCAATGTTCCGTTTTAGGACCTCTATTGTTTTAATGATGGCTCCTTGCTGTCCCCAGTCCACCTGGTCGTGCTGCTGCTCCAGTTTCAACTGTTCTGCCTGTGGCTATGGAACCCTGACGTGGTCAACGGACGTGCCACCTTGTCCCGGACCTAATGTTTTCGACTCTCTCTCTACCGCACCTGCTGTCTCTAACTGAAGGATCGGCTATGAAAAGCCAACTGACATTTACTCCTGAGGTCCTGACCTGTTGCACCCTCTACAACCACTGTAATTATTATTATTATTTGACCCTGCTGGTCATATATGAATGTTTGAACATCTTGGACATGTTCTGTTATAATCTCCACCCGGCACAGCCAGAAGAGGACTGGCCACCGCTCAGAGCCTGGTTCCTCTCTAGGTTTCTTCCTAGGTTCCTGCCTTTCTAGGAAGTTTTTCCAAGCCACTGTGCCTGTGTGGCCTACTGACCTTGTGACCCCTGGGAGAGAGTGCTGAGTCTCCCCCAATGCGACCCAGCAGGTTCAGCTCGCTCTCCCCGTGGCGGCTCAGGAAGATAGAGCGCGGTGTGACGTGGATGTTCATAAGGTAGTACACGATCCGGCTCTGTATATGGTCTTGCACACGGTTCACCAAGTACCTAGAGCCCACGTTGAAGATCTTGATGTAAGACAGATGCCTTTGTATAGGAAATATAGAGAGACACATAGGGAGACAATTATTATTCAAGACAGGTGCCAACACAATAACATGTAGGGGAAATACAGGAAGATAGAAGGAGAGATGGATTTTTTGTTAATCACAGGTATCAGATAACCAAGTATTTTTTTTCAGTTTAGTTTTTACTCTTTCTCTCATTCAGGGAGAGGAGCTGTTGGCATAAAGCCTGATCCCAGATGTGTTTTTTTGATTATGACTATAAATGAGTTGGCAAGACAGCACAAACAGTTCTGGGACCAGGCTAGTTGGCATAGTCTGTTGAACTCTACCTGTCTTTCTCATCGTCCAAAGGCACATAGGTTTGCTTGTAGCACTCGATACGTTTCAGGAAGTCTGCCTGCGCCTCATCCTTGTCACAGTTCACATAGTCTGGGCTGCTCACTTTCACTTCCTGGGACAAAGGTCAGTGTCACAGTGTAGAGTTTAACATCTTGCAGAGTTTGGCATCTTAGAAACAGAGAGCCCTCCGGTAAGGTTTGAGAATATACTTTCTCACCGTGATATTCTGTGCAATGATGTCTGGATCATCACAAATGGACTCCACAAAAAATACCTGTAAGGACAATTCAGTTGTGTTCATTATACCTGTCACGTTCTGACCTGTATTTCCTTTGTTTTGTATTTATTTAGTATGGTCAGGGCGTGAGTTGGGTGGGCAGTCTATGTTTGTTTTTCTATGTTTTGGGTTATTTCTATGTTTCGGCCTAGTATGGTTCTCAATCAGAGGCAGGTGTCATTAGTTGTCTCTGATTGAGAATCATACTTAGGTAGCCTGGGTTTCACTGTGTGTTTGTGGGTGATTGTTCCTGTCTCTGTGTTTGTTTGTTCACCAGATAGGCTGTTTAGGTTTTCTCACGTTTGTGGTTTTGTTAGTTTCGTCATGTATAGTTTCCTTTATTAAAAAACATGAATAACCACCACGCTGCATTTTGGTCCGACTCTACTTCACCCCAAGATAACCGTTACAATACCAAAGGGGTTTTGTCCAGTTTCACCATCTGAGTTTGTATTTAGCTGTTGCAGTGGTAGTAAAGTGTTTATTCATTATGTATAGCAGCAGCTACAGGACTGTCAGTTGCCCTGCCCTTGAACCTGCCTTGTAGCCTTTTTCCTTGGAAAAGCTCACAATGGATATCCTCCTCTCCCGTGTTGTGTTGGTGGCATCAAACACCTGGAGGGAAGAGGATAGAAATTTGAGAGAAAATATATTTTAATCGGCTGTACAGATGTAGGATTTTACAGATGTAGGATTGTTTTACTATTTTGTTGCTGAGCATTGTATTTGTGTATTTGATTTTTTTAAAAAGCTTCTATATTTTGTCATTTCCACCACGAAAAATGTATCAACCCCTACAAAAAGGTCCATTAATTATGATCCACATAAAAATTATAATTTCCTGTTGCTTCAGAATTATTTTCCTGCTGTAGCAAACTGGCTTAAATGAAGATCCTACATCTATACATTCCAGTCAATGTAGCAGAACGTGGGCACTGTGGGCACAGTGCAATGTTCCCTCAAAATTATTTTGGCACTGAGCAAATTTCAGGTCTGCTGAGCGCAAACTTGAACTTTGTAAAGAAACTTCCAGCGAAAGTTTACAGTGAACACTGAGCCTGTACCCGTTTTAAGTTACAGTTTTAACAGGGGCCAAGTAGGCCATGTAGGCTGGGTGGTCAACCATCAACAACAATGGAGAAAATACATCCCATAACAGTTTAACATGGAAATACCTGTTCTATCATTCAGCCTAGTGTAGCAGCCAATGTGTGGTGTTCAATGTAGGCCTATATTCCTTGAGACGTTTGAAAAAAAACATGCAGGGCTTGACATTAACCTGCTTATCCACTTGTCCATCAGACAAGGAGGTGACTGAACATTTTGTTGTGTTGTTTGATGTAAGAAACCACTTTACAAAGTAAAATACATTATTATTCCCATACCATCATTACAGAGAATCAGACAAATTATGCTACCCTCTGCCTATTGGCTACTTAGCTTATTAAAACATGTCTCAAAATAAAACACTGCCCCTTTAAGACAAAAAAAGCTCTTCGCCTGAATCGCTTTTCAAAGATGTCTGGATATGTACATGTTTTGTGGTCTTGTAGGAAGCAATCACTCCCTATCTATAACTGGGCTAATAACTCACTAACTAGCAAAGGATATGAACAAAATGTACACACGTTGCTACATGCAGCTCTCACTTTGATCTCAAAACAAGCGCATCTACTCAAGACCCCTCATGCTGTAAACACAGTCCAGTTCAAAGTAAATTGCACAGATCGGTCTGTGTAGAGTACGGACTGAGTAGTGCGTGTCAATGCAATAGAATCCTACTCTGATGCTTTCTGCCAACAACAAAATCTCTTGCATAGTTTGTTTTGTTTCGATATGTACCATTAAAAGTGGCTGATATTGCATAGATTCAATCACAATTGCCACATTAAAGGGAAATGTGGATAGTGTTAACAGGGAAAACTGAAGAACGGTGGTCACCAATCTTTTCAAAATGCTAGCCAAGATCTACCGCTCAGTTTTTTTTAACAAGACTTAAAAACGTAAGCCTATTAACCAATTAAAAACAGTACTGTAGCAATGAGGTTTGTGCAGTAAGCTATAGGCCCAATACATTATCACCACGTGTACAGATGAAGTCAGAATTTACATACACTTAGGTTGGAGTCATTAAAACTTGTTTTTCAAACGCTCCACAAATTTCTTGCTAAGAAAGGAATCTTTAGGAATCTTTCCAACAATTGTTTACAGACAGATTATTTCACTTATAATTCACTGTATCACAATTCCAGTGGGTCAGAAGTTTACATACACTAAGTTGACTGTGCCTTTAAACAGCTTGGAAAATTCCAGAAAATTATGTCATGGCTTTAGAAGCTTCTTATAGACTAATTTACATAATTTTAGTCAATTGGAGGTGTACCTGAGATTTATTTCAAGGCCTACCTTCAAACTCAGTGCATCTTTGCTTGACATCATGGGAAAATAAAAATAAATCAGCCAAGACCTCAGAAAAAAAAGTGTAGACCTCCACAAGTCTGGTTCGTCCCTGGGAGCAATTTCCAAATGCCTGAAGGTACCACGTTCATCTGTACAAACAATAGTACCCAAGTATAAACACCATGGGACCACGCAGCCATCATACCGCTCAGGAAGGAGATGCATTCTGTCTCCTAGAGATGAATGTACTTTGGTGCGAAAAGTGCAAATCAATCCTGGAACACCAGCAAAGGACCTTGTGAAGATGCTGGAGGAAACAGGTACAAAAGTATCTATATCCACAGTAAAACTAGTCGTATATCGACATAACCTGAAAGGCCGCTCAGCAAGGAAGAAGCCACTGCTCCAAAACCGCCATAAAAAAAGACAGACTACGGTTTGCAACTGCACATGGGGACAAAGCTAGTACCTTTTGGAGAAATGTCTTCTGGTCAGATGAAACAAAAGTAGAACTGTTTGGCCATAATGACCATCATTATGTTTGGGGGAAAAAGGGGGAAGCTTGCAAGCTGAAGAACAACATCCCAACCGTGAAGCACGGGGGTGGCAGCATCATGTTGTGGTGGTGCTTTGCTGCAGGAGGGACGGGTGCACTTCACAAAATAGATGGCATCATGAGTGAGGAAAATTATGTGGATATATTGAAGCAACATCTCAAGACATCAATCAGGCAGTTTAAGCTTGGGCGCAAATGGGTCTTCCAAATGGACAATGACCCCAAGCATACTTCCAAAGTTGTGGCAAAATGGCTTATGGACAACAAAGTCAAGGTTTTGGTGTGGCCATTACAAAGCCCTGACCTCAATCCTATAGAAAATGTGTGGGCAGAATTGAAAAAGCATGTGCGAGCAAGGAGGTCCACAAACCTGACTCAGTTATACCAGCTCTGTCAGGAGGAATGGGCCAAAATTCACTCAACTTATTGTAGGAAGCTTGTGAAAGGCTACCCAAAACATTTGATCCAAGTTAAACAATTCAAAGGCAATGCTACCAAATACTAACTGAGTGTATGTAAACTTCTGACCCACTGGGAATGTGATGAAAGAAATAAAAGCTGAAATAAATTATTCTTACAACTATTATTCTGACATTTCACATTCTTAAATAAAGTGGTGATCCTAACTGACCTAAGACAGGGTATTGTTTTACTAGGTTTAAATGTCAGGAATTGTGAAAAACTGAGTTGAAATGTATTTGGCTACGGTGTATGTGAACTTCTGACTTCAACTGTATTATCACCGCATTGTTGTTCGGGCACCGCATTGTTGTAAGGTAGGCTATATGATCATTCCCGTAATAGACCCGTTGTTGTATTACTTGTGAGGCACAGCTGAGTGAGCAAACATTTCAATATTTTACTGGGCTGATGGTGCCTGCATCTGATCTTTAGTCTCAATGGAGGCAGAGAGCAGCAGATTTAGGGTCCGCCTCTCAATATCCCTCTGCTCTCCCTTTCCTCCACTGACACGGACCAAAAGGGACACTGTCTTCGAGCTGATGGTGAAACTGGAGTTGCACCGCACATCATCCACAAATGTGTTGTTACTCTCATGAACAGAATAAGAGAAATATTCCTCAATGTTAAAAAAGACCCAAGCCGCTAATAATAACAACAACGCAAGCCTATATATATATACTTTCCTACTCATTCCTTACTGCTACAGTGCTTATTGTAGCGCTGAGTGGAAATAGGAAAAACACAGGTTTAATGTTGAATACGAAGTGTTGACAGTGCTGAGTAAGAACTTAAACATGAACTCACTCGTAAAACAGCAGCTCTTCGCTATATTCATTGACAGTCTCTTTCTAGTCATGATTTTAGACGTTTTGAAATCTTACAGTATCAATTTTGCTGTAGCTTTCATTTATGCCTGCTACGTTACTGCAGACACGTTATCTGAGCCATCAGATTGGCCCATTGTATGCCTATAGTACACTTGATTTGCTCTCCGGTCCCGCCAACAGGCAGAGTTTGTACTTTCAGACACATGAAATTGTTCAAAATGGCAAAACAAAATAGGAACACAAGGCTTTATCTTTGTTTTTTGTTTTTTTACAGAAATGTTTGTCGATCGATTAGGAATGCCTTGGAGATCAATTAGTCGAGTTTGATGACCACCGCTCTAGAAAGTTGAGTGAAGTTCAATCTCGTACTTCTCTCTGTGGGCTGATATTTCGTCTGCTTGGCAGTCCAGGGGGAGCTGAGCAGCAGTCTTGGGGCTACTGTGCACCCGCAGCATAGAGGGAACATTGGCACAGTGTATATTTCTTTAACCTTTATTTAATCTGTAAATCCATAGAGGTCAAAATATAGTTTTACCCATGGACACCTGGAAGTATCCAGTTTATCATGTACAGTGTGTTTGAAGTTCAATGTCCTGTCCACCCTGAGTACAGTATGTGTCAGTCAGGTGTAAGAGGTATGGTGTCTTTGCCCTATTGACAGTCAGCTCAGAGGGGCAGTTTTAAATTGTCCTCTTACTCACGGCTACTTGTCCATGTTCCTTTGAGAAGTAGATAACTACATCTTTAAGGGCATTTGTAGCGCAGGCCCTGAGAAAGCAAATGCAATGAGAAATCATTGGATTAACCACAGAAAGATCATTCACAGCACAAAAGGACGTAGCATGTCAGTTGTTACGTAATACTTTACACAAACCACCACTAGTCTGCACCTGAAATGTCACCCTATTCCCTATACAGTGCACTGCTACTTTGACAATGAAAGTAGTGGGAAAGTAGAGTGCTATGGGGAAAAGAGTGCTATTTCAGACGCAGCCCCACCCATAGCTTCGTCACATAGATAGAGAAACCCATCAAACCTGAGGAATCTCTTACCTGCGAATCTGCATGGCCTCCTCATTGTCCGGTCTGAAGAACTCGAAGTTCTTGTAGCTCTGGACTGCTTCCCTGCGATACTGGCCCAAGTTGAAGACTAGACGATAGGTGATTGATGATACATGATATAGGATAGATAAGGGAAAGACCATAAACTCCAATCCTCAGTGACGTGTATGAGTACTCAAGCACACCTCAGGTCATTTAACTTGGCTAGTGTGTTGGTTGTGAACTGACCCTTTGTTGGAACCCCTATCCAGTTGAGGTAGCGGGAGAGCTTCTTGGATATGTATGTCTTCCCCCTGGCAGGCAGTCCAACCATCACAATCAGAGTGGGGGAGTTGGTGAGCTGGGGCACAGAGGCTGGGGAAAAACAAGACAGACCTTAGGAATCTACTGTACATGCCTGGTAGGTAAATAGAGTGGTTCTCTGTGAACACTTTTAACAAGGCACAAATCACTGGTGAGAGTAAACACTTACACACACAGTGTGTGTGTGTGTGTGTGTGTGTGTGTGTGTGTGTGTGTGTGTGTGTGTACCAATTGCCGAGGTAATCCTCACCATCTCCTCAAGAGTGAGAACACCAGGTGACAGAGAGATCAAATATCTGTTAACCATGGCACACGTATCCCAACAGGCAAGGATTGGTTGAGCCCTCATTGTTACCATGTTATGTCTTACTTACCTTGTCAACAGGATCGCCAGAGGTAATGTGTTCTGCATAATAATCCCAGAGTAATTAGCCAACTCCTTTAAGAGTGTAAGACTACTTCAGAATATACCCTGAGAACCACAGAGTATCCCATGCAGCCAGTCACATCGGTGACAACACACTGGGACAAGGGTGCCACTGCAGACAGTACCAGCATGCAGTACCTCTTGTTCAGCATGAGATTTCATCGTAGAAACAAAATAACTGTGAAAGCATGTGGAACAGAATCATTCCACAGGCTACATCAGACCTCTCAATAAAGTAATGTTCAAACTGCATATCTGTACACGGCACCAGATATCATTTCACATGTCAGGAAGCAACTCCACTTAACTGAGACTTTAGAAGAGTGTTACAGTACAATAGGTAGTATGAGGGAGGATATAGGAGAACCAGGACGTATTGCAGGATATAGAAGCTGGTAGTCTATATGAATGACGACTGACTGCAGCGTCAGTATACAGTATTCATATATTACAGGTCACAGGACAATGTTAGAGTAGGATTCATCTTATTCTCACACATGGGGCATGGAGGAGGAGGGAGGGAAACCATTCAACAGATCTAAGATTTACACTAGGAAACATTCGATCATAGTCTTAACATAGCAACAAGATCAAAATTTGAGCACTCATCCTCCTGTTGTTGAAGATAACTTTCCCGTGGCTTATACTAATGAATGAATTAGGAAGTTGAGAGGAAAGAAGAGACAGAGAAAACAGACAGGAGAAGAGAAGGAGCGAGAGACAGAGAGAGAGACAGAGAGAGAGGCAAAGAGAGAGTGAGAAACAGACAGAAACAGACGGAAACAGGAAAAAAAGAAACAGAAAAAGAGAAAGAGAGCACTAGACAGAAATGGGTTCTTCACACTTACAGCCTCTCCGGCGACTTAGCTTGCAGCCTTCCATCCCCAACCATGGCACCCATATCTTGAGCAGAGGAGTCTGCGTGAGCTCATTCTTCTCCTGTTCTGTGGACATGTCAGCTCTCGGCAGAGCCCAGACAGACAGAGTCATGCAACACAGCACAGTCCCCCTGGCCCTGTTCAGCAGAGCGAGTGTGAGTGAGGGAGACAAGAGGAGCAACACAGCCGCCTGCTTCAGTGAACTCCGGCGGGGTCACCTGACTGTTGCCAAGGAGCAGAAGGCGGAGGGGACGATGGAAGGGGAGGACCTCTAAATGGCATCCGATTCCCTAAATAATGCAATAATTTTGACCAGGGTCCATAGGGAATTTGGTGCCATTTGGGACACATGTTAGCTCATTGATGCCATGCTGTTTCACTGCTACTCAGCAGTTAGCGTAGAACATGGTCCGAGGCCAACTACTTTAGAGGGATCTAAAATATCCTGGGATATCAGCCAGTAGGGAGAAGGAATCACAAAGTCACACAAGTCTGTGTTGTGGTGGTGACATGGCACTAAAGCATTAAATATATCAGTCCTTTTGAAGAACAAGCTCATCACAGAGTAACAGTTTACCATAGTTAACTGTTACAAGGAACTGATCAAAACAATATATGTTGTGAGGCTATAGTACAGCACATATATGTTGCTTGATTTGTATTTGGCAACGGTGTGGTGTTGCTCAATTATACCACAAGGTGGCAGTTGGAAGTCAGAGTTCACAGTTCCTTTTGAAATGCTGATCCAGAGGAAAGATCAACTGGCTCTATCATTACATACACTCTCACTGTCTGTAGCCTGTAGGTAGCAAATAAACTGACAAAACAGCTCATCCCTATGTTCTCTGCTGTCTTTCTGCTCTGGTGCAATCATTCTCATTCAGAAAATATCTGACTTTGTTGACAGTACTTCAAGAGGTTACCAAGGCAATGAGGCATTAACCTGACTAAGGAATTAGACATCTGACAACCTATGAGACATGGACAGTCCCTGATCTGATCTCATTACAACTTAATGCAGTGGAGTTTTAAAGGGAAGTGGCGTCATGGGTTAGATAATGTCATCAATACGTAATGTAGCCTCCCAGCAGGCGAGCAACACTGGTTGAAACGATATCAGTACTACACCATTACAACCTGGTTGCAAACTAGTTGTATTGACGTCAAGACAACCAGCTTTGTTCACTGGGCCCGCTGGACATTGTTACCCCCGCAGTTCTTATTAATGTTATATCCATACGTTCTTTAAAAAAAGATTGCTATCTAGAACTGAAAAGTCTTCTTCGGCTGTCCCCATAGGAGAACCCTTTGAAACATGGAACCATAAAGGGTTCTCCTACGGGAATAGCCAATTAACCCTTTTGGAACCCTTTTTTCTACGAGTGTAGGCCTACTGTATAGTATCCGGTTTTACATGCAGTGGCAACATTGTTTAGACATTTCCACTGTGGGGTTTGCTGTAACACATTTTTACTTAGACCTGCAGTAACTTAGCAAGGCTGAAATGGGCATTGGGACAGGATACTTTGAATAAAACTTTGTGGTCAAATTCTAACAGAGACAGACAGTTAGTTTGGCAGTAAGACACTCTTTGGCCTCTGCCATTATTCTCCAACAGAAAATATAATTCCCATAACACAGCAATACATTCTGTATCTAAGTGTCAGACCTCATACCAACTGTTAAGCTACCTAACTGACCACATTCTGGGCAAATCATACAGTAGGCCTAATGTTGGCATATGTTAAAAATGTTAAGTATCTAACCTGATATTCTGCAGTACAGACAATGTTTATGCCTTTCAGCAACAGTAATGACCACAGAGTCTAGATCTGGTTTTGTTAGTAGAGCCCAGGAGAAGCGAGAGAGGAACATGCTATCCCTGCTGGCTGAGAGTTTGGCCTGGCAGGAATTTAGCCTGGCCTCCATGCTCCAAATAGAATGACAGGGATTGACTGCACTGTAGCTGCTGAGAAATGAGCTATGGGCAGCTCCTGTAAACCACAGCTTAGTGTAAATGTATTCCTGAAAACATCTCTCTCTCTCTCTCTCTCTCTCTCTGAGGAACTGTAAATTGCATAATAAAAGTTTACATGGAACATACTGTACTTAAAGGTCCAATGCAGAAATGTTTATCTCAATATCAAATCATTTTTCGGTAACAATATAGTTCTTACTGTGATTGTTTTCAATTAAAATGGTCAAAAATAAACAAAAAAAGCTTCCTAACAAAGTGCAATTTCTCAAGCAAGAATTTTGCTAGGACTATCAGAAACTAGTTTTTATGGCAGAGACATGGCAGAGAGGTTTGAAACTCTCGTTTTTATTGGTCTATTAACTAATTTACCACCTTGTGATGTCACCAGTCTGGCCAAAACTCCATCCCATCAAAAACAGGCAGAAATTTGAAACAGTCTTTTCAAATAGTTCTTGCACGTAAAGGGCATTACCATAATTTTCAAAATTTCACAATATTATTCCAACCTCATAGTGTGGAAATATATATAAAACACAGAAAATCACGTTTTTCACTGTGCAGCAAAGCATCCCCAAAACAGTAATTAAAACTTGGAGTCATTAAAAAATTGTTTTTCAAACACTCCACAGATTTCTTGTTAACAAACTATAGTTTTGGTAAGTCGGTTAGGACATCTACTTTGTGCATGACACAAGTAATTCTTCCAACAATTGTTTACAGACAGATTATTTCACTTATAATTCACTGTATCACAATTCCAGTGGGTCAGAAATTTACATACACTAAGTTGACTGTGCCTTTAAACAGCTTGGAAAATTCCAGAAAAGGATGTCATGGCATTAGAAGGTTATGATAGGCTAAATTACATAATATTAGTCAATTGGAGGTGTACATGTGGATGTATTTCAAGGCCGACCTTCAAACTCGGTGCCTCTTTGATTGACATCATGGGAAAATAAAAATAAATCAGCCAAGACCTCAGAAAACAATTGTAGACCTCCACGAGTCTGGTTCATCCTTAGGAGCAATTTCCAAACGCCTAAAGGTACCACGTTCATCTCTACAAAGAATAGTACACAAGCATATACACCATGGGACCACACAGCCGTCATACCACTCAGGAAGGAGTTGAATTCTCTCTCCTAGAGATGAACGTACTTTGGTGCGAAAAGTGCAAATCAATCCCAGAATAACAGCAGGACCTTGTGAAGATGCTGGAGGAAACAGGTACAAAAGTATCTGTATCCACAGTAAAAATGAGTCGTATGTCGACATAACCTGAAAGGCCGCTCACCAAGGAAGAAGCCACGGCTCCAAAATCGCCATAAAACTTCCAGACTACGGTTTGCAACTGCACATGGGAAGAAAGATCGTACTTTTTGGAGAAATGTCCACTGGTCTGATGAAACAAAAATAGAACTGTTTGGCCATAATGACCATCGTTATGTTTGGTGGAAAAAGGGGGAGGCTTGCAAGCCGAAGAACACCATCCCAACCATGAAGCACGGGGGTGGCAGCACCATGCTGTGGGGGTGCTTTGCTGCAGGAGGGACTGGTGCACTTCACAAAATAGATGGCTCATGAGGTAGGAAAATTATGTGGATAGAGTGAAGCAACATCTCAAGGAAGTTAGGAAGTTAAAGCTTGGTCGCAAATGGGTCTTCCAAATGGACAATGACCCAAGCATACTTCCAAAGTTGTGGCAAAATAGCTACTAATATTCTGACATTTCACATTCTTAAAATAAAGTGGTGATCCTAACTGACCTAAGACAGGGAATTGTTCTAGGATTAAATGTCAGGAATTTTGAAAAACTGAGTTTACATTTTTTGGGCTAAAGTGTATGTAAACTTCCAACTTCCACTGTATATATACTCAGTGTACAACAAATTAAGAATAGTTTCCTAACATTGAGTTGCACCCCCCCCCCACACCTCCCATTTGGTGGGGCATGGGTTCTACAAGGTGTCCAAAGCGTTTCACGAGAATGCTGGCCCAAGTTGACGCCAATGCTTCCCAAAGTTGTGTCAAGTTTCCTGGATGTCCTTTGGGTGGTGGACTATTCTTGATACACACATGAAACTGTTTAGCATGGAAAACTCAGCAGTGTTGCAGTTCTTGACACAAACCGGTGCGCCTGGCACCTACTACCCCGTTCAAAGGCACTTGCATATTTTGTCTTGCCCATTTACCCTCTGAATGGCACACATACACAATCCATGTCTCAATTGTCTCAAATCTTAAAAATCCTTTTTTATTCTGTCTCCTCCCCTTCATCTACTCCAATTGAAGTGGAATTAACAAGTGACATCAGTAAGGGATCATAGCTTTCACCTGGATTCACCTGGGCAGTTTGTCATGAAAAGAGTTCATAATGTTTATACACTCAGTGTGTAATGGTGTGTATAGACAGTATATGAATTGAAAAGGTGAGCGCAGGTATAGTTATATAGGATGTGCCTTGACTAGAATACAGTATATACATCCAAAGTTTATAAAACAGTATATAAACCTTTCCTCCACATCAGGAAATGTTAACTTCTAGTGTATTCAAGGTTTAAAAAGGCTTCATTTTTGTGATACAAAATATGTATCAACCCCTACAAACAATGTCCATTAAATATAATGACCTGACCAAGATCCGCTTCAGATGGAAACGTTGTCAATAAAGCGGTGAATTCGGAGCTTTAACGGTGTGCAGGCCTCACATTTCCTGTTGTTGTAGAATCATTTTCCTGCTGTAGCAAACTGGCTCCAATTAAGATCCTACAACTGTAGCATTCATTCAGTGATAGGTTACTACTATACTTGACTGTGCTAATCACACTGTAACAGAGCACAAAGATGATACCACTACTGTATAAGGAAATAGAAGGGAAACAACAGAAGATATCAGAGTTACCAGAGTGACAGACAGACCTTCCCAAGTCCTTTCCCATTTCGTCTGCATGTCCATCTTTTCTAAATCAAGGCAGCTTTCTAAATCAAGGCAACTTGAAACCCAGAGAAGACGTTGTCCGGTCTGTAGCAGTGTCTGCTGCACTGTCTGAATCATAGAGTGTAACACCAATCCACCAAGTCTATCTTGCTCGAGTGTATTTTTGTGCTGCTGCACTTAGCCCCCTGGACAACATGTGCTCGGGACAACATGTGCATAGACAGAAGTGAAACAGCATAGTAAAGTTGGACTTTACTATACCATCTTAGTTCTTCCTACTCCTCTCTCTCAAGAGAGTGCATGTTTATCATTGAATGCTCTCACCTGCGCTGTCACAGCGGTGCCTCATCATGTATTCCATATGGAGCAGTTCTATCCCTGCACGGTGCACGGTCTGAAGAAGACTTACTAATGCCTATGGCTCTGCTGTCAGATACTCTTATTAATGTAACCAAACCCCTCGGCCAAAGCATTCTCTCCCCTCTCACCACCTTCTCCCTCTTTCTACGCCACATGGACATACGCTGGGCTTGTCCTTTAATGTTTGCCAGGTCTTGGGTTCACCATTCACAACTTACACACATACACACACACACACACACACACACACACACACGCACACACGCACACACACACACGCACACGCACACATGCACACACACACACACACGCACACTCACACATACGCACACTCACACACACACACACACCCAGGGGAGTGAGCTCAGAACAGGAGCAAAGGTCATCGAGGGGATTTGAACCTTTACAACTCCGTGGCTTCGCTTATCATTCAGACCTGGGTTTGAATAGCATTTGACATCTTTCGAATACTATTAGCTTTAGCTTAAGCCTGCCTTTATTGCCAGGCGGGCTGGTTTTACCCTTCTGTGACTCTTCTATTGGTTCAATTGCACCAGGCAAGCTTAATCAAGCCCAGCTAAACTATTTGAAGTAATATCAAATAGTATTTGAGCCAAGGGTTAATACAAAGTAATTACTACATGAGAATGCGACAAGTAAGGACTTATAGGCCATGTCTTGAACTCTTGTTGTTGTGTTCCATATACTACAGTTTCTCTGGCAAGATGGCACTGACAGACACGGACACCCTGTTTCTAGCTCCTAGACAACTTTGCAGTATTTTGTCTATTACTGCATTGTTGGAGCCAGAAACACAAGCATTCCGCTGCACCTGCGATAACATCTTCAAATCTGTGTAGCGACCAATACATTTGGATTTGATTTGATTTGATTTGAAAGGGTGTGTAACATTAAACGTTTCAACAAATATGTTTTTAATGACTGGAGCTTACTATGTGCTGCAATCATAAAACCAACAAAACACAATAATTGTTTCTATCCAACCAATACCGACTGTGTTATGCAGCAGACAAGTTCAAAAATATGTCACATACAGCATATTACTGCATGCACATCAAAATGTACAGCCTACCATTAGCTGTATGTGTAACGTCTGCTACAGAAGCATGGTATTGCTACAGTCAGTACCATACCCAAGCTCCATTCTTCACGTGAGGCCCCAAAAGAATCCAGTGAAATCTTGGGATGTCTCGATATACAGCGGTAATGTAAAAAACTATGGATGGTGGTTTAATTTGGCAGCAAGACAAAGCATCTAGCCATGCCTTATTTTATAACCAAGCCCCAAATTATATTTATTTATTTTATTTCACCTTTATTTAACCAGGTAGGCAAGTTCTCATTTACAATTGCGACCTGGCCAAGATAAAGCAAAGCAGTTCGACACATACAACGACACAGAGTTACACATGGAGTAAAACAAACATACAGTCAATAATACAGTATAAACAAGTCTATATACGATGTGAGCAAATTAAGTGAGATAAGGGAGGTAAAGGCAAAAAAAGTAATGGTGGCAAAGTAAATACAATATAGCAAGTAAAACACTGGAATGGTATATTTGCAGTGGAAGAATGTGCAAAGTAGAAATAAAAATAATGGGGTGCAAAGGAGCAAAATAAATAAATAAATAAAATAAATACAGTAGGGAAAGAGGTAGTTGTTTGGGCTAAATTATAGGTGGGCTATGTACAGGTGCAGTAATCTGTGAGTTGCTCTGACAGTTGGTGCTTAAAGCTAGTGAGGGAGATAAGTGTTTCCAGTTTCAGAGATTTTTGTAGTTCATTCCAGTCATTGACAGCAGAAACTGGAAGGAGAGGCGGCCAAAGAAATAATTGGTTTTGGGTGTGACTAGAGAGATATACCTGCTGGAGCATGTGCTACAGGTGGGAGATGCTATGGTGACCAGTGTGCTGAGATAAGGGGGGATTTTACCTAGCAGGATCTTGTAGATGACATGGAGCCAGTGGGTTTGTCGACGAGTATGAAGCGAGGGCCAGCCAACGAGAGCGTACAGGTCGCAATGGTGGGTAGTATATAGGGCTTTGGTGACAAAACGGATTGCACTGTGATAGACTGTATCCAATTTGTTGAGTAGGGTATTGGAGGCTATTTTGTAAATGACATCGCCGAAGTCGAGGATTGGTAGGATGGTCAGTTTTACAAGGGTATGTTTGGCAGCATCAGTGAAGGATGCTTTGTTGCGAAATAGGACGCCAATTCTAGATTTCACTTTGGATTGGAGATGTTTGATGTGGGTCTGGAAGGAGAGTTTACAGTCTAACCAGACACCTAGGTATTTGTAGTTGTCCACGTATTCTAAGTCAGAGCCGTCCAGAGGGCTCTGGAGGGTTGTTAACACAGTGTCCAAAGAAGGGCCAGAAGTATACAGAATGGTGTCGTCTGCGTAGAGGTGGATCAGAGACTCACCAGCAGCAAGAGCGACATCATTGATGTATACAGAGAAGAGAGTCGGTCCAAGAATTGAACCCTGTGGCACCCCCATAGAGACTGCCAGAGGTCCGGACAGCAGACCCTCCGATTTGACACACTGAACTCTATCAGAGTTCTATCAGAGAATGATCTGCTCCTATTCTAAATAGTTTAGTAAGGTACCATCTCATGTTACCCTTATGGATTGTAAAGGGGCATTTTCCTTCACTAAACTTTTCCACTTACTTGTCAGGATCAACTCATTTACCACTATCTCAAACATATCACTACAGCTCATTTACTGAGCAAAAACCTTAGCGCACCAAAACAAAAGTAAATATGGAAAATAATCTGTTTGATTTGAATCACAATCAGTACTCCCTCAAGACTTTGCCTCCCTATTCTCAATAAGACTGTTGGGTGTATTTTGTTGTAATGAGTTGCTGCCTGCACAGTGTGTTACAGTACTGTAATGATCCTTTGGGTCACCACACAAGTGTGGCCTTTCATATGGTGCAGGTTGATTTCATATGGCGAGGGTTGTAAACCAACGAAGGGTATTCTTTATCTGGATCCCCATTAGCAGACGCATCGGTGAGCACTAGATTTCCTTGGGTCCGCAATATACATATATCAACAGGAAACTGAGAAGAGACCCTTGGTTAAGAAACCTTGCAGTCTGACAACTAGAGTAAAACATTTTCAAAAAAACACCCACCCAAGAAAGCAAGAAACATAGGCATAGTAGAGGACAGATAGAGGGAATGACTGATGGGCTGCTCTGTGCTCTCTGACAGTCGGGTTAATTAACGAGGACCCTCATGAGTGATAGACTCCTCAGCAAAGTATAATGGTACAGTATCCTGTATATGAGGCTCGGACATAGGATAAGCACAGAGACAATGGATTTTCAGAGGTGTTCTAGTATTTATGCCATAGGCCTAAACACTATTGATGGTTTCCATTTATAAAACAAACAGATCCAACTACTTAAATGGTTGATGATACTCAATTGATAATTGACCTCACTGCACAATAATTGACCTCAATGCACAGTAATTGACCTCACTGCACAGGAATTTACCTCACTGCACAGGAATTTACCTCACTGCACAGGAATTTACCTCACTGCACAGTATGTAGTTTTGTTCTTGTAATATTACACCACTATTTTTGCTTGAGGTCATGACATTAATTTATCACATTTTCAGAGAAAATATATTTGTACAGTGACATTTGAAAAGCACTGGTTCCCATAGTTTTTGCCCTCAATCATTTTTAATCCCTTTTATGAAGCTTTTCCTGTGCTGTATCTGGTCTTACACTTCTCACTCTAATCTAGGAGATCTTTGTTTAAACTTAACATAGTATGCTATACAATCGTTTGGGACCTTGCCACATCCTGCAGCGTAAATAGGTTGTGTTCCTGTCTGCTGCTGAATGACTGCTAAGCACTAGAGTGTGTACTTTACCGAATGTTCTTACTGAGGAACACAAGGCTATTCTTGGCAGAACAACTATGTCACATCAAATTGCAGAACATTTCTAAGCAAAATGTGAACCAAAGTGATAAGGAACTATGGTGTGTGAAGTCCTGTACATTCTTAGTTTATGGATTCTAATGTATTCCCATGTATCAGTTCTGATTTTCATGTAGTGATTGTAGTGACAGTGGGCCTGTCATTCCTGTTAAGTAACGCAGTGTATTTCAGATATAGGGAAAGCAATTGAAAAAACCTGAAGGTTGATATAATGGGATTTCCAAAGTGTCTGGTATTTTATGTAGAGAATCTTTCTAATATGTCAAATATGTTAGTCACATGTAATTATTACATTCATCTTTTGAATCAAGTTTTTAGTGGGTACCTTCGCCATGTATTTGAACTAATGTTGTACATTTTGTAATACAGTATAAATTGTAACATTTGATTCCATACATATAAAGGATGAGATATATGTTTCATGAAATAAGAGTAAGAATACGTTCAAAAGTCTTCTTTAAATTAAAATGTTCACTTTAGAATATACACAGTATCATGCATTCTTTTTAGACCTTCACCACATTGAAAAGCCGATCAGCACAGTATAATACTGTTCTATTTTGAATGGAGTTTCACACCTATATTAAGAACTCTGCTGGCAGTTAGACTGTTTCCTGTTCCTCTGCACATGCATCATCTTTTTACTGCAGCCGGCTAAATCAGGGTCACAAAGCGTGCTTCCTGGTAGTCTTAAACGAATCTACTTTGAAACGAAAGTATACACCTCACTTACATGGTTATTGCGTTAAAAAAAGAAGACACCCATATCATGTCAGATATAGCGTTGAAATGCATTCAGTTATGAGTTTGCATCCCAATATTAGACTTCATATACATCACAGAAGACTGAAATAGAACAAAACCGTTTGACAAAGAAGCAGGATTTTAAGCGTTTAATTAAAAAAATATATAATAATTTCCTTATACAAACTGTAACTCAGTCAAATCTTTGAAGTTGTTGCATGTTGCGTTTATATTTTTGTTCAGTGTAGTTTTGTAGACCAAACCATTCGGATGCCGACCAATTTTCGGGATGTCTCATGGTCTGACAAACACCACTGTAGCTTGGCCACCTTCCACTGCAGATGCAGAAGGCCGACATAAGTGGATGAGGTGGATTGAGATGCAGCCCATGCAATGATACAGTATCTCTAGTTTAAGCTGATGGATTGTGATATGGATTTCTTTATTATGTTACTTAGATTGACACACGGTTGTGTCAATAGACTCTTAAGAATATTTTGGGGAGGACGGGCTCATAGTAATGGCTAAAATGGAATCAATGGAATGGTATCGAACACACATTCACTTCATTCCAGACATTATTATGAGCCCGTCCTCAGCAGCATTATTGTTCCAGACATTATTATGAGCCTCCGCTCAGCGGCATCCTGTGATTTACAATATATTTACATCTATTAGATACAATGAATAACCAGGAACGTCAATTCATGCATATTACCATACACGGAAAACAATGTTTATTTTGTTTTATTTAACCTTTATTTAACCAGGAAAAGCTCATTGACACCCAGTCTCTTTTGCAGGGGATACCTGGCCAAGAAGGCAGCAGTAATCATTACAACATTACTACATGTCAAACATACAATACAATCAGCACATCAACAGCACAATCCAGCCTACAGGAAATATTTACACTCATCATGAACCGTCTCTCATCAGAGTTTTAAACCCTTTAGGGGCACTAACACATCTAGGTGAAGCATATCTGGTCGACGATTCCATGCCTCTGGTCCACAATAGCAGAAGGCAGTCTTGCCTTACTCGGTGAAGGCCCTGGGAACTTTAAGTAGCAACCACCTAGCAGACCGGGTCTGGTAACTGCTAGTGGTAGAGGCGAGCAGGCTACAGATGTAGAGGGAGTTTATCCAATATGGTTTTGTAAATGAACACGTACCAATGTAGCTGTCTGCACATATAAAGATAGTTCCAATCCACCATTTGGTGAGTGACTGAGCATTTGTAACAAAGCATAAGGATAGATGATAAACAGAGTCAAGTCTCTTTAACACAGAAGAAGCTGCATGCATATACAGTGACTTCAGAAAGTATTCACACCCCTTGACATTTCCCACATGTTGTTGTCTTACAGCCTGAATCTAAAATGGAAAGAAAATTCGTTTTTTTTTGTCACTGGTCTACACACAATACCCCATAACGGCAAGGTGGTGTTATGTTTGTAGACATTTTTTCTAATGAATAAAAAATGAAAAGCTGAAATGTCTTGAGTCAATAAGTATTCAACCCTTTGTTTTGGCAAGCCTAAATAAGTTCAGGAGGAAACATTTGCTTAAAAAGTCACATAATAAGTTGCATGGATTCACTCCATGTACAATAATAGTGGTGAACATGATTTTTGAATGACAATTTCATTTCTGTACACCACACATACAATTAACTGTAAGTTCCCTCAGTCGAGAATTGAATTTCAAACAAAGATTTAACTACAAAGACAAGAGAGTCTTTCCAACGCCTCGCAAAGAAGGGCATCTATTGGTAGATGGGTAAAACAAAAGCAGACATTGAATATCCCTTGGAGCATGGTGAAGTTCTTAATTACACTTTGGATGGTGTATCAATACACCCAGTCACGACAAGGATTCGGTACAGGAGTCAGTTAAACTTAATTCAGTTGCGGGAGAGGAAGGAAATCGCTCAGGGATTTCACCATGAGGTCAATGGTGATTTTAAAACAGTTACAGGAAGCCTGTACAGAAAAAAAACATTCCAAAACATGCAACCAGGTTGCAGTAAAACTGCAAGAAATGTGGCAAAGACATTAACTTTTTGTCCTGAATAGAAAGTGTTGTGTTTAGGGAAAATCCAATAAAACACATTGCTGAGTACCACTCTCTATATTTTCAAGCATGGTGGTGGCTGCATCGTGTTATGTGTATGCTTGTAATTGTTAAGGAGTGGGGAGTTTTTCAGGATTAAAAATCAACTAAATTGAGCTAAACACAAGCAAAATCCTAGAGGAAAACCTGCTTCAGTTTGCTTTCAAACAGACACTGAGAGATTAATTCACCTTTCAGCAGGACAATAACCTAAAACATAAGGCCAAATCTACACTGGAGTTGCTTACTGAGTGGCCAAATTACAAGTTTGACTTTAATATACTTCAAAATCTATGGCAAGACCTGAAAATGGTTGTCTAGAACGATCATGTCACGTCCTGACCTTAGTTCCTTTTTTATGTCTCTATTTTAGTTTGGTCAGGGCGTGAGTTGGGGTGGGCATTCTATGTGTTGTTCTATGTTTTTGTATTTCTGTGTTTGGCCTGGTATGGTTCCCAATCAGAGGCAGCTGTTTATCATTGTCTCTGATTGAGAACCATACTTAGGCAGCCTGTTTTCCCACTATGATTTGTGGGTAGTTATTTTCTGTTTAGTGTGGGTTGTGCCTTTTGTGACTTTGTATTTAGTGTTCAGTTATATTTAATAAAATGCCGAACACGTCTGCTGTCTGCTGAGTAGGACGCAACCAGAAATGGAAGTGTCATCAAATATAGAATATCTGCCACTCCAAGGTTCAGAAGAAAAACATTGATATTTCTGAATTTCTTCCAGTTCGCAAACAATAATTTTAGTCCCAAACAGTTGACAACAAGACCAATGATGAATACTGACATATACACTGCAGGTAAGAATTTGTGTGAAAAGGCCTTGTTAACTTGTCCACAGGAAGAGTTTGTCTCCATTTTCTCTCCCCTACAGAAATTGATCTTATATGGTTGAGAATAACCTGAATAGAGGTTGAATGGAAAAAAAGTATTTCCTTCAAGATGAATGAAGAAGTCAGTCGCTCAGTTTCCTATCACTTCTCAGTTATTTTCAGAGCTCCACATTGAGATTGCAAAAGGTGGAGGTAGGTGTTCTCTCACAATGTTTTGTGTGAAAGTGTTATTTGCTCTATGACAAGCTGTATCACTGACTCTCTATACAGAAGAATTCTGAAATTATCAGTAGGGACTCATTTCCATGTCTAGACCCACACCACACACACACACACACACACACACACACACACACACACACACACACACACACACACACACACACACACACACACACACACACACACACACACACACACACACACACACACACACACACACACACACACACAGTGGCCCCTTATTTCATTCAGTTTTGTAACAGTGGTTTGAAACAAGATGCTTTTTGAGGAAAGCCTAGAACATAACTTTTTGATCAAGGTCAACATTCAGTCATTTTATATAAAAATAAATGACATCAATTTAGATCCGGTCAGTTTCCTATTCATCACACAACTATTTGCACTGATACTGTGAGTCCAATAGAAGCCACTAGATGTCAATGAATTTACATGGCATTCTGATATTGGGACTCTACAGTGTGTATGTTGAAATATCAGCACACAAATCACTAATCAATCATAAGGAGATTTATGGGAAAGTTACAGAAGAAATTACAACAACATCTCAATATAGCAAATAATTATTGAATAATATGCAATGTACAAATGAGCTCAAGCTTTACACAAAAGACACTGCGAATGGAAAACATTTTGGACAATGCATAGAATCAGCGATACAGTTGTACGTTTCAAAAAGCATAAGAATGGTTTATATTTACAGCAACTTAAAAAAGAAAAGTACAATTTCATCACAAAATAGACACATTTATAAACAAACAAACTGATACAACAGATGGAATTTGCATGTCAAGATACAGTGTCTATCAACCCAAAAGTTGGTGTCATTCTGTAAAATAAATTCACGAAAATGTAAGTAACAACACTTATTCACTCAACTAAGTCAGGTCACGAGTCCAGGAGAAACACTAGGACCTAAGATGAGTCAAGAAAGGCAACAAATGTCTCTGGTCAGGTGTCGTCTAGTCTAGTCATATGATACTACAGTTGGTCAATCAGTAAACAAGACGTGTTGTGTGACAGTAGTTCACTTCCATATGCTAAACAGTATCTCTATCAGTCTGTTTCTGCTCACTTGCCAACTCCCTATGGAGACGTCATGCTAAATGTTTGGCTTGACAATGACCATGTAGTAGAGAAAAACACAAACAGACCTGGGACCAGCCTAGCTAATTAGGGTTTATTGACCTATTCTACTCCTCATGAGGTCACCCTATGACAGGTGATAAAATGGAAGAGAGTAGAGGTCTTAGTGCAGACTGACCTTGTCCAGTCATGTCAGGGCTTTATCCCCCAACTCAGTCCCAGTTTATTACCCAGAAGACCATTTCACTTCCCCTATCTATCCTAAGAGGTATAGGTTACACCTGCTGGATCCAGTCGTGATAGAGAGAGGCTCTGTTCCAATATCCATACTTGTATACCACTTAGAAGGAAGCAATGTAATGGGCATGTATTCAGCAATCTATTTGGCAAGTAGTGTACCAGTATGGACATTGAGACACAGAATACGTGTTGCTCCCATGTCTCAGTATGGGAGTGTCAGTCCATGAAGGGGGGTAGGATAGGGCTCTAGATCTCTACAATAACTTAGAGTAAGTAGTAAAGTGGAGATCTCCTGGGAAAAAGCCCTATGCGGAACATATTGAGGTGGAGAGCCACGGTGGACGCCCTAGGTTCTCAAGGGGGACTAGAGTGTTGAAACGAAATGCAAGTCTAGCCCCAAATGGCAGGGCTCCTGTATGAGCGTGAAGGGCCTGTGTAGGGTACAGCTGCATAGGGGCCTGAAGCTGAGTAGGGTACAGCTGCATAGGGGCCTGAAGCTGAGTAGGGTACAGCTGCATAGGGGCCTGAAGCTGAGTAGGGGCAGTTGTAGTGACAGACACAGGACTGGATCATCATGACTGCCCGGTGTAGGAGCCTGCCTGTGGGGCACCGGAATGCCACGGTGGCCGTGCTGGTCCGGTATGGGGAGCAGCAGCGGGCGTCGGTACACTGGCCACAGTACCGGGGCCGGTAGACTCGTGTGCTGTAGCAGCCCTGGTGCACCAGTCTCACTGGCACCACTGACCTGTAGCTCGGCTCGCAGCGCCGGCCCGACTGAGAAAACACACACAGATCACCAATGTTAGCCTACTAGATGAGCTCATGGCTGCTGAGGATAGAGGTTCATGTATGTTTTATTAAATTAGGAATGAACTCAAATGCAATTACTGAAGAAAAAATATAACACCATAATACATGATTTTTTGTACAATGTTGTACACATAGCACATGCGTTTCCAACACAAGCATACTCCAGACCATACAGTATGGCCATTTAATAAAGGACAGCACACTTTACATTAGTGTCGAGGTGACAGGAGCACACATTTTAGCACATATATGAGGCATATGCATGGCATGGGTCCTGTTGATCTTATCTAATATCTCTGTTGATATAACCTAATACCCCCATTGACATAACCTTATATCCCTGTTGCCATAACCTAATATCCCTGTTGCCATGACCTAATATCCCTGTTGACATAACCTAATATCCTTGTTGCCATAACCTAATATCCCTGTTGACATAACCTAATATCATTGTTGCCAAAAGCTAATATCCCTGTTGCCATAACCTAATATCCCTGTTGACATAACCTAATATCCCTGTTGCCATAACCTAATATCCCTGTTGCCATAACCTAATATCCCTGTTGCCATAACCTAATATCCCTGATGCCATGATCCAATATCCCTGTTGACATAAACTAATATCCCTGTTGCCATAATCTAATATCCCTGTTGGCATACCTAATATCCCTGTTTACATAACCTTATATCCCTGTTGCCATAACCTAATATCCCTGTTGCCATGACCTAATATCCCTGTTGACATAACCTAATATCCTTGTTGCCATAACCTAATATCCCTGTTGACATAACCTAATAGCATTGTTGCCAAAAGCTAATATCCCTGTTGCCATAACCTAATATCCCTGTTGACATAACCTAATATCCCTGTTGCCATAACCTAATATCCCTGTTGCCATAACCTAATATCCCTGATGCCATGATCCAATATCCCTGTTGACATAAACTAATATCCCTGTTGCCATAATCTAATATCCCTGTTGGCATACCTAATATCCCTGTTTACATAACCTAATATCCCTGTTGCCATAACCTACTATCCCTGTTGTCATAACCTAATATCCCTGACGCCATGATCCAATATCCCTGTTGCCATAATCTAATATCCCTGTTGGCATACCTAATATCCCTGTTTACATAACCTAATATCCCTGTTGCCATAACCTAATATCCCTGTTGCTATGACCTAATATCCCTGTTGACATAACCTAATATCCTTGTTGCCATAACCTAATATCCCTGTTGACATAACCTAATATCATTGTTGCCAAAAGCTAATATCTCTGTTGCCATAATCTAATATCCCTGTTGGCATACCTAATATCCCTGTTGACATACCTAATATCCCTGTTGCCATAACCTAATATCCCTGTTGCCATGACCCAATATCCCTGTTGACATACCTAATATCCCTGTTGCCATAATCTAATATCCCTGTTGACATAACCAAATCCCTGTTGACATAACCTAATATCCCTTTTGCCATAAGACAGAACCTAATATCCCTGTTGACATAACCTAATATCCCTGTTGCCATGACCTAATATCCCTGTTGCCATGACCTAAAATCCCTGTTGCCATAACCTAATATCCCTGTTGACATAACCTAATATCCCCATTGACATAACCTTATATCCCTGTTGCCATAACCTAATATCCCTGTTGCCATGACCTAATATCCCTGTTGACATAACCTAATATCCTTGTTGCCATAACCTAATATCCCTGTTGACATAACCTAATATCATTGTTGCCAAAAGCTAATATCCCTGTTGCCATAACCTAATATCCCTGTTGACATAACCTAATATCCCTGTTGCCATAACCTAATATCCCTGTTGCCATAACCTAATATCCCTGTTGCCATAACCTAATATCCCTGATGCCATGATCCAATATCCCTGTTGACATAAACTAATATCCCTGTTGCCATAATCTAATATCCCTGTTGGCATACCTAATATCCCTGTTTACATAACCTTATATCCCTGTTGCCATAACCTAATATCCCTGTTGCCATGACCTAATATCCCTGTTGACATAACCTAATATCCTTGTTGCCATAACCTAATATCCCTGTTGACATAACCTAATAGCATTGTTGCCAAAAGCTAATATCCCTGTTGCCATAACCTAATATCCCTGTTGACATAACCTAATATCCCTGTTGCCATAACCTAATATCCCTGTTGCCATAACCTAATATCCCTGTTGCCATAACCTAATATCCCTGATGCCATGATCCAATATCCCTGTTGACATAAACTAATATCCCTGTTGCCATAATCTAATATCCCTGTTGGCATACCTAATATCCCTGTTTACATAACCTAATATCCCTGTTGCCATAACCTACTATCCCTGTTGTCATAACCTAATATCCCTGACGCCATGATCCAATATCCCTGTTGCCATAATCTAATATCCCTGTTGGCATACCTAATATCCCTGTTTACATAACCTAATATCCCTGTTGCCATAACCTAATATCCCTGTTGCCATGACCTAATATCCCTGTTGACATAACCTAATATCCTTGTTGCCATAACCTAATATCCCTGTTGACATAACCTAATATCATTGTTGCCAAAAGCTAATATCTCTGTTGCCATAATCTAATATCCCTGTTGGCATACCTAATATCCCTGTTGACATACCTAATATCCCTGTTGCAATAACCTAATATCCCTGTTGCCATGACCCAATATCCCTGTTGACATACCTAATATCCCTGTTGCCATAATCTAATATCCCTGTTGACATAACCAAATCCCTGTTGACATAACCTAATATCCCTTTTGCCATAAGACAGAACCTAATATCCCTGTTGACATAACCTAATATCCCTGTTGCCATAAGACAGAACCTAATATCCCTGTTGACATAACCCAATATCCCTGTTGCCATAACCTAATATCCCTTTTGCCATAAGACAGAACCTAATATCCCTGTTGACATAACCTAATATCCCTGTGACATAACCTAATATCCCTGTTGACATAACCTAATATCCCTTTTGCCATAAGACAGAGCCTAATATCCCTGTTGCTATAACCTAATATCCCTGTTGTCATAATCTAATATCCCTCTTGACGTAACCTAATATCCCTGTTGACATAATCTAATGTTCCTTTTGACATAATCTAATATCCCTGTTGACATAACCTAATATCCCTGTTGACATCACCTAACATCCCTGTTGACATACCTAATATCTCTGTTGACATAACCTAATATCCCTGTTGACATAACCTAATATCCCTGTTGATATAACCTATGACATGTGAGGTAGGCCGGTTGGGGAGTGGGTTACGAGAGGTTATATGGGCAGGTATGGGCTCACCATGGGGCTTCTGCGTGGCTGGAGTGCCTGACAGGGCCAGACCTTACAAAGACGGCTCTGCATCTCGAGCCGGCAAGCTGGGTTCTTGTTGGAAACCCGAGTGGAGACCCCGGCGTCACAAGTACGGGAGCAGACACTCCACTCTGTACTCTGGTCTATACAGTTAAAGGCTGGGTTTTGCTGGGGACCAGACATGCCTGGCCACAACCTGTCTGATCTGGAGGCTGGAGAGAGGAGGCCAGGAGAGAAATGAGACTGAATGGTGAATTTCCTCAAGAATACTTGATTGCTTGCTTCAGCTGTCTTAAAAAGAAGAATAAGTATGGGGAATAACAGCAGTGCGCTTCGAGCACAAACAGGACAATGAGGAATGAGTGACTTGTCACGACATCCAGCTGTTAACAACTCAGAGCCAAAAAACTAATCTGACATGAATTCCCAGGTAAAAAAAAAAATGTATCAGTGTGTTTCAGATGTCATAATGTCTCTTAAATGACTCAATTGGCCTCAAATTGGACAGGAACTTTTTGTCTTTTTGTATCACAGAAAAGCAGTGTTATCGACAGAGATCACTCCCTAACTCTGGTTGAATCGGTGAGTCATAATAACCAGCTGTGTTTTTGGTCCGCTGTGACCAGAACCATATCGGTTTTGGTCAAAAATAGTGCACTACATAGGGAATAGGGTGCCATATGGGATGCATATGGGAAACATGGTCCACTGTAAGAGGACTTTCTATTTTAACAATAATGTGAATCTTCATCTGACCAGACTTTTCCATTGAAATGCTGTGGTTATATTTGGACATTGTGTCTTTTCATTTGGCCAAATTCACCCCAATTAAATGCTAAACATCCATCAATAAAAGACCTCAGACAGTGAATGTCAGTGACAGCTCAAATCAAATCAAATGTTATTTGTCACATGCGCTGAATACAACAGGTGTAGTAGACCTTACAGTAAAATGCTTACTTACAAGCCCTTAACCAACAATGAAGTTTTAAGAAAAAATAGATAAATAAAAATATATATATAATTTTAAAAATGATTAAAGAGCAGCAGCAAAATAACAGTAGCAAGTCTGTATAGAGTACAGGGGGTACCAGTACAGAGTCAATGGGGGCATAGGTTAGTCCAGGTAATTGAGGTAATATGTACATGTAGGTAGAGTTAAATTGACATGCATAGATAATAAACAGAGAGTAACAGCAGCATAAGAAAGAGGGGAGGGGGGACAATGCAAATCGTCTGGGTAGCCATTTGATTAGCTGTTCGGGAGTCTTATGGTTTGGGGGTAGAAGCTGTTAAGAAGCCTTTTGGACCTAGACTTGGCGCTCCGGTACCACTTGCCATGCGGAAGCAGAGAGTGTGGGGTGTCTGGAGTTTTTGACATTTTTAGGGCCTTTCACTGACAGGAATCTTTACCCCAGTGATGTACTGGGCCGTACGCACTTAGTGCCTTGTGGTCGGAGGCCGAGCAGTTGCCATACCAGGCAGTGATGCAAGCAGTCAGGATGCTCTCGATGGTGCAGCTGTAGAACTTTTTGAGGATCTGAGGACTCATGCCAAATCTTTTCAGTCTCCTGAGGGGGAATAGGCTTTGACGTGCCCTCTTCACGACTGTCTTGGTGTGTATGGACCATGATAGTTTGTTGGTGATGACACCAAGGAACTTGAAGCTCTCAACCTGCTCCACTGCAGCCTCGTCGATGAGAATGGAGTCGTGCTCGGTTCTCCTTTTCCTGTAGTCCACAATCATCTCCTTTGTCTTGATCACGTTGAGTGAGAGGTTGTTATCCTGGCACCACATAGCCAGGTCTCTGACCTCCTCCCTATAGGCTGTCTCATCGTTGTCAGTGATCAGCCCTACCACTGTTGTGTCATTGGCAAACTTAATGATGGCGTTGGAGTCGTGCCTGGCCATGCAGTCAGGAGTGAACAGGGAGTACAGGAGGGGACTGAGCACGCACACCTGAGGGGCCCCCGTGTTGAGGATGAGCATGGCAGATGTGTTGTTACCTACCCTTACCACTTGGGGGCGGCCCGTCAGGAAGTACAGGATTCAGTTGCAGAGGGAGGTGTTTAGTCCAAGGGTCCATAGCCTTGTGATGAGCTTTGAGGGCACTATTGTGTTGAACCCTGAGCTGTAGTCAATGAATAGCATTCTCACATAGGTGTTCCTTTTGTCCAGGTGGGAAAGGGCAGTGTGGAGTGCAATAGAGATTGCATCATCTGTGGATCTGTTGGGGCGGTATGCAAATTGGACTGGGTCTAGGGTTTCTGGGATAATGGTGTTGATGTGAGCCATGACCAGCCTTTCAAAGCACTTCATGACTATGGACGTGACTTCTACAGGTCGGTAGTCATTTAGGCAGGTTACAGTACCGTAGTGTTCTTGGGCACAGGGACTATGGTGGTCTGCTTGAAACATGTTGGTATTACAGCCTCAGTCAGGGACAGGTTGAAAATGTCAGGGAAGACACTTGCCAGTTAGTCTGTGCATGCTTGGAGTACACATCCTGGTAATCCGTCTGGCCTTGTGAATGTTGACCTGTTTAAAGGCCTTACTAACATTGGCTACGGAGAGCGTGATCACACAGTCATCCAGAACAGCTGATGCTCTCATGCATGCTTCAGTGTTGCTTGCCTCGAAGCGAGCATAGAAGTAATTTAGCTCGTCTGGTAGGCTTGTGTCACGGGTCAGCTCGAGGCTGTGCTTCCCTTTGTAGTCTGTAATAGTTTGCAAGCCCTGCCACATCCAATGAGCGTCGGAGCTGGTGTAGTACGATTCTATCTTGGTCCTGTATTGACGCTTTGCCTGTTTGATGGTTCGTCAGAGGGCATAGCGGGATTTCTTACAAGCTTCCGGGTTAGAGTCCCGCTCCTTGAAAGCAGCATCTCTACCCTTTATCTCTGTGTGGATGTTGCCTGTAATCTATGGCTTCTGGTTGGGGTATGTACGTACAGTCATTGTGGGGACGACGTCATCGATGCACTTGTGGGATGTTAATATTGTCCTACAGCTTGATCAACAAAATAACATCTGTCATTGTGGTGTCCAATTGTGTGAACAATTCCTTATATATGTCAAGTAGCTTGTCTAAAATCAGAAAATAACGTTTGGAATCCACAGTGACTTTTAAATATGGTCCAGTTTAAAGATGTAGCAGAAACCTGCGTCAGAACAGAGGATGACAAGCCTGGTGCCAGATCTGTTTGTATTGTATTGCCAATAACAACCACCATAGTAGTGGATACAGCACAAATAGATCTTGGACCAGACTAGTGTATGACTGTTATCCAAGCTTGATGTTACCTGTGATGGCATCCTGAAGGATGGTATTGTCTGTGTTCTCACACACCCACTCCTTGCAACACTTCCCAGGCAGCTGTACCCGCTGGGGGTATGGGCAGTCTGGGCTGGGCAGACGGATGTCCTCAGGGCACAGGGGCACACAGGTCACACCTCCCCCCAGGCAGCGGCACTGGGTGGCACAGGAGGGCTGGAACACCTGGCCATCCAGGTAAGAAACCCCATTCATCTCACAGCCCAACTCCTCCTGACCTGGACGGGTATGAACAGAACAGAGCTGGGTTCAAATTCCATTTGAAATCTATCAAATAGTTTGAGCGTTTGTTCTAGCCTGCCTGGAGTCCAGATGGGCAGAGTTTGTATTTTTGGGACTATTATATTGCTCCATCAAACCAGGCAAGCTCAATCAAGCATTTGAAAGGATTTCACATAGTATTTGAACCCCAGTATGATGTGGGAACAGGACAGAGACCTGGACTGGCATCCCCACCCTAATCCTAACCCATACCCTGGAACATGGCCCCTGCTCTGGTCTGAAGGAAATACAATTAGGAAAGGAAAACCTCAAACAGAGAGAGAGAGAGAGAGAGAGAGAGAGAGAGAGAGAGAGAGAGAGAGAGAGAGAGAGAGAGAGAGAGAGAGAGAGAGAGAGAGAGAGAGAGAGAGAGAGAGCTTATGAAAGAGCGAGGTAAGGACTCAAGAGGCTCATGTCTACTGCCAAGCCTGTGGGTTGTTATGTGATGTTATGGGAAACCAGGCTGTTGCCCAAATGGCACCCTATTCCCTATTAAGTGCACTGCTCTGGTCAAAAGTAGTGTACCATGTCGGGAATAGGGTGTCATTTGGGACACAACTCAGGCCTGGGGAGACTGAAAAGTCTGTTTTGCAATCCGTGTGTGTTGTCTCTGCAATCTATCATTCTCAATGGGAAGTGTGTCAACACTACCACTGAAAATAGAGGTTGAGGTGTTTTGAAATACAGGCAAACTAAAGCCCCTCCGCTTTCCGGCTGGCTAGCTCGCTGAGTATGTGCCCTAAACAGAGTGTATGTTTGTCCCTCTCTTACATACAGACAGTCTAACAGAGTGCAGCTTCAAACCCTCTCCCTTTATTTGCTAATTGTCATGGGCAGAGGTTGGTTGTTTAGTGTCAGAAAAGAGTTGTCTGTTTGTCCCACCCACACAGACTGCAAAGCCAAACCACACCTGGTCTAAACTGACTCTGAATCTTTCAGGCCTGGGTTTGGCTTGGGCAGAGGCTGCTTGTTTACTGTTAGGAAGGGTGGCACTGTTGCGTTTGTTTATGACTGAAAGTCAATAAACAACTGGTACTCACTGGAACACTCTCCAGGGTTGCCGGAGAAGCTAGTGCTGTAGTCACACTGCAGTCCTCGCTGGCTGTCACACAAGTACAGATCACTGCAGGCCTCACCCTGCTGCCGGGCACACACCTGGCAGCACTGGCAGCCGTCCAGGACCAGAGGGACTCCAGCTGGGCACAGGGGCACGGGGCTGGGGCACTGGCAAGGTCCCGGGCATAGCTGACACCACACCTGGAGTAACACGGGGGCAAATGTTAGAGATTAGAGCAGGTAGAGATTAGAGCAGGTAGAGATTAGAGCAGGTAGATATTAGAGCAGGTAGAGATTAGAGCAAGAGGAGTAGGAGGTCAATTGTTGGTCAGTTGTTGTTGTCGTCATAGTCGTCATCATTATCTCCGTCATCATCGTCATCCTAATCATCTTCATCATTATTATCACCATCTCAAGTATCAACAATATTTTCATTGTCGCCATCCTCATAATCGTCATAAACATCATCACAGTTAAAACAATGCTGCAGTTATGTTCTGAAATAAAACATCCTTTTTTTGACCAAATGTAAGTTTGGTCAAAAAATTTGTATTTGGTAGAAGTAATTTGTCTACTATGTCAAACACTGTCTAGTCAAAGTACACTATCTAGTACACTATGTCCAACACTGTCTGGTCAAAATACTCCTGTTTTCAATTACAGGCAGATAATGGAGCCAACCCACAGCAGGCAATCTTTGGACATACTGGCCTCAATTATTCATTGACGGAGCAATGTCATCCTCCCTGGACTCTACCATTGTTTTAAACATAATTTGTCATCTCAAGCTATTCTCTATGCGATTATACAATTTAACATCAAACATTCACAATATTCTTAATACATCAATATTGATCATTATTATTCATGATGATCAAAGTGTACAAAAATTGTATTTTTTTTTGTTGCCCATTTCTAGATAACAAAAAAAAAAAACATCGGAATATGCAGTGTACAATACTGGTACATCATGCAATGAACAGCTTATTGTACAAATATTACAAATTGGCTATACAGAAAGTTACACATATTACAAATTGGATCTAGAGTAATTTACAAATATTATAAAATTGTCTCTAGAGTAAGTTACAAATATTACAAATTGGCTACAGAGAAAGGTACAAATATTACAAATTGGCTATAGAGAAATGTACAAATAAAAACAACATGACCACCTGGAATCTTGTGATAGATCTTTCCATGGAATGAATGGATACAATCAATGGAATGTAGTCACATTGACCTCCACAGACAGTCCACATCCTGAGAAACAGGTGTAAGATACAGGTACAGTTCACCTCCCCATACACACAACGAGAAAAGCAGAAAACCAGTGTGGCCTCACCTGCAGTGCACCCATACAGAGCAGTAATGCCAAGGCTATCACATTGTCACTGAGTTGTCTTGAAATTTCCATTGAAACGACTGTAGGTTGATTGGACTGCTCTGTTGTGTCTGTCTGTCTAACCTCTAAGTGATGAAGTTGTTGGTAGTGGTGCTAGCTAGCTACCAGTGCTGCTTGCTGTTGGCTAACTACTCATTCCTTTGCATGGCTGTCATTTATAAAGTCTCAGCTGTGATGTCACAGAGCTGACCGCCGTATAAACAGTCACTGGAGCGAGATCAGAAATGTTTCACATTCCTCCTACTCCCTGTCATCCATTTACACTTCCAGCCCTTTCTCCCCTTCTTTTTCCCCTCCCTCCCTCCCTCCCTCCCTCCCTCCCTCCCTCTCAGTCTGTTGGTGTGCTGCTAAGTTTACACAGCTTAACACAAATTGAAGGGAGAAAAATACATTATCCTCCTGGATGTCTACTGGATGTCAAATAGCCTCTAAAACGTATTTGCGGTGTAAAGTTTCCTGCAGGGGTACTCCAGTACTATTTGAGAAGGTCCGGTCACACATATTTCCTAGGTGGCAAAGGTCCGGATTGATATTGTCATTTATCGAAGTAGTAACAGACCACCACCTCGCAACCCATGCGACCCCAAACTGTTCACACCCTTCTTGTAGGCGGAAATAACATTTAGAAGTTTCAAAGCCAATTTTGCAAAATTCTACACATTTTGCATCGGAAAGAGATTTTTTGTTGTTGTTTTAAAGCTAATTTCCTGCAATTCTACAAATGTTTCCATGTCTTATGTGTGTTTATCTAACCGCGGTACAGACACCAAGTCTATAGTATGGCGAGAACAGCTCAAATAAGCAAAGAGAAAAGAAAAGAGAGGTTCGTGAGTTGAGTACTGCATAATAGACCACTATGAATTAGCACATTTTCATCTTCCTTATGTTTTGTGATAGTGGTTTCGCTTTTCCTTTCCATAACATATATATATAACATATATATATATATATATGACATAACATACACACATGACATAACAGACACATATGTTATGTCATGTGTGTATGTTATGTCATATATATATATATATATATATATATATATATATATGTTTAGGAAAGGAAAAGCGAAACCACAATCTTAAAACATAAGGAAGATGAAAATGTGCTAATTCATAGTGTATATATTCTTACTTATGTTTTGAGATTGTGGTTTCGCTTTTCCTTTCCTAAACATATATATAATATATATATATAATAAATGCTTCACAAAGTTCAAGTAACAGACACATCTCAACATCAATTTTTCGGAGGAGACTGTGTGAATCAGACCTTCGTGGTCAAATAGCGGCAAAGAAACCACTACTAAAAGACACCAATAAGAAGAAGTGACTTGCTTGGACCAAGAAACACAAACAATGGACATTAGACCGGTGGAAATCTGTTCTTTGGTCTGATGAGTCCAAATGTAAGATATTTGTTTCCAACCACAATGTATTTGTGAGATTCTATGTAGGTGAACAGATGATCTCCGCATGTGTGGTTCCCACCGTGAAGCATGGAGGAGGGTGTGTGATGGTGTGGGGGTGCTTTGCTGGTGACACTGTCTGTGATTTAATTAGAATTCAAGGCACACTTAACCAGCATGGCTACCACAGCATTCTGCAGCAATATGCCATCCCATCTTATTGAACAAGACAATGATCCAACACACCTCCAAGCTGTGTAAGGGCTATTTAACCAAGAAGGAGAGTGATGGAGTGCTGCATCAGATGACCTGGCCTCCACAATCACCCGACCTCAACCTAATTGAGATGGTTTGGGGTGAGTTGGACCAAAGAGTGAAGGAAAAGACAGCCAACAAGTACTCAGCATATGTGGGAACTCCTTCAAGATTGTTGGAATAGCATTCCAGGTGAAGGTGGTTGAGAGAATGCCATGAGCGTGCAAAGCTGTCATCAAGGCAAAGGGTGGCTATTTTGAAGAATCAAACAATTAACAATTTTGAACAGCTGTTTATAGTAACAGCCTAGAAAATAACATTAAAACAGGTAGTTGTTAATTATTTCTTAATTTCAAAACTTTAGATGCAACCAAAACAAATTCATTGATATGTAAGTCACCTCTTATAATGCCAACCTCATCTGTCCTGTGGTTGCCATGGTGCTGGAGCAAAATGGCTGACATGGGTCTGAACTTGTGAAAGAGACAGAGAGGTTCCACTCCGGAGGAACCATGAGGAAACAAATCTGTGTCTGAAATGACACCCTGTTCACTATATAGTGCATTACTTTTGACCAAACCCATACTAGGGCTATATAGAGTGCCATTTGGGATGCTGATATTCTGTAGTGAAGAGTAGCACTGCCCAGCAACCACAGCAAAGCAGCAGAGAATGCTAACATCTAGTCTAAATAAGAGGCTGTTACTATAACGGTCAACATAACAGTATGACTGGAGAGATAGAAATATCTTCTTGGGGCGAGTGAAGAATTCTGCAAAAGTCTGGACCATTCACTTAATGTATGAATTAAATAGGCCTACCATAACCGTTCCATACCATTGAAACATTTTTGGTTAAGAAATGGATCGAATAAAGAACAATACATGGAGTATTACTTGGGCATCATTATACCGTTTAAATGCCTTGGTCCAACATGCCATTCAACTATGAGAATTCTTGATAACAGTTCACATGGAGAAAGAAGGCTGGAACAGGGGAGTGAAGGGATAAGAAAAGACAGATTGTTTGAAAATAGAATGAGACAGATGAAATGATGCATGTCCAACACAGGTGGGAGTCATGTGGTTAGCCAGTTACAGCAGACCAAAAGTGAACTCCAGTTTGCACTAAACTTTGTTTTCAACACCTTTTCATTTTATTTTCACACTGTCCAAGAAAGACAGGATTTGCAATGCCCCCAAACTAATAGGCAAGGCAATAGCCCTGCTGTAACCCACAGTGTACACGGGACATTTGGAGGAGACATTGACGCGTCTCAAATGGCACGCTTTTCTATATTTAGTACACTACATTCGACCAGAGCGCAATGGTCCCTGGTCAAATGTAGTGCACTTCATAGGGAATAAGGTCCCATTTGGGACGCATTTCACAGTGTACATTGGACATTTGGAGGAGACCTTGCTTCAGTGCAGAAGACAATGGGCCCACAGTAAGCTGAGGCAATATTGTTTTGTTATGCAATAGAGTATGCATACTTCATATAATTCTTGTTCAAACATACAGGTAGAGCAAAGATATTACAAAGATCAAGTTCAAGTTTATTATAAATATAAATGTAATGTCATTATTTGTCCTACTGAAAGCATTAATTAAAGTAAAAAAATGTTTTATTGCTTTATTTATCCAAAGGAGCAAAACAATCAATGACAAACAGAGCATCAGATCATCAATTATGTTCTGGAAGAAATCCAGCCTGAATCGCTCTCTGAATTCCAATGTACACTACCGTTCAAAACATTGGGGTCACTAATAAATGTCCTTGTTTTACATGAAAACATACATGAAATTAGTTTCAAAATTAATAGGAAATAGAGTCAAGACTTTGACACGGTTAGAAATAATGATTTGTAATTTAAATAATAATTGTGTCCAAATTTCCTCCATTCGCAGCAATTACAGCTTTGCAGACCTTTGGCATTGTAGTTGTCAATTTCTTGAGGTAATCTAAAGAGATTTCACACCATGTTTCCTGAAGCACCTCCCAGAAATTGGATTGGTTTGATGGGCACTTCTTACGTACCATACGGTCAAGCTGCTCCCACAACAGCTCAATAGGGTTGACTGGCCACTCCATTATTGACAGAATACCAGCTGATTGCTTCTTCCCTAAATAGTTATAGCATAGTTTGGAGCTGTGCTTTGAGTCATTGTCCTGTTGTCGGAGGAAATTGGCTACAATTAAGCACCGTCCACAGGGTATGGCATGGCGTAGCTATCAAAATGGCATGGCTATCAAAATGGAGTGATAGTCTTCCTTCTTCAAGATCCCTTTTACCCTGTACAAATCTCCTACTTTACCACCACCAAAGCACCCCCAGAACATCACATTGCCTCCACCATGCTTGACAGATGGCGTCAAGCACTCCTCTAGCATCTTTTCATTTTTCCTGCGTCTCAAGAATGTTCTTCATTGTGATCCGAACACCTCAAACTTAGATTCGTCTGTCCATAACACTTTTTTACAATCTTCCTCTGTCCAGTGTCTACTGTATGTTCTTTTTCCCATCTTAATCTTTTCTTTTTATTGGCCAGCTTTTTCTTTGTAACTCTGCCTAGAAGGCCAGCATCCCGGAGTCGCCTCTTCACTGTTGACGTTGCGACTGGTGTTTTGCAGGTACTATTTAATGAAGCTGCCAGTTGAGGACTTGTGAGGCGTCTGTTTCTCAAACTAGACACTCTAATGTACTTGTCCTCTTGCTCAGTTGTGCACTGGGGCCTCCCACTCCTCTTTCTATTCTGGTTAGAGCCATTTTGCTCTGTTCTGTGAAGGGAGTAGTACACAGCGTCTTGGCAATTGCTCACATGGAATAGCCTTCATTTCTCAGAACAAGAATAGACTGACGAGTTTCAGAAGAAAGTACTTTGTTTCTGGCTATTTTGAGCCTGTAATCGAACCTACAAAATCCTGATGCTCCAGGTACTCAGCTGGTCTAAAGGAGGCCCGTTTTATTTCTTCTTTAATCAGAACAACAGTATTACTGTAACTGATGGGAGATGGCACAGTTGGAGAAGTCCCTCAGGGCTAAATACAATGACCCCATTCAGTTTGAAAGGGATACTGTTTAGCTATGTAATGGTATGTGCAGGAACTCTATTTGATTCAAACGTAGGGCAAAGCCATGAAAATATTATGGGTCCTATTAATGTAGAAAAGAAAGCAATCATCAAAGTGTTGAGAACTAAAAGGAAATGGAGCTTACTATACCAAATCTGTTACTATGGAGCAAGAATGGTTAAAGGAAAATGTCTATCCAACATTAATAAAAATCTAAAAGTGGCTTCAAATATTAAATAATGGTCCAACATAACAACACTGTAACTTACAAAGTTGACGTTTTGTCTGTCCCCACAATGAAAAAAGAGTGTTGCAGAAGCCATAATTTCATCTATGAACTCACCTCTCCTATTTCTCTCCTCAGCTAACCGAGAGATTTCAGGTCTGCCAGTTTTATAGTTAATGGGTTTGGGTCAGGGGCGTCATGCACCCTAAAAATCTGAGGGGGCACAAATTATGTGAAGATACCTGGGGTGGGGGGAGTCCGGAAAGGGTCAATCTAGAGACATAATCAAATGATTATATAAATATAAATATTTTACATAAATATATGTAAACAAAAGAAAGCATACCTCTTGAACTATCTGTATCCTCTGACTGGTATGACTTTTTTAAAGAAACAAAACATCCCTCTCTGCATCTCTGCTAAAATCTGGGTAAAAGATTGAAAGGCATGTGAGTATTATTCAGTACATTCAGTTATTGTTTGCTTTTCTAAAATGTATCAACCTAGCCAGAAGGCATGCCAACTAAGATAGTTAGACCAAATTGCTAAGTGACTAGTAGTATAAACTTACATTACAGGACAAATCTGAGGTGTCACCCTATGGGCACGATGCTGCATGTTTGGGTGACACTCAGTGTGCTCTGGGTGATCTGAATGTGACTGAAAGTCAACAAGCTGTGGCCAGCAACAGTCACAAATAATACACCCACCTTCTCCCCCTGGGGCAGTATCTGACATACCCACACACCATGTAATTGGTGTCTGAGGTTTTGGCACAGGGGCGCCTCTAAACCAACAGCGTCAGGCGTCCGAGCAGTGCCATAATAAAACTGTCAAGACTGCCAGATCTTATTGTATCTTCAAAACGAGGAAGATGCATCACCTCTGACAGCTCAGAGGTGTGTGTGTGTGTGTGTGTGTGTGTGTGTGTGTGTGTGTGTGTGTGTGTGTGTGTGTGTGTGTGTGTGTGTGTGTGTGTGTGTGTGTGTGTGCGTGTGTGTGTTAATATGAGTTTAGAAATAGCTAGAGTGATCCAACTTCGCAAGTTAGGTTTGTAAAATAAATGGTTTAGCTACAGTATGTGTCCAAAATCCAAAGATAGATTGATGTTGTGATTTACATTGACTCATTATTCCAGTAAAACTCATGGCAGAGACGATGCCTAACATCGCAGTCTTACTGCCAACTTCTAAACTCAAATTAAAACTCACAGGCTGAATATAGAGCCATAGCTCTTCCACAATCCTCACTCAGTCTGTAAGAATAAAGCACAATGAATGATGTGAAAGATGTTTTCTCCTAAGGTTTACAGTAAATTCATCCAACATCAACATTGAAACAATGTGTTCTTTCTTAACTGAGAAGTATCAGCTCTGAAACATTACCAAATGATTAAGGCTGAATCACTGTCGACTAACACAGTGTAATATACAGTGCATTCGGAACGTATTCAGACCTCTTGACTTTTTCCACATTTTGTTAAGTTACAACCTTATTCTAAAATGTATTAAATACTTTTCCCCCTCATCAATCTGCACACAATAACCCAAAATGACAAAACAAAAACAGTTTTGTAGAAATTTTTAGCAAAACAAATAAAGAAATATGACATTTACATAAGTATTCAGATCCTTAACTCAGTACTTTGTTGGAGCACCATTGGCAACGATTACAGCCTTGAGTCGTCTTGTGTATGACGCTAAAGCTTGGTACACCTCAAGGACATTCAGAGACTTGTCCCGTAGACACTTATGCATTGTCTTGGCTGTGTGCTTAGGGTTGTTGTCCTGTTGGAAGGTGAACCTAAGCCCCATTCTGAGGTCCTGAGGACTCTGGACCAGGTTTTCATCAATGATCTCGATGTACTTTGCTCCGTTCATCTTTCCCTCAATCCTGACTAGTCTCCCAGTCCCTGATGCTGAAAAACATCCCCACAGCATGATGCTGCCACCACCATGCTTCACCGTAGGGTTGGTGCCAGCTTTCATCCAGACGTGATGCTTGGTATTCAGGCTAAAGAGTTACATTTTGGTTCCAACAGACCAGAGGATCTTGATTCTCATGGTCTGAGAGTCCTTTAGGTACCTGTCGGCTGTCATGTCCCTTTTACTGAGGAGTGGCTTCCGTCAGGATACTTCACCATAAAGGCCTGATTGGTGGAGTGCTGTAGAGATGGTTGTACTTGCGGAAGGTTCTCCCATCTCCACAGAGGAACACTGGAGCTTTGTCAGAGTGACCATGGGGTTCTTGGTCGCCTCTCTGACCAAGGCCCTTCTCCCCCGATTGCTCAGTTTGGCCGGGAGGCCAGCTCTAGGAAGAGTCTTGTTGATTCCAAACTTCTTCCATTTAAGAATGATGGAGACAACTGTGTTCTTGGTGACCTTCAATTCTGCAGACATTTTTTGGTACCCTTCCCCAGATCTGTGCCTCAGCACAATCCTGTCTCAGAGGTCTACGGACAATTCCTTTGACCTCATAGCTTGGTTTTTGCTCTGACATGCACTGTCAACTCTGGGACCTTATATAGACAGGTGTGTGCCTTTCCAAATCATGTCCAATCAATTGAATTTACCACAGGCAGACTCCAATCAAGTTGTAAAAACATCCCAAGGATGATCAATGGAAATAGGATGCACCTGATCTCAATTTCGAGTCTCATAGTAAAGAGGCTGAATACATGTAAATAAGGGATAATCTGTTTATTTGTAATACATTTTCAAACATTTTTAAAAAACTGTTTTCGCTTTGTCATTATAGGGTATTGTGTGTAGATTGATGAGGATATATATATATATTTATTTATTTATTTATTTATATATTAGAATAAGGCTGTAACGTAACAAAATGTGAAAGAAGTCAAGGGGTCTGAATGCTTTCTGAATACACTGTACAAGATTACTACAATGCATTGCATGAAGCCTCTCTTCATGTTCCACCAAGCTAAAAGGTTTACTAAGTAGACACCAGCAGGAAAGGTGGCGGTCAAAGACTGCACATGGTTTCAACTGCATGGTTAGGAAACCTGGGATGAAGAGAATGAGGAGGTCGCAGGTGAATAGTTTAGATAATGTAATGCTCACCAGCCAGACAGAGACACTATTTTAAGTTCTTGATGTACTGTACTTTACAGGCGTATCCATGAAAATATTTGCGTGCACAAGGATTTGCGTGCTGACCTCTTGAAACCCGTAAGAAAATGCTACAGGTGCATATTTGGAACATCATGTGAAAGTATGTTGTCTGAAATTGGGAGAGTACTGTCAGAAAACACAAATAAATACTTTTCAAGTAACTAATATATAAAAGCAAAAATGTTCTCAGTCCTTTCATGTTCAACAAGATACTTTGTCTATCTTTAATCCCAGCTGTGGTCCAGATGTGCTTCGACAGTTCAACTATGTAGACACAGAGAGCTCTCCAACTCTCCAACATGGAGGGATAGTCTCCGGCAGCCAAGATGTTTTGCTATTGGAGGAAATGGCACCTAGATTCCAGGCATTCCAGGTGGATGTGTGAAAATCTCATAGGGCTGTCAGAGACACTCCGGAACAACCAAACACTCCGATAAGGACAGTGTCCTGACCAGAAGGTCACCTGATGACGTCAGTAGGGTGAGGCACTACACTCTCTCCCAGGCTTTGTCCCAAATGGCATCCTATTCCCTATTTTGTCCCTGGTCAAAAGTAGTGCATTACACAGGGAATGGGATGCCACTTGGGACACAGATCCTGTCTGTCTGTCTGTCTGCTAAATAGGAAACTTTGGTAGACTACCGGGACACACCCACCCACCTTGACAGCTGCAGTGACAGGATTATTAGCTAGGAAGGAAGGAAGGAAGACAACACTGTCTGAGTAGCAACATGGGTGGAAATATTAGTTTCTGGCTTGTTAATGACAATCTGTGTAAACTATGACTTTTCTGGTAATATTCTGTTAGCCAAGGCAGTGTAAGGTTGGCCTTGAGATTTGATTAAAAACTTCAGGGAATGTCAGTATGTGAAATTAAATTCATTTTCCTGTATAGACCAGATTCAAAATGGAATACACCTTCAACCCTGTTCTGATAATCCAGCATTGTCTTTCTTGGGTACCAGGATGGCGCAACCTCAACCTGGACCATTTATGTTACACGGTGCATACAGAAACAGGTTTGGTAGAACTTCTCTTTCAAAAATGGACAAACAACATGTATGGCAACCCAGTGGCAACAGTGAGTAGATGTTCAGAGGGACCAAAAATCTTCCAATATGTTGTATCAAACTCAAAAAATAAAAACAACTACAGAATACATAGCATCACTTAATGCGCCTGTCATTAGGCTATATCTTCTATAGTCCGACCATTCCAGCTCTAGTGAAGGAGGAGGAATGTTTTTTGTTGTTGTTGATGACATTATGAATTAACCACAGCAACCTAGTCTCAGAGCATTTCGTATTATTTGGTATGTAAATCCGGGTGTCACGGCTGTCGTAAGAATGGGACCAAGGCGCAGCGGATATTGAGTTCCACATATTTATTCCAAAGAAACTTAAGCAAAAAACAAATCAAATAAACAAACAACAGACCATGACTACGTGGTGCACATGCACAAACACAAAATATATCCCACAAACACAGGTGGGAAAAATATCTACTTAAATATGATCCCCAATTAGAGACAACAAATACCAGCTGCCTCTAATTGAGAATCATACAAAACACCAACATAGAAAACATAAACTAGAACACAACATTGAAATATTAAACCAGAATATCCCCTAGTCACGCTCTGACCTCTTACACCATAGAGAAATATGGTCAGGACGTGACACCGGGACACTCCATTTCGTGTGATATGTTACGTTTCGTATGGAATGTATTCATTTGTAGATGTCCATCACCCAGAACACCTACTCATTCAAGGGTTTTTCTTTATTTTTACTATTTTCTACATTATAGAATAATAGTGAAGACATCAAAACTATGAAATAACACACATGGAATCATGTTGTCACCAAAAAAGTGATTATTCCAATAGCCACCCTTTGCCTTGATGACAGCTTTGCACACTCCTGGCATTCTCTCAACCAGCTTCATGAAGTAGTCTCCTGGAATGCATTTCAACCACCAACTTACTACCCTGAGACAAGGCTGAGTATAGCCCACAAAGATCTCCCCCACGGGTCGAACCCGAGGGGGGTGCCACACCCGGACAGGAAGATCACATGAGTGCCAAAGGGGCTTCAACAAAGTACTGAGTAAAAGGGCCTGAATACTTATGTAAATGTGATATTTTATTATATATAATTAGCAAACACTTCTAAAAAAACATTTTTGCTTTGTCATTATAGGTTATTATGTGTAGATTGATGAGGGGAAAAAACGATTTAATCAATTTTAGAATAAGGCTGTAAAGCAACAAATTGTGGAAAAAGTCAAGGGGCCTGAATACTTTCCGAAGACACAGTATATTTTATCACGTTCATCACACTAACCGGTGATCTGAAGTTTAATTACAACAATGTTTCACTGTCATTAGCTAACAGAAAGCGAGCTGCAACAAAAAACAGTGCCACCAACCAGATGATGATCATTTGTAAGCAAAGTTTAAAAGAAGTTTAAAAGTGAATCTTATAAAGGGTGATGCTAACAAATTAGCAACAACATCCACCTCGAAGTTGTTAAGAGCTGCTGCTGCTGCCATCGCCGTTGTCAAACTAACACAACACAAGCTAGCCAACTTTACTAGCGTTAGCATGGGAAAACTACTGCTCGCACCACTGATTATTTGCTGTTGCATGTATGTAGTGCATGTAGTGACACGTTTAGGCCTTCACTTTTTTTTACGGTTCCACCCATTGTAAGCAACTGCTCTAATTCAGTTGAATGGCATTATCCTTCTGTCCAGCTTCTGAAGGTCTAGCTAAAGGCTGGCTAAGTTGGCTAGATTTTTCTACCCAGAGACTACCAAAGAAGAATCCTGACTGCATATTTCTTTTAATCTTCAGTACTGAAGCGATGAAATCAGAAGATCATAAAAAATATTATAAAGATGAAATAGAAATTAAAACGAAGGCCTCTGAAGGCCTCTGAAGGCCTTCACTATTCCCCACTGCGGCAACTTCCCCAACTTGTCAAGTCAAGTTTGCTCTTCTTTGCTCATTGAGTTCATTTGGTCAGCCAGGATTCACAAAGGTAGCTGTTTATGGAAAAATAATTGCAGCAACAACATACTGTAAAAATAGCCATGTGCAATGCATCCAGACACACCTAAAACAACAACACATCCATTTCTAGTCGCGTTACTAAAAATAACTTGACAACAAATAAATATGGTACAAGGACTGACTTCATCTATGAGACCACTTCCTTACATGTCGTGAGCCGTGTCAATATTTTTAGTTGAGATTGTGCCCTTTACTTCAGTGGTGGTTATATACTGTACTGCATACAGCATATTGAGCATGTCTAACACACTGTGAATCACTGAGAAACACTGAGAACTCAACTGGGATTTAGCCTTTTTACAATGCAAACCACTGATCAAATGAATGAATAATGTGTTGACAGATGTGAACACTAACAGTAGCGGGTTGCTGTGAAAACGTCTGATGACAGTTTGTGTGGGATACAATACACGTGGAATATTATGGGAATGTTTAAACCAACAACTTTACTGTGAGAGAAGCTCAGCTCGGAACATGTGTGATTGATCACACCTCTTTTGTTTCCGAGGCCCCAGGCAGAAATAATCTAGCACTAGATACACCCAGTAAACCAAAATTGGTTCTGTGAAGGTTCCCAGAGCATTCATTAAGTCGTGGCAAATGTTATCATAACACAAAAATTGTCCAGTTATGGTGATGATTATAGAATTATCTTTTATTGTTCTTACTTTGAAACGCCTGATATGGCCCCCCCTGGCATATTTTTCATGATCTGAAAAGCAAAAATTATCCTAGATCAGCTGTCATAGTCTTGGATACTTGTAAGTGTGGGCCCAGAAGTATGCAGCATATAAAGAGGATGGGTGGAGTGATGGTGAATAACCAAGTTAACAGTATTTCCCTGGGTTAGTTAAGGCTAAAAGGGAAGCATGGAATTCCTAAGTGACCTTACTGCCATGGCTATATACTGAAAAAATACAGTGCAGATGAGCTTCTGTGGTGGCGCAGATGAGCTTCTGTGGTGGCGCAGATGAGCTTCTGTGGTGGCGCAGAGGATAAAAGACATGGCTTGGGAACCAAACATTGCAGGTTCAAACCCTACATTTGCAGATTGTCCACAGATGAACTTTTAAAAAAGGAATTATGTTTGTATGATTAAATGTCCTATAGTGTAAAATTCACATAGTCTAGACCAGTCTTCAAATGTGAATTGCTATAAAATCTGGTGAGCAACATAGTGGACTTTATTGCTGAGAATGTTAGGTAAAGGTAAATATAACATTGTTTTATGTTCTTGAAAGGTAAATGTATATTGTGTGAACATCAATGGAATGTTGTTAAACCTAAAACAAATACACTATGAATGTCATAAAAACGGATTTATTTTATTCTTACAACATTAATGGGAATGTCCTGTCCAACCTAACTTAAACATTCCATGAAAGTCATCAGAACTGAACATATTTTGTTTGTAATGTACCCACACTGTTCCCACAACATAATTACAAGTTCTGGGAACCTTTAAATAACCCAGAAAAGCTTAACTGTCAACATTCTTGCAACATCAAAGGAATGTTTTGTGCACCCTGATACAAGCATTATCTGAATGTCAGCACAACTGGTGTTTTGGGAACCTCTCCTATCATGTCCCCACAATATTTCCACAGCCTAATGAAACATTCTGAAAACCTTTAAAGAACAGATGAAATGTGCTCTGGGAATGTTCTTGTAACATCAAATGAATTTATTTTTCACCCTTAAAGAAACATTGTAGAATAATCTCCACAACTGGACAGTTTTGGGGTTTTGGGAACATATCTTTTGTGACGTCCCCACCAGACTGTTCCCACAACCTAATGAAACATTCTGGGAAACTTTAAAGAAGAGATTAAATGTTCTTATGGCAACGTTTTTGCAACATCGGGCAAACGTTTCATACAAACATACACACTTCTGGGGAATGTTCTGTGGTGGTTGTTACAGATGCTGTGCACAACATTTTAGTGAACGTTAAGAGAACATTCCAAGGATATTTCATCTAAAACATTTTTGATAAATAAATGGGGATGTTAGATACAATTCTACTCAAAAGTATTTTCACAGACACCAATGAGATTAGTTAATATGGAAACCTTAGAAATCTCATCCACCAAAACAATTGTATTTTCTGAAATATAAGAAAGAAATTACTTATGATTATGCTCATAGTTGTGGCTACAGAACAAGCTGTCCTTAAACTAAACTAAATAAGATCCACTAGATGACAGACGAGGTCCTTCTTGACTTTTGCCATGTTTTGAATAATATTCTCATAAAATTAGAGTGTAATCGATTTGACCATATCATTTGCAGAAGTAGTATCAACCGCCATAATACTTAAATATCCAGAATGTGTGAGGTTTTGGCTCTCTCTTGTATCAGCCCCCACTCCAAGGATGAAAACATGTCATGTCTGAAACAACTGATTTAATGGACAGTTCACTTCTTTGAAGTTTCAGCTTATGTTAGATTTTTTTAAAGTGGTTAAAATAATCATTTGATAGTCAATAGTCTTTAAAAAAAATGTATTAATTTATTTGAAGTCACATTCAATAAATCAATGGTGCCACATTTAGAAGGTTGGAAAATGATGATTTAAATGGTTTCACTATTCAAATCCATCTACACTTGCAAGGATCCAGAGACAATGAGTGGCTGACTACCTCCGGAGGTGATCAGAAAAATCTGATCACAATCAGATAACAATGTGTCTTTTAATCATCTACACCTCTCTACAAATGTGGGCACAATCAGAATGTGAACAAGATCAGGACAAAGGATGCATGTTAGAACCAGGAATAAACGAGGCTTGAGAGGCTGAGGGTCTCTTACTCTAATGCAGTTTTAATTGCAGTATTTCCTTTATCTCTGTATTTTTCACGTCTGTCTTTTCAAATCTTTATCACTGTGAACAAGATTCAAATTCAAATTTATTTATATAGCCCTTCTTGCATCAGCTGATATCTCAAAGTGCTGTACAGAAACCCAGCCTAAAACCCCAAACAGCAAGCAATGCAGGTGTAGAAGCACGGTGGCTAGGAAAAACTCCCTAGAAAGGCCAAAACCTAGGAAGAAACCTAGAGAAGAACCAGGCTATGAGAGGTGGCCATTCCTCTTCTGGCTGTGCCGGGTGGAGATTATAACAGAACATGGCCAAGATGTTCAAATGTTCATAAATGACCAGCATGGTCAAATAATAATAATCACAGTAGTTGTCGAGGGTGCAACAAGTCAGCACCTCAGGAGTAAATGTCAGTTGGCTTTTCACTAGATGACCTCTAGTGGTCATGGAGGAATATTTATACTATATAAAGTAATCAGCCATAATAATAATCAATATCATTGTGTGTTGTCATTGTTAATATCATGTCAATCGGACACAACCTTTAGTTGAATGTATGATAAAATACAAAACGCATTTACAAAACCATTGTGTGATCGAAAAGAACATAACTTATGGGGATGTGGCTATGATAATTTCATGTTATTTAAATAACTGACCTAATCAAATCAAATGTTATTAGTCACATGCGCCGAATACAACACCTTACAGTGAAATGCTTACTTACGAGCCCCTAACCAAAAATGCAGTTTCAAATAAAAAAAATAAAAAAAATACGGATAAGAAACAAAAATAACAAGTAAATAAAGAGCAGCAGTAAAATAACAATAGCCAGACTATATCCAGGGGGGTACCGGTACAGAGTCAATTTGGAGACTATATACAGGGGGGAACCGGTACAGAGTCAATAGCCAGACTATATCCAGGGGGGTACCGGTACAGAGTCAATTTGGAGACTATATACAGGGGGGTACCGGTACAGAGTCAATAGCCAGACTATATCCAGGGGGGTACCGGTACAGAGTCAATAGCCAGACTATATCCAGGGGGGTACCGGTACAGAGTCAATAGCCAGACTATATCCAGGGGGGTACCGGTACAGAGTCAATTTGGAGACTATATACAGGGGGGTACCGGTACAGAGTCAATAGCCAGACTATATCCAGGGGGGTACCGGTACAGAGTCAATTTGGAGACTATATACAGGGGGGAACCGGTACAGAGTCAATTTGGAGACTATATACAGGGGGGAACCGGTACAGAGTCAATGTGCGGGGGCACCGGTTAGTTGAGGTAGTATGTACATGTAGGTAGAGTTATTAAAGTGACTCTGCATAGATGATAACAACAATGCAAATAGAGTTCTTATGGCTTGGGGGGTAGAAGCTGTTAAGAAGCCTCTTGGAACTAGACTTGGTGCTCTCTTGGTGCTCTGGTACCGCTTGCTGTACGGTAGCAGAGAGAAAAGTCTATGACTAGGGTGGCTGGAGTCATTGACAATTTTTAGGGCCTTCCTCTGACACCGCCTGGTATAGAGGTCCTGGATGGCAGGGAGCTTGGCCCCAGTGATGTACTGGGGCCATTTGCCAAATAATCTATGGCTTGGGTGTTTTGAGTCTTTAACCATTTTCTGGGCCTTCATCCCACCCTGCCTGATATAGATGTCCTGGATGGCAGGGAGCTCGGCCCCAGTGATGTACTAGGCTGTCCACACCACCCTCTGTAGCACCATTTCCATACCAGTCAGTGATGCAGTCAAAAGGCTCTCAATGGTACAGCATTAAAATGTTTTGAGGATTTGAAAGCCCATGCCAAACTTTTTAAACCTGCTGAGGGGGAAGAAAAATCCGGAAACTATAATTTCGAAAACAAAACGTTGATTCTTTCAGTGAAGTACGGAACCATTCCGTATTTAATTGAACGGGTGGCAACACTAAGTCTAAATTGCAATGTAGAATTGGCCATTTATTTTATTTTTTTATTTGTTATTTCACCTTTATTTAACCAGGTAGGCTAGTTGAGAACAAGTTCTCATTTGCAACTGCGACCTGGCCAAGATAAAGCATAGCAGTATGAGCAGACAACACAGAGTTACACATGGAGTAAACAATTAACAAGTCAATAACACAGTAGAAAACAAAGCAAAGGGGGAGTCTATATACAATGTGTGCAAAAGGCATGAGGTAGGCGAATAATTACAATTTTGCAGATTAACACTGGAGTGATAAATGATCAGATGGTCATGTACAGGTAGAGATATTGGTGTGCAAAAGAGCAGAAAAGTAAATAAATAAAAACAGTATGGGGATGAGGTAGGTGAAAATGGGTGGGCTATTTACCAATAGACTATGTACAGCTGCAGCGATCGGTTAGCTGCTCAGATAGCTGATGTTTGAAGTTGGTGAGGGAGATAAAATGCCATAACCGGCATCCAAAAAGAACAATTACCGATTGTTATGAAAACTTGAAATCGACCCTAATTCACAGTCTTCACGACTGTGCGTGTGTGTTTAGACCATTTTAAGTCTCATTGAACTTACTGACGTTGAGGGAGAGGTTGTTGTTCTGGCACCACACTGCCAGGTCACTGACCTCCTCCCTGTAGGCTGACACATTGTCGCCTACCACCGTTGTGTTGTCAGCAAACTTGATGATGATGGTGTTGGAGCCGTGCGTGGCCACGCAGTCTTGGATGAACAGGGAGTACAGGATGGGATTAAGCACACACCCCTGTAAGGCCCCTGTGTTGAGGGTCAGCGTGGCGGAGGTGATGTTGCCTACCCTCACCACCTGGGGTCGGCACTTCAGGATGTCCAGGATCCAGTTGCAGAGGGGGGTGTTTAGACAGACTCCTAAACTTGGTGACGAGCTTGGAGGGGACAATGGTGTTGAACACTGAGCTGTACTCAGTAAACAGCATTCTTAAATAGGTATTCCTCTTATCTAGGTGGGTGTGGATCTGTTGGAGCAGTATGCAAATTGGAGTGGGTCTAAGTTGTTTGGGATGGTGGAGTTAGTGTGTGCCATAACCAGCCTCTCAAAACACTTCATGATTACAGAAATGAGTGTGGTAGTGTGGTAGTCCAAAGACGCTCTACCAAATATATTTTGTACTGAAACAGGTCTTATTACATGGCAACGTTAAACTGCATGGTATCTTTAAAGTCCAGACCTGAACAGTAATTCCATAGTAGTTTACAGCCACTATCACACACATGACCATCCTCAATCAACTTGAACACGAAACATAAGTTTCTGTTTTGGGTAAAACAAACAAATGATGTGATGTATACAACTGCCACTTTGATTCATCACACACAATACAGGTTAAACCTGTACCATGAAGCCTAACATGAAGCCTAAACACCTTCTTTGCCCGCTTTGAGGATAATACAGTGCCACCAACGCAGCCCGCTATCAAGGACTGCGGGCCCCCTCTCCTTCTCTGTGGCCAACGTGAGTAAGATATGTAAATGTGTAAACCTTTGGAGTTGTGGTGTCAGGAAAACACTGTCTCATTCAACGTCAACAAAACAAAGGAGATGATCGTGGACTTTAGGAAACAGCAAAGGGAGCACCCCCATATCCACATCGACAGGACAGCAGTGGAGAAGGTGGAAAGTGTTAAGTTCCTCTGTACACATCATAGACAAACTGAAATGGTCCACCCACACAGACAATGTGGCAACAGCACCTCTTCAAACTCAGGAGGCTGAAGAAATTTAGCTTGTCACCTAAAACCCTGGCAAACTTTTACAGATGGACAATTGAGAGGATCCTGTCGGGCTGTATCACCGCCTGGTACGGCAATTGCACCGACCAAAACTGCAAGGCTCTCCAGAGGGTGGTGCAGTCTGCACTAGAGGTCAACAGAGTAATCGGCATGGCCGATTAATTATGGTCGATTTCAAGTTTTCATAACAATTGGTAATCTGCCTTTTTGGATGGCGATTATGGTCGATTACATTGCAATTTAGACTCAGGGTTGCCACCTGTTCGATAAAATACAAAACAGTTCCGTATTTCACTGAAAAAATAAACATTTTGTTTTCGAAATGATAGTTTCTGGATTTGACCATATTAGTGACCAACGGCTCGTATTTCTGTATTATACACTGCTCAAAAAAATAAAGGGAACACTAAAATAACACATCCTAGATCTGAATGAATGAAATATACTTATTAAATACTTTTTTCTTTCCATAGTTGAATGTGCTGACATCAAAACCAGACAAAAATTATCAATGGAAATCAAATGTATCAACCCGTGGAGGTCTGGATTTGGAATCACACTCAAAATTAAAGTGGAAAACCACACTACAGGCTGATCCAACTTTGATGTAATGTCCTTAAAACAAGTCAAAATGAGGCTCAGTAGTGTGTGTGGCCTCCATGTGCCTGTATGACCTCCCTACAACGCCTGGGCATGCTCCTGATGAGGTGGCGGATGGTCTCCTGAGGGATCTCCTCCCAGACCTGAACTAAAGCATCCGCCAACTCCTGGACAGTCTGTGGTGCAACGTGGCGTTGGTGGATGGAGCGAGACATGATGTCCCAGATGTGCTCAATTGGATTCAGGTCTGGGGAACGGGCGGGCCAGTCCATAGCATCAATGCCTTCCTCTTGCAGGAACTGCTGACACACTCCAGCCACATGAGGTCTAGCATTGTCTTGCATTAGGAGGAACCCAGGGCCAACCACACCAGCATATGGTCTCACAAGGGGTCTGAGGATCTCATCTCGGTACCTAATGGCAGTCAGGCTACCTCTGGCGAGCACATGGAGGGCTGTGCGGCCCCCCAAACAAATGCCACCCCACACCATGACTGACCCACCGCCAAACCGGTCAGGCTGGAGGATGTTGCAGTCGGCAGAACGTTCTCCACAGCGTCTTCAGACTCTGTCACGTCTGTCACATGTGCTCAGTGTGAACCTGCTTTCATCTGTGAAGAGCACAGGGCGCCAGTGGCGAATTTGCCAATATTGGTGTTCTCTGGCAAATGCCAAACGTCCTGCACAGTGTTGGGCTGTAAGCACAACCCCCACCTGTGGATGTCGGGCCCTCATACCACCCTCATGGAGTCTGTTTCTGACCATTTGAGCAGACACATGCACATTTGTGGCCTGCTGGAGGTCATTTTGCAGGGCTCTGGCAGTGCTCCTCCTGCTCCTCCTTGCACAAAGGCGGAAGTAGCGGTCCTGCTGCTGGGATGTTTCCCTCCTACGGCCTCCTGCACGTCTCCTGATGTACTGGCCTGTCTCCTGGTAGCGCCTTCATGCTCTGGACACTACGCTAACAGACACAGCAAACCTTCTTGCCACAGCTCGCATTGATGTGCCATCCTGGATGAGCTGCACTACCTGAGCCACTTGTGTGGGTTGTAGACTCTGTCTCATGCTACCACTAGAGTGAAAGCACCGCCAGCATTCAAAAGTGACCATAACATCAGCCAGGAAGCATAGGAACTGAGAAGTGGTCTGTGGTCACCACCAGCAGAACCACTCCTTTATTGGGGGTGTCTTGCTAATTGCCTATAATTTCCACCTGTTGTTTATTCCATTTGCACAACAGCATGTGAAATGTATTGTCAACCAGTGTTGCTTCCTAAGTGGACAGTTTGATTTTACAGAAGTGTGATTGACTTGGAGTTATATTGTGTTGTTTAAGTGTTCCCTTTATTTTTTTGAGCAGTGTATTATAATTAAGTCTATGGTTTGATATTTGATAGAGCAGTCTGACGATGATGCATCATGCTCTGGGTTGTATTCTTCTGCATCTTCTTCTTCAGATACCTCCTCCCCATTGTTCTCTTGTTCCTCCTGGACATCTGAAAAAATCAGATCTACTCCTGCACGTGTTGGGCACCGAGACATGTGCGCATGGCTTCGGCAAAGAGTGAACTGGGGGGACTGTCATCTGCAGCACCTTTAAGGCCTCTGACTGCCTTCCCCATTAGTAAACAATGCTTTCAATACATTTTTATTTTGTCTGAAATTGTTTTTATTGTGTCTGTGAACTTGAGTCATGTGTGGGGTCATGAAGGGGGGATGCTGCACATGCACAAGACAGTTCAAGTTTTGTCTGAGTTCAATCAGTAGCACTCATAACCTCAATTTCTGTGTGACCCTAAAATAATCTTTGTACCCTGGTGGGGTACAGCTTTCATGGAAATATGAACAAAGGCAATGTTTTACTTTTTCTAAAGTTGGGGTCACTCTAGGAAAAGTCCAATTTCAAATTTCAAGTTGAAAAAATATCATTTGGGGGTTTTCTCTGCTGTTAAGCATAGTGGCGGGTCATTTTTTACCCTTAAGACAACACAAGGGACAACTTGATGACACTTCACATACTTAACCATTTCCTTGGCTCTCTGTTGTTTTCAGTGCCATGATGTCCTTGAGGAGCAGATTCAATGCATGAGCAGCACAGCCAATTGGAGTGATGAGAGGGAATGACTCCTCCACTTTAGACCAAGGAGCCTTCATGTTTGCATCATTGTCTGTCATCAGTGCAAATACAGTGCCTTGCGAAAGTATTCGGCCCCCTTGAACTTTGCGACCTTTTGCCACATTTCAGGCTTCAAACATAAAGATATAAAACTGTATTTTTTTGTGAAGAATCAACAACAAGTGGGACACAATCATGAAGTGGAACGACATTTATTGGATATTTCAAACTTTTTTAACAAATCAAAAACTGAAAAATTGGGCGTGCAAAATTATTCAGCCCCCTTAAGTTAATACTATGTAGTGCCACCTTTTGCTGCGATTACAGCTGTAAGTCGCTTGGGGTATGTCTCTATCAGTTTTGCACATCGAGAGACTGACATTTTTTCCCATTCCTCCTTGCAAAACAGCCCGAGCTCAGTGAGGTTGGATGGAGAGCATTTGTGAACAGCAGTTTTCAGTTCTTTCCACAGATTCTCGATTGGATTCAGGTCTGGACTTTGACTTGGCCATTCTAACACCTGGATATGTTTATTTTTGAACCATTCCATTGTAGATTTTGCTTTATGTTTTGGATCATTGTTTTGTTGGAAGACTAATCTCCGTCCCAGTCTCAGGTCTTTTGCAGACTCCATCAGGTTTTCTTCCAGAATGGTCCTGTATTTGGTTCCATCCATCTTCCCATCAATTTTAACCATCTTCCCTGTCCCTGCTGAAGAAAAGCAGGCCCAAACCATGATGCTGCCACCACCATGTTTGACAGTGGGGATGGTGTGTTCAGCTGTGTTGCTTTTACGCCAAACAGAACGTTTTGCATTCTTGCCAAAAAGTTCAATTTTGGTTTCATCTGACCAGAGCACCTTCTTCCACATGTTTGGTGTGTCTCCCAGGTGGCTTGTGGCAAACTTTAAACAACACTTTTTATGGATATCTTTAAGAAATGGCTTTCTTCTTGCCACTCTTCCATAAAGGCCAGATTTGTGCAATATACGACTGATTGTTGTCCTATGGACAGAGTCTCCCACCTCAGCTGTAGATCTCTGCAGTTTATCCAGAGTGATCATGGGCCTCTTGGCTGCATCTCTGATCAGTCTTCTCCTTGTATGAGCTGAAAGTTTAGAGGGACGGCCAGGTCTTGGTAGATTTGCAGTGGTCTGATACTCCTTCCATTTCAATATTATCGCTTGCACAGTGCTCCTTGGGATGTTTAAAGCTTGGGAAATCTTTTTGTATCCAAATCCGGCTTTAAACTTCTTCACAACAGTATCTCGGACCTGCCTGGTGTGTTCCTTGTTCTTCATGATGCTCTCTGCGCTTTTAACGGACCTCTGAGACTATCACAGTGCAGGTGCATTTATACGGAGACTTGATTACACACAGGTGGATTGTATTTATCATCATTAGTCATTTAGGTCAACATTGGATCATTCAGAGATCCTCACTGAACTTCTGGAGAGAGTTTGCTGCACTGAAAGTAAAGGGGCTGAATAATTTTGCACGCCCAATTTTTCAGTTTTTGATTTGTTAAAAAAGTTTGAAATATCCAATAAATGTCGTTCCACTTCATGATTGTGTCCCACTTGTTGTTGATTCTTCACAAAAAAATACAGTTTTATATCTTTATGTTTGAAGCCTGAAAAGTGGCAAAAGGTCGCAAGGTTCAAGGGGGCCGAATACTTTCGCAAGGCACTGTACCTTCTGTGGACCAAGGTCATTGATGACTGCCTTCAGCTCATCTGCAATGTAGAGACCAGTGTGTCTGTTGTCCCTTGTGTTTGTGCTCTTGTAGAATACTGGTTGAGGGGTGGAGATGATGTAGTTAACTATTCCTTGCCCACGAACATTCGACCATCCATCAGAGAGGATTGCAATACAGTCTGCTTTCTCTATGATTTGCTTGACCTTCACTTGAACTCTATTGAACTCTGCATTCAGCAAATGAGTAGATAAAGCATGTCTGGTTGGAGGGGTGTATGCTGGGCGAAGAACATTTAGAAATGTCTTCCAATACACATTGCCTGTGAACATCAGAGGTGAACCAGTTGCATTCACAGCTCGAGCAAGATATTCATCAGCATTTCTCTGACTACATTCCTCCATTGAGTCAAAAAAACTTCTGATTCCAGGAAGGCCATGACCTGTCGCTATCGATAAGGTGTCTGATTCATCATTTTCACATCAAATAGAAGTAGAGGGACTTTTGTCAGAGGTTGCTTGTTGTGAGCGCTGTGGGAACTTTTTGCACTTGGCCAGATGATTCTGCATCTTTGTTGCATTCTTCACATATGATTTTGCACAGTATTTGCAAATGTACACAGCTTTTCCTTCTACATTACCTGCAGTGAAATGTCTCCACACATCAGATAGTGCCTATGGCATTTTCCTGTAAAGATTAGAAAAAAATGAATTAAAAAAAACAGAGAAATAGTCAAGCAGTTAGATTAAACAACTCCTTTGTAAGATTTTTATTTTTTAATGAAACACGCAGGCTCAAGCAAGCTAAAACCCACAGTAGCAAAAACGAACTAGAATAAATTGCTATGAAGTTCGAAACGATTTAAACACATGGTAGGCTACTGTTTATTAACAAAATAATATATGTGTCATATAAAATATATTCACCCCACCCAGTATTGTAATCATAACTTGTCAGAAATCATGTAGTCCTTGGTTCAGACATTGTAGTAGTGTGGGCTCAATAGCATCTCATCTAATGTAATTACCTGTCTCAACTTGTGGACTTGTTTATGTGCTGCTGTATGTTCTGTTGCTAGCGTTACTTTGCTACCTGCCAACCTTACGTTTTTTTACTTTGTAATTACCATTTTATATTTTTATTTTTCCCCTCGCTCAACTTTTTCACACCGGACACTTTATCTCGACATGGTTCTACAGGACCTCCACCAGCCGAAGCTAGGTAGTAACATTAACATTATGCATTCTAATTGGGAAATGGCTGGGAAATGGCTGACAACACAGCTCTTAGCTCCCTCAGTAGATGCCTACTGGAGAACTTATTTGTATTGCTTTTAATCTTTTTAATGAATTTATCTTATTAACACTTCGTTCTAGCTAGCTATTTGTGTAGATAGCTATCAAGTAAACGCAATGATATAGTAATGTCAAGTAATGCAAGGGGAAAAAATGGCACAGCACCCATTTTGGGAGTGGGTATGGATGACCACACACCTTAGCAGTCATCTTTTTTCTCTACCAAATGAGAACCATTAGTCGCTGTACTCATAATAAATATATATTAAAAAATATATATATACAGTGCCTTGTGAAAGTATTCGCCCCCTTGAACTTTGTGACCTTTTGCCACATTTCAGGCTTCAAACATAAAGATATAAAACTGTATTTTTTTGTGAAGAATCAACAGCAAGTGGGACACAATCATGAAGTGGAACGACATTTATTGGATATTTCAAACTTTTTTAACAAATCAAAAACTGAAAAATTGGGCGTGCAAAATTATTCAGCCCCTTTACTTTCAGTGCAGCAAACTCTCTCCAGAAGGTCAGTGAGGATCTCTGAATGATCCAATGTTGACCTAAATGACTAATGATGATAAATACAATCCACCTGTGTGTAATCAAGTCTCCGTATAAATGCACCTGCACTGTGATAGTCTCAGAGGTCCGTTAAAAGCGCAGAGAGCATCATGAAGAACAAGGAACACACCAGGCAGGTCCGAGATACTGTTGTGAAGAAGTTTAAAGCCGGATTTGGATACAAAAATATTTCCCAAGCTTTAAACATCCCAAGGAGCACTGTGCAAGCGATGATATTGAAATGGAAGGAGTATCAGACCACTGCAAATCTACCAAGACCTGGCCGTCCCTCTAAACTTTCAGCTCATACAAGGAGAAGACTGATCAGAGATGCAGCCAAGAGGCCCATGATCACTCTGGATGAACTGCAGAGATCTACAGCTGAGGTGGGAGACTCTGTCCATAGGACAACAATCAGTGGTGGTGGCAGCATCATGGTTTGGGCCTGCTTTTCTTCAGCAGGGATAGGGAAGATGGTTAAAATTGATGGGAAGATGGATGGAGCCAAATACAGGACCATTCTGGAAGAAAACCTGATGGAGTCTGCAAAAGACCTGAGACTGGGACGGAGATTTATCTTCCAACAAGACAATGATCCAAAACATAAAGCAAAATCTACAATGGAATGGTTCAAAAATACACATATCCAGGTGTTAGAATGGCCAAGTCAAAGTCCAGACCTGAATCCAATCGAGAATCTGTGGAAAGAACTGAAAACTGCTGTTCACAAATGCTCTCCATCCAACCTCACTGAGCTCAACCTTTTTTGCAAGGAGGAATGGGAAAAAATGTCAGTCTCTCGATGTGCAAAACTGATAGAGACATACCTCAAGCGACTTACAGCTGTAATCGCAGCAAAAGGTGGCGCTACAAAGTATTAACTTAAGGGGGCTGAATAATTTTGCACGCCCAATTTTTCAGTTTTTGATTTGTTAAAAAAGTTTGAAATATCCAATAAATGTCGTTCCACTTCATGATTGTGTCCCACTTGATGTTGATTCTTCACAAAAAAAATACAGTTTTATATCTTTATGTTTGAAGTCTGAAATGTGGCAAAAGGTTGCAAAGTTCAAGGGGGCTGAATACTTTCGCAAGGCACTGTATTTATCCATTATTTTACCAGGTAAGTTGACTGAGAACACATTCTCATTTGCAGCAACTACCTGGGGAATAGTTACAGGATGAATGAGCAAATTGTAAACTGGGGATTAATAGGTGACCGTGATGGTTTGAGGGCCAGATTGGGAATTTAGCCAGGACACCGGGGTTAACACCCATACTCTTACGATAAGTGCCATGGGTTCTTTAATGACCTTAGAGAGTCAGGACACCCGTTTAACGTCCCTTCCAAAAGACGGCACCCTACACAGGGCAGTGTCCCCAATCACATATTTTTTTAGACCAGAGGAAAGAGTGCCTCCTACTGGCCCTCCAACACCACTTCCAGCAGCATCTGGTCTCCCATCCAGGGACTGACCAGGACCAACCCTGCTTAGCTTCAGAAGCAAGCCAGAAGTGGTACGCAGGGTGGTGTGCAGGAGAACGATCACCTTATGGTGAGGATAGCAGTGCTACAAGACCAGCTTCAGACGCAATCGTTAGGCAAGGGTAATTTTCCTAAAGTGTAGGAAAGGATGAAACATTGTCTGTGCCATAAATAAGTACAGATAGTAGTATAAATTCCCTTGCACAGTTCCCGCAGCCGTACAATTTTCTCATGGCTTCTGGAAGGAAATGCTGTAGGAATGCTCAACCGGTGTCGCTGACAGAAACTTTCAACCGGTTATCCCCATTAAGCAACAAGTCGGAGTCAGAGGCCGAGCTTTCTCTGGTCTCTGCTCCACCTGTTACGGAGTCTGAGACGCCGAAGCCTCCCACCATTAGTTTTGACAAATTGAAAACCCTAGTCATCGGCGACTCCATTATCCACAGAATTAGACTTAAAAATAATCGTCCAGTGATCATAGACTGTTTACCAGTGGGCAGGGCTACCGACGTCAAGGCTAATCTGAAGATGGTGCTAAAACTGGCGAGTATTGTCACGTGTGCTCCTTCTCCGGCCTCTAGGTCACCAGGCTGCTCAGTATGGTGCACACCTGTCACCATCGTTATGCGCACCTGTGTGTCGTCAGACTCACCTGGACTCCATCACTTCCCTGATTACCTTCCTTATATATGTCACTCCTTTTGGTTCCTTCCCCAGTCGTCATTGTTTCTGTTTCTTGTCTGTGTGCTGGTTGAGTTTCATGTTTTGTATTATGTTTCGTTTATTTCTTAAAACGCTCACTCCCTGAACTTGCTTCCCAACTCTCAGCGCACATCGTTACAAGTATAGAGATATTATTATACACGTCAGCACCAATGATGTTAGGATGAAATAGTCAGAGGTCACCAAGCGCAACATAGCTTAAGCGTGTAAATCAGCTAGAAAGATGTGTCAGCATCGAGTAATTGTCTCTGGCCCCCTCCCAGTTAGGGGGAGTGATGAGCTCTACAGCAGTCTCTCACAACAATCGCTGGTTGAAAACTGTTTTCTGCCTCTCTCAAAAGATAGAATTGTAGATTATTGGCCCTCTTTCTGGGACTCACTCACAAACAGAACCAAGCCTGGCCTGCTGAGGAGTGACGGAGTCCGTCCTAGCTGGAGGGGTGCTCTCATCTTATCTATGAACATAGACAGGGCTCTTACTCCTCTAGCTCCACAATGAGACAGGGTGCAGGCCAGGCAGCAGGCTGTTAGCCAGCCTGCCAGGTTAGTTGGAGTCTGCCACTAGCAGTGTAGTCAGCTCAGCTATGCCCATTGAGACCGTGTCTTCACGGACAAGTTCTGGCCTGGTTTAGATCTTATCTGTCAGAAAGATACAGTGCCTTGCGAAAGTATTCGCCCCCCTTGAACTTTGCGACCTTTTGCCACATTTCAGGCTTCAAACGTAAAGATATAAAACTGTATTTTTTTGTGAAGAATCAACAACAAGTGGGACACTATCATGAAGTGGAACGACATTTATTGGATATTTCAAACTTTTTTAACAAATCAAAAACTGAAAAATTGGGCGTGCAAAATTATTCAGCCCCCTTAAGTTAATACTTTCGCAAGGCACTGTATGTTTGTCTCTGTGGATGGTTTGTCCTCTGACAAATCAACTGAACTTTCGGTGTTCCTCGAGGTTCCGTTTTAGGACCACTATTTTTTTCACTTATGCTGCAGTAGTTTGTGTCGGGGGGCCAGGGTCAATCTGTTATATCTGGAGTATTTCTCCTGTCTCATCCGGTGTCCTATGTGAATTTAAGTATTCTCTCTCCTTTTCTCTCTTTCTTTCTTTCTTTCATTCGTTCTCACTTTCTTTCTTTCATTCTCACTTTTTTTCTCGCTTTCTTTCTCTCTCTTGGAGGTCCTGAGCCCTAGGACCATGCCTCAGGACTACCTGGCCTGATGACTCCTTGCTGTCCCCAGTCCACCTGGTCATGCTGCTGCTCCAGTTTCAACTGTTTTTCCTGCGGCTATGGAACCCTTCACCGGACGTGTTACCTTGTCCCGGACCTGCTGTTTTCGACTCTCTCTCTCTACCGCACCTGCTGTCTCTAACTCTGAATGATCAGCTATGAAAAGCCAACTGTCATTTACTCCTGAGGTGCTGACCTATTGCACCCTCTACAACCACTGTGATTATTATTATCTGACCCTGCTGGTCATCTGTTATAATCTCCACCCGGCATAGCCAGAAGAGGACTGGCCACCCCTCAGAGCCTGGTTCCTCTCGAGGTTTCTTGAGAGGAACCTAGCATTGCTTGCTGTTTGGGGTTTTAGGCTGGGTGTCTGTATAGCCCTTTATGACATCGGCTGATGTAATAAGGGCTTTGTAAATACATTTGATTGATTGATTGATTGATTGATTGCACGATCTTGAGAATCAGCTGTACATGTGATGGAAGAGTGCACTGCACATGTGATGGAAGAATGCACTGTGCATGCAGAGGGTTGCAATTCCATTGAATTGGGGATAGTTTAACCAAAATATGCCAAAGACCCTTTGCAACCCTAACTGTAGATATGCACCCTAACATGATACAACAGGTTTAACATGTACTGTAGATATGAACCCTAACATGATACAACAGGTTAAACATGTACTGTAGATATGAACCCTAACATGATACAACAGGTTTAACATGTACTGTAGATATGAACCCTAACATGATACAACAGGTTTAACATGTACTGTAGATATGCACAACAGGTTAAACATGTACTGTAGATATGCACCCTAACATGATACAACAGGTTTAACATGTACTGTAGATATGAACCCTAACATGATACAACAGGTTTAACATGTACTGTAGATATGCACCCTAACATGATACAACAGGTTTAACATGTACTGTAGATATGAACCCTAACATGATACAACAGGTTTAACATGTACTGTAGATATGCACCCTAACATGATACAACAGGTTTAACATGTACTGTAGATATGCACCCTAACATGATACAACAGGTTTAACATGTACTGTAGATATGAACCCTAACATGATACAACAGGTTTAACATGTACTGTAGATATGAACCCTAACATGATACAACAGGTTTAACATGTACTGTAGATATGCACCCTAACATGATACAACAGGTTTAACATGTACTGTAGATATGCACCTTACATGATACAACAGGTTTAACATGTACTGTAGATATGAACCCTAACATGATACAACAGGTTTAACATGTACTGTAGATATGCACCCTAACATGATACAACAGGTTTAACATGTACTGTAGATATGCACCCTAACATGATACAACAGGTTTAACATGTACTGTAGATATGCACCCTAACATGATACAACAGGTTTAACATGTACTGTATATATGCACCCTAACATGATACAACAGGTTTAACATGTACTGTAGATATGCACCCTAACATGATACAACAGGTTTAACATGTACTGTAGATATGCACCCTAACATGATACAACAGGTTTAACATGTACTGTAGATATGCACCCTAACATGATACAACAGGTTTAACATGTACTGTAGATATGCACCCTAACATGATACAACAGGTTTAACATGTACTGTAGATATGCACCCTAACATGATACAACAGGTTTAACATGTACTGTAGATATGAACCCTAACATGATACAACAGGTTTAACATGTACTGTAGATATGCACCCTAACATGATACAACAGGTTTAACATGTACTGTAGATATGCACCCTAACATGATACAACAGGTTTAACATGTACTGTAGATATGCACCCTAACATGATACAACAGGTTTAACATGTACTGTAGATATGAACCCTAACATGATCATTTCATGTAGGCTATAAAAATTTGAATGAACAAAAATATAAACGGAACATGCAACAATTTCAATGATTTTACTGACTTACAGTTCATATAAGGTTATTGAAATAGTGAGGCTCATAAATACTCTACTAAGACTTATTAGTCATACCAGGAACTCTTGACATTTGCATAGATACGAATGACTGAACTTTTAACCTAATAAATGAGTGAACCCCTGTTCACGATCCAGAGAAATGTTAAAGAGATTACCCGGTACTTTTGTATACTTTTTAGCCAGAAGTTCTGAAAGTAGCACTCAAGAGCCAGAAGTGGTCCCAGAAAATTTGCTTTGTCATTTTTATGCGGTATCGTGTGTAGATTGTTAAAAACATTTAATAAATTTTAGAATAAGGCTGTAATGTAACAAAATGTGGAAAAAGTCAATGGGTCTGAATACTTTCCGAATGCACTGTATGTGTACCACTTATTGTGCTCTCTCTCTCTCTCTAACTCAGCTGTCACTGAAAAGGTGAGGGGCTGAAGCTCATTGGCTGGAACTCAAATTGTTAGGAGGCTGGGCCACGTAGGGGGAAAGGTAGGGAAAATGGCGCAGTACAGCTATCAAACTAGGGAATTCATGGCTAATAAGACATTAATTCTGCTCATAGATTTTTGCATGTATAAACTACACTGTAAAAAACGTAGTTGTTGTAACTAATTATTATTATTAATTAACTTGTTCTACAGCGTTTTTTTTTTTTACCTGAACTATTAAAAACATTATTGTTGGCCCTAAAAGTCAATCAATTTAAAATGACATGTTGTTTAACATACCATCACCTGGGATTTGAACTCACAACCTCGTGGTTCATGGCATTCAGATCTTCCTGCTATGCCGCCATATCTTTTTTGTTGTTGCAGTGTACACACATTGAGACAAAAGCAGGAGGTTTAAAAAATACTCAGTAGTCACCAAAGTTCCGGAGTAAATCATAACAACATCTGGACAACATTTCTTATCTATGTGAACATAACTTGCTAAACTAATGCTTGAATCATGGAGGCCCCAAAGGCAATAAGGTAATATGTGGCGGAAGCATGTACAACCAGTACATCTAATACCGGAGTAGAAAAAACAACTAAATATTGAGGTTTGATGCAGGTTGAAAGTAATATGCAGTCTAGCTACTTAATTAAACGTATGTGTTGTCACATGTACACTACAGTCATTGGTTTATTATGGGACATAGAACCATAATAAACAAAGGCAGCTTCAGATAACAAACACATGGTGGTGCCACATCCTAATAGTGTTGAGATTTCAAGAGCAATGTGGGGTACCCTAACACTACAAATGTTCTTGATCTTTATACCGTTCTTAATTGCATTTAGAAAGAACAGACCAAATACAAAAAGATCAGTAATTTAAAAAGAAATGGCAAGTACGCATATTATCTGTGTGGAAATGATACCTGATGTCACTGTTCTGTTTGAAATATCTGTTTGTTGATTTTCACTGTAGAGCGTAGCTTATTTTGTTAATTGTTGAGTGTTCTTTAATAGTACAATGAAAAAAAAACTGCAATAAGACATAGATAAAAAAAGGAAGCTGACAAGATGAAGAGGCCCAACTAAAGCGGCCCAGGACTTGATGGACATCAAGTGGTGGTGGCAGATAGCCTAGCGGTTAGTGTTGGGCCAGTGATTGAAAGTTTGCTCGTTTGAATCTCCGAGCAGACAAGGTGACAAATCTGTTGATGTGAACTAGAGCAAGGCACTGAACCCTAATTTCTCCAGGGTTGCTGTTGATAATGGCAGACCCTTGCTGTGACCCCCAGGGTGAGCTGAAATATGCAGAAAAACACATTTCCAATTCACACGTGTATTAATGCACAATTGTAGATGTGTGAAATAGGCAAATATAAGCACCAATATAGTTGTTATTATTATCTCAGTCAGTTTATCAGGGTAACTGGCAGTTAAGACAGACAGCCGCAGAACCTTTCACAATAAGCTAATCATGATGATCTTGAAATTAAAAGGGAAGCACTTTCAATAGTGGCCCCAAGCCAGCAGGCCCCATAAGCTCCTGTAAGAGCAACCTGACACCTGAGTGAGTCCCATGGACATCCCTATATCCTTTTCATTATGTGGTACCACTACCAATTAGGCTACTAGTTTAATCAATTTGAAGAACCATTTAATTATTTACCTGTATGTTGGACTTGTTTCCTTATCAGATGTATACATGATTGGGTAGGTTACTTTCTAAATGTAATCCTAAATGTAATTCTAATTTTAAATGTAATAGTTACATGTACAAAATTGTTATCAGTAACGCAACTTTTGGATGACCCAAACTCAGTAACATAATCTGATTACTTTCAGTCACTTTTGGATTACATTCACCTTAAAGGCCCAGTCAAAATGTGTTTTATATACACTGTATTTCCACACTATGAGGTTGGAATAATACTGTGAAATTGTGAAAATTGTAATAATGCCCTTTTAGTGTAAGAGCTGTTTCAAAAGACTACCTGAAATTTCAGCCCGTTTTCGTGAGATTGAATTTTGGCCTGCCTGGTGACATCAATCAGTATGTGGTAAATTGGTTAATAGACCAATATAAAATAGTTTCAAACCACTCTGCCAATAAAATAAAATAAAATGTTATTTGTCAAATGCATGAATACGACAGATTAGAGGGTGCGGGGTCAACATAAATAGTCCGGGTGGCCATTTGATTAACTGTTCAGCAGTCTTATGGCTTAGGGGTAGAAGCTGTTAAATTAATTATTGAGCATTTTGGTCCTAGACTTGGCGCTCCGGTACCGCTTGCCGTGCGGTAGCAGAGGGAACAGTACTTAACTTGAGTGACTGGAGTCTTTGACAATGTTTTGGGCCATCCTCTGACACTGCCTAGCTTCCCCTAGTATATAGGTCCTGGATGGCGGGAAGCTTGGCCCCAGTGATGTACTGGGCCGTACGCACTACCCTCTGATGCCAAGCAGTTGACATACCAGGCAGTGATGCAACCGGTCAGGATGCTCTCGATAGTGCAGCTGTAAAACTTTTTGAGGATCTGGGGACCCATGCCAAATCTTTTCAGTCTCCTGAGGGGGGAACGGTGTTGTCATGCCCTCTTCACAACTGTCTTGATGTGTTTGGACTATGATAGTTTGTTGGTGATGTGGACACCAAGAAACTTGAAACTCTCGACCGGCTCCACCACAGCCCCCTCGATGTTAATGGGGGCCTGTTCGGCCCTCCTTTTCCTGTAGTCCACAATCATCTCCTTTGTCTTGCTCAAATTGAGGGAGAGGTTGTTGTCCTAGCACCACACTGTCAGGTCTCTGACCTCCTCCCTATAGGCTGTTTCATCATTGTCGTGATCAGGCCTACCACTGTTGTGTCATCAGCAAACTTAATGATGGTGTAGGAGTTGTGCCTGGCTACGCAGTCATGGGTGAACAGGGAGTACAGGAGGGGACTGAGCATGCACCCCTGAGGGGACCCCGTGTTGAGGATCAGCATGGCAGATGTGTTGTTGCTTACCCTTACCACCTGGGGACGGCCCATCAGGATGTCCAGAATCCAGTTGCAGGGGGAGGTATTTATTCCCAGGGACCTAAGCTTAGTGATGAGCTTTGTGGGCACTATGGTGTTGAACGCTGAGCAGTAGTCAATGAACAGCATTCTCAAATAGGTGTTCCTTTTGTCCAGGTGGGAAAGGGCAGTGTGGAGTGCGATTGAGATTGCGTAAACCGTGGATCGGTTGGGGCGGTATGCGAATTGGAGTGGGTCTAGGGTTTCCGGGATGATGGTTTAGATGTGATCTGTGACCAGCCTTTCAAAGCACTTCCTTGCTACCAACATGAGTGCTACGGGGCGGTAATCATTTAAGCAGGATCCCTTTGCTTTCTTGGGCACAAGGATTATGATGGTCTGCTTAAAACGTGTAGGTATTACAGACTTGGTCAGGGAGCAATTGAAAATATCAGTAAAGACACTTGCCAGTTGTTCCACGTATGCTTTGAGTAGACGTCCTGGTAATCCGTCTGGCCCCACGACTTTGTGAATGTTGACCTGTTTAAAGGTCTTGCTGACATCGTCTACAGAGAGCGTGATCACACAGTAGTCCGGAACAGCTGGCGTTTTTATGCATGCTTCAGTGTTGCTTGCCTCAAAGCGAGCATAACATGCATTTAGCTCGTCTGGTAGGCTCGTGTCACTGGGTAGCTCGCGGCTGGGTTTCCCTATGTAATACGTAATAGTTTGCAAGCCCTGCCACATTCGACGAGCGTATGAGCCGGTGTAGTAGGATTCAATCTTAGTCCTGTATTGATGCTTTGCCTGTTTGATGGTTCATCAGGAGGGCAAAGCGGGATTTCTTATAAGCGTCCGGATTACTGTCCCGCTCCTTGAAAGCGGCAGCTCTAGCTCTGTGTGGATGATGCCTATAATCCATGGATTCTGGTTGGGATATGTACATACGGTCACTGTGGAAACGACGTCGTCAATACACTTATTGATGAAGCCGGTGACTGAGGTAGTATACTCCTTAATGGCATTGGATGAATCCCAGAACATATTCCAGTCTGTTCTAGCAAAACAGTCATGTAGCGTAGAATCCACGTAATCTGACCACTTCCGTATTGAGCAAGTCACTGGTAATCCCTGCTTTAGTTTTTGCTTGTAAACAGGAATCTGGAGGATAGAATTATGGTCAGATTTGCTACATCGAGCAATAACAGCTAGCTTTCAGTTTTCCCCTCCCCACTCAGACTACTCCCAGACAGTCCTGGCAAAATTCTTGCTTGAGAAATTGTTATTTGCTAAAAAACTATTTTTGTTTCTTTTTGACCATTTTAATTGATACAGTCACAGTAAGGTATTTAATTGTTACCCAAAAATGATATGATATTGAGATCATTTTTTTAATGTATTCAGGTACATTTTTGTTTTGTGTAATCAGATTACATGTAACTGATTACATGTATCACTTCCTCCTTTCCCTGGATGTGTAGGACTTGGTCTGGCTACAGTAGCTCTGGACAGGCCATAATCAGATCATTGGTAAACCTCTAAGCATTTGGCCAACGATTAACCTACTGTATGCTGCTAATCCTACTCACCACAACTAGTCTACTGGTTACACCGTGGAAACATTGTTACCGTGAAAATGTATCTGTAGACCTAATTATCTGGTTACAATACCTTCTATAGTATAACGGTAGATAAACTCGATTTGCTTGCACGTTTATGACAATGGGCCTAATTGCATGCTGTTGTTGGGGGTAGGATCAAGGCGTGTCCCATGTCCCATGCGAGCTAGACATGTATATAATGGTAGTAATGAACGCTATTCGAGTCCTGGGCGTGACAAGCTTGAAGTTGCGCCTCTCATTCTGTGCTATCAGCACTTTCAATTTCACCGGCAGACACAGGAGAGCCTTCACAATGGCAGAACACTTCACTGAACAAATAGTATTTAACAAACCAAAGGTAAGTTGAATTTGACGACTAATGTATCAGGCAGAATGACAGTTGCATTAAATTATTAATTATCCTGTTTACTCTCCTTCTCAACCACTTTGTAACCATTTATTCATTACCCTATTATTCCTTCTCAAACTTGTCACCGTGTAGGCTGTACTTCGTTCAGTAATGATAGGGTTTGACGTCGCTCTTTCATTTGTTTCTAAATTCTAAAATCAAGGAAGCACGTGGTTAGAAGAAACGAAAAGTAGAAAGGGAGCGTAGGCTACAATTGATGAAATGTTGTGCCATCTGTGGGCCGTTCCTGTAGCTTCATTCACACTTCCGTTCATTTGCATCAATACCTAGCTAAACGTTTTAAGAAGATCCTAACTAGATGCATTTTCCATTGATACATTTTCTAAAATGTTGTGTGGTATTTTCACATTCACTTCGGTTTTACATAGCATGTAACACGTTGAGCATTAGATAACATTTCACTGTAATTATGGATGAGCATTGGTGGTGCTGCCTCTTTCTATAGGCAGACTAAGCGCGCTAGGCGTAGGGCACCACGTTAGAGCATCAGTATATTTCCACTTATGTCAGTCACTCAAAGCTTTTAGATTGCTAGGTGAGGTAGTCTAGCCAGCTATCTAACCCTTGTATGAGGCCTAATCATCACCAAATTACCAACCAGGCACGCAGGGCATGTTGATTTACTTAGTCACTCTCACACATATATCATGTGAACATGACACAATGTGTAGAACGGAAATTTGCTTTAAAACTGCTAAATGTTCTCCGCCCCATGGCAAAAATATTAATACTTGCAGATTGCTTTAAAACTTCAACACAGTCTCCCGACCAGATCTCGCCTAGCGTCCCCGAAAGGCTAGAGGTGGCTCAGGGTGGTGGGATTGGCAGGTGCATTTACTGGTGGAGCCAGATATCTTGATGTGTCAAGCCCATGAAGACTACTGGCTGTGTTTAGAGTATCAAAAGACAAGGGGTGACACTGTAGGCCTATATAACACATATATACCATTGTTTAAATATTAATGGTGGACAAATGCACCAAAAACACCAGTAATAAGATAGTTTGGCTGTTGATTATAAGCAGTAGGCTACTCTACTTGTTTCAGTGTTGCCTTTTTAAACTGATGTAGATGGTAATATTGGTTACCCAAAAGTAAGGTTAAGGTTAAGCAAGCTGCTCTTCCTGATAGCACACAACCAATAGTGCTCTTTGGAGTTATGGTCCTGCGTCAGCATAACATGCACAGGGCGAGGAGCTGATAGCTGATAACAAGAACCGTAATGTGTGTGTGCAGTAATACAGTAAACAGGGATGGACAACCTTGAAGAGTGACTTTGTCATTGATAACATCTTGATTATCTACCAATAACTGAATGTATGGGGCGTGATGAGCCTCTCAGCTATCCATGCAACAGAAACATAACTATATGAAGTTATGTAATGACTATACATTACACAACATGTAACATTGTTTGAGTATTAATTGTCTATAAAATGATGCATGCATTTTGTGAAAACGTGCTGTTGGCCTCATGGCTGTTACATAAAGTTGTGTAATGATGGCTGTGACACAAACAAAATAAGGTTGCCGTGCTGTTATAGACACACATTTATAACAACAAGAACACAGATGATTAATAACAGTTTCTTCCATTACATTTATACCTGTTGATAGATAAAAACAGGTTATATGCTTTGTATTGGTCATGGTTAGTAAAGTAGGAAACCACAGAAGAATAGCCCATGAGAAAATGAGTTGTTACTACAATGCCAGAAGATGACTTCATCTGTAAATGACTGAAACAGCTGTCATAGACCTGATCTGTGTATGTATTTAAACACTGTCCAATTCAAGACTCTACACACACGCAGGGAGGCACACACATACAGTTGAAGTCAGAAGTTTACATCCACCTTAGCCAAATTTATTTATTTTTATTTATCTGTTATTTTAGCAGGTAAGTTGACTGAGAACACATTCTCATTTGCAGCAACGACCTGGGGAATAGTTACAGGGGAGAGGAGGGGGATGGATGAGCCAATTGTATTATTAGGTGACCGTGATGGTTTGATGGCCAGATTGGGAATTTAGCCAGGACACCGGGGTTAACACCCCTACTCTTACGATGTGCCACGGGATCTTTAATGACCGCAGAAAGTCAGGACATCCGTTTAACATCCCATCCGAAAGATAGCACCCTACACAGGGCAGTGTCCCCTGGGGTATTGGAATATTTTTTAGACCAGAGGAAAGAGTGCTTCCTACTGGCCCTCCAACTCCACTTCCAGTAGAATCTGGTCTCCCATCCAGGGACTGACCAGGACCAACCCTGCTTAGCTTCAGAAGCAAGCCAGCAGTGTGGTATGCTGCTGGCTAAGTACATTTAAGCTCAGTTTTTCACAATTCCTGACATTTAATCCTAGTAAAAAATCCCTGTTTTAGGTCAGTTAGGATCACCACTTTATTTTAAGAATGTGAAATGTCAGAATACTAGTAGAGAGAATGATTTATTTCAGCTGTTATTCCGTTCATCACATTCCCAGTGGGTCAGAAGTTTACATACACTCAATTAGTATTTGGTAGCATTGCCTTTAAATTGTTTAACTTGGGTCAAACATTTCAGGTAGCCTTCCACAAGCTTCCCACAATAAGTTGGGTGAATTTTGGCCCATTCCTCCTGACAGAGCTGGTGTAATTGAGTCAGGTTGTAGGCCTCCTTGCTCCCACACACTTTTTCAGTTCTGCTAACAAATTTTTTATAGATTTGAGGTCAGGGCTTTTTTGTCCTTAAGCCATTTTCCACAACTTTGGAAGTATGCTTGGGGTCATTGTCCATTTGAAAGACCCATTTGCGACCAAGCTTTAACGTCCTTGAGATGTTGCTTCAATGTATCCACATAATTTTTCTTCCTCATGATGCCATCCATTTTGTGAAGTGCTCCAGTCCCTCCTGCAGCAAAGCACCCCAACAACATGATACCCCTGTGCTTCACGGTTGGGATGGTGTTCTTCAGCTTGCAAGCATCCCCCTTTTTCCTCCAAACATAATCACAGTCACTATGGCCAAACAGTTCTATTTTTGTTTCATCAGACCAGAGGACATTTCTCCAAAATGTACGATATTTGTCCCCATGTGCAGTTGCAAACCGTAGCCTGGCTTTTTTATGGCAGTTTTGGAGCAGTGGCTTCTTCCTTGCTGAGCAGCCTTTCAGGTTATGTCAATAGAGGACTCATTTTACTGTGAAAAAATATACTTTAGTACCTGTTTCCTCCAGCATCTTCACAGAGTCCTTTGCTGTTGTTCTGGGATTGTTTTGCACTTTTCGCACCAAAGTACATTCATCTCTAGGAGACAGAACGCATCTCCTTCCTGAGCTTTATGATGGCTGCATGGTCCCGTGTTTATACTTGCGTACTATTGTTTATATAGATGAACATGGTACCTCCAGGCATTTGGAAATTGCTCCCAAGGATGAACTAGACTTGTGGAGGTCTACAATTGTTTTCTGAGGTCTTGGCTGATTTCTTTTGATTTTCCCATGATGTCAAGCAAAGAGGCAGGTGAGGTGTCTGTTTCTCAAACTAGACACTCTAATGTACTTGTCCTCTTGCTCAATTGTGCACCGGGGTCTCCCACTCTTTCTATTCTGGTTAGAGCCAGTTTACTTTGTTCTGTGAAGGGAGTTGTACACAGCATTGTACGAGATCTTCAGTTTCTTGGAAATGTATTGCATGGAATAGCCTTCATTTCTCAGAACAAGAATAGACTGACGCGTTTCAGAAGAAAGTTTTTTGTTTCTGGCCATTTTGAGCCTGTAATCGAACCAACAAATGCTGATTCTCCAGATACTCAACTAGTCTAAAGAAGTCCAGTTTTATTGCTTCTTTAATCAGAACAATCGTTTTCAGCTGTGCTAACATAATTGCAAAAGGGTTTTCTAATGATCAATTAGCCTTTTAAAATGGTAAACTTGGATTAGCTAACACAACGTGCCATTGGAACACAGAAGTGATGAAGTGATGGTTGCTGATAATGGGCCTCTGTACGCCTATGTAGATATTCCATAAAACATCAGCTGTTTCCAACTACAATAGTCATTTACAACATTAACAATGTCTACACTGTATTTTATTTTGTCATATTTTTATCTTCAGATTGAGCTGCATGTGCATCTTGATGGCGCTATCCGAGTGGAGACGATCCTAGACGTTGCCAAGTAAGTTCATAAACCTGTTGAGTTCTTAGCATTTTTCTTTTAGTTAAATAATGTGTTAAAATTGGTTATGCCAGTTCTCTTGAATCATGAATTGCCTATTACCCTTCACAAGAAGTCTGTTAGGTTCAATTGACATATGATGTTCTTTCAGTGTTTGTGTTTGGAACATGTAGGTCTAGTTATGGTGCTCTTTTTGAACTAGCAAATGTCTTTAATGTCCATAATATCATTAATTGGAATAATAATAATACTTTTATTTGTATAGTGCTTTTCAATACAAATAACAAAGTGATTCACATAAAATAATCAATTAAAAGTACTAAGAAACAAACAAAGAGAGTAAAAAAATATAGTAAAAAAATAAATTTCATTAAAATCATATATTAATCATATATTAAAAGCATCTTCATAAAAGGTTGTCTTCAACAGAGATTTAAAAAGAGGCACTAAATCTGGCAGACCATTTCAAAGTCTAGGGGCCCTAATGGCAAATGCCTTGTCTCCTTTCATTTTCAGCCTAGAGAAATTAACATTGAACAGCTGTAGCTAAATATTGCTGATTGTACTTTTAAAGTCCTCTGTCTGTCTCAGGCGACGTGGGATTACCCTGCCTGCAGGCACAGTGAAGGAGATGACACATATTTGTGTGGTGCACCAGCCTGCCACGCTCACAGAGTTCCTCGGCAAGTTCGCAGAGTACATGCACGTCATTGCGTAAGTACCCTGAACATAAAGATAGATATGAGATAATTAGATGCTGACTACTGTACCTGAGCTTTTGGTTTAATTTACATTCCCAAACTGTAAACCACCTTTTTTTAAGGAACTCTGTCCGGCTTTCAACTCACTCTTGAAAGTTGTAATAGTAGAATTTACAATTTGAAATTGGGTAGTGCATCACCAGTTCCTCTTGTCATGTTAGTCATTGCATACCTTAGAGAGATATTTATAACTTGTCAGAAATGTCCAGATCAACTAGCCCACATCAGCTAGCGGTGCAGGAAGGGTGTTTCCCGATGCTGGAAGGGGTTTTCTTATCATTATCACAGAGGGGGGTTTTCATGGACCTAGATCTATTTGTGCCAATAGTATAACAATGACCATAGGAATTGGTAAGACAGCAAAAAAACATCTGTGAACAAGCTAGGGACGTCAAACTCAAGAGTGAGAGTTTGACAAATATCTTAATAAATGAGGGTCACGGTTAGTTTCCTTCATACTGGTAGTGTTACAGGATTGGAGGGTCTCAAGAGAGAGGGAGAGACACACACAGGGTAGAGAGAGACACAAACACAAAGAGTTATCTATCCAAAACGGAGATGTATGGGTAAACCACTTCTCCAATCTTTTTGGCCCTATAACAAAGAACAAACAGCAAAAACATATACATTACCAAATACAAATCTTAGAATTAACTTCTCATGGCTGGGGGCAGTATTGAGTAGCTTGGATGAATAAGGTGCCCAGAGTAAACTGCCTGCTACCCAGTCCCAGTTGCTAATATATGCATATTATTAGTATATGTGGATAGAAAACACTCTGAAGTTTCTAAAACTGTTTGAATGATGTCTGTGAGTATAACAGAACTCATATGGCAGGCAAAAACCTGAGAAAAAATCCAACCAGGAAGTGGGAAATCTGAGGTTGGTCCTTTTTTCAACTCATTCCCTATTGAAGATACAGTGGGATATTGGTCATGTTGCACTTCCTAAGGCTTCCACTAGATGTCAACAGTCTTCAGAACCTTGTTTGATGCTTCTACTGTAAAGGAGGGGCTCATAAGGGCTCTTTGAGACGGTGGTCTGGCAGAGTGCCACAAGCTCGTGACGCTAGCTCGCATTTCTGAAGACAAAGGAATTCTCCGGTTGGAACATTATTGAAGATTTATGTTAAAAACATCCTGAAGATTGATTCTATGCATCGTTTGACATGTTTCTATGGACTGTAACGGAACTTTTTGACATTTCGTCTGCTCCTAGTGAATGCGCTTTGTGAGTTTGGATTTGTTTACCAAATGCACAAAAAAAAGTAGCTATTTGGACATAAATGATTGACATTATCGAACAAAACAAACATTTATTGTGGAACTGGGATTCATGGGAGTGCATTCTGAAGAAGATCATCAAAGGTAAATGAATATTTATAATGTTATTTCTGACTTCTGTTGACTGCACAATATGGCGGATATCTTTTTGGCTTGTTTGGTCTCTGAGCGCCGTACTCATATTATTGCATGGTTTGCTTTTTCCCTAAAGCTTTTTTGAAATTCAACACAGTGGTGGCATTAAGGAGAAGTGTATCTAAAGTTCCATGCGTACCACTTGTATTTTCATCAACATTTATTATGAGTATTTCTGTAAATTGATGTGGCTCTCTGCAGAATCACCGGATGTTTTTGGAACTACTGAACATAACGCGCCGATGTATACTGAGATTTTTTTATATAAATATTAACTTTATCGAACAAAACATACGTGTATTATGTAACATGAAGTCCTATGAGGGTCATCTGATGAAGATCATCAAAGGTTAGTGATTCATTTTATCTCTTTCAGATTTTTGTGACTCCTCTCTTTGGCTGGACAAATGGCTGTGTTTTTGTCAAGTAATTATTTAATCAGTGTTCATAAATTCCAATTATATTTATCTGTCTGATACCCAGAGTTTGTAAAGTTCTGGTCTTAAATAAAACAGACAGAATTCCCAGCTCACAATTGATCAGGTTCCAATTTATTTGCGAGAGCTCCAAAGTTTTCACAAATCCATTCCTTCTTATATCATCCTAAACTACGCACACACATACACACAAACATGGATTTTCTCATGAGTCTAACCACAGTTTATAACCCCTCAACTGACCGTTCCAGGCTCCCCCAGACACCATAACTCTGGAGGAGCCCTCCCTGTCCTCTCTTATCTCCACATACATTCCTTTCTTCCTAGGTACATGCCATATAACCCCTTCCTAATGGACAAACATTATTTAATACTACAAGAAAGACAGGGTAGAATTCTTACCAGTTATAGTGCAGTATACCTCATTTAGTCATTATTGATAAAAATCCCATAACAGTTTTTCTGTGACTTGGCTCTGACCTAACATAATAACATTAAGCCTAATTGAAATCGGACACTGTGGTGGGATTAACAAGAAGTTTATCTTTAAAATGGTGTGAAATACTTCTATGTTTCAGGAATTTTAATTATGGGATTTCTGTTGTTTTGAATTTGGCGCCCTGCACTTTCACTGGCTGTTGTCATATCGATCCCGTTTAGCGGGATCTCAGCCCTAAGACGTTTTAAAGACTACCATAACCCACTGGATTCTCCAGTTACATTGAATGAACTACAGGACAAAATACAAACCCTCCAACCCGAAAAGGCCTGTGGTGTTGGTGGTATCCTCAATTAAATTATAAAATATACAGACCACAAATTCCAATTGGCTATACTTAAACTCTTTAACATCATCCTTAGCTCTAGCATCTTCCCCAATCAACAAAAGTGGAGACAAATTTAACCCCAATAACTACCCTGGGATATGCGTCAACAGCAACCTTGGGAACATCCTCTGCCTCATCATTAACAGCAGACTCATACATTTCCTCAGTGAAAACAGTGTACTGTGCAAATGTCATATTGGCTTTTTACCAAATTACCGTACGACAGACCACGTATTCACCCTAATTGACAAACAAACCAAAACAAAGGCAAAGTCTTCTCATGCTTTGTTGATTTAAACAAATATTTTGACTCAATTTGGCATGAGGGTCTGCAATACAAATTGATGTAAAGTGGTGTTGGGGGAAAAACATACGACATTCTAAAATCCATGTACACAAACAAAAAGTGTGCAGTTAAAAGTGGCAAACACAAACATTTCTGTTACCAACAGTTACATGGTGTTGGAAGTTGAGAGTCTATGTACTCTATATGACCGCGATGAATTGGTGTTGTTGCCAGCAATGCAATCAACAAGCTTTTAAAGAACACTTAAGACCAGTCTTGATTGGTCTTCTTCCTGGTTACTGAGTGGATGTAATGCAGGAGCAGGTCATGATGCAGGCAGGTATGTCTGTGGCAACCAACTGAATTTACAGTGTCTAATTGGTCGTTATAGATATCGTTCCCATTACAATACTAGCTTATATTTAACCCTAAAGCTATCAACATATTTCACATTTTTACGCCAAGATGGTACTTTTGAAAAAAAGCAACAATCATAGTAAAATCTAAACTCAAATCTCACCCACTGCTGAAACTAAACAATGTATTAAAATACAACATTTTCTGTGATGGTTCAGCTCCATACCAGACTAACCAGTAACTTTCCACAACCAGTGGTGGAAAAAGTACCCAATTGTCATACTTGAGTAAAAGTAAAGATGCCTTCATAGAAAATGACTCAAGTAAAAGTGAAAGTCACCCAGTAAAATACTACTACTACTAAAAGTATGTGGTTTTTAATATACTTAAGTATCAAAAGTAAATGTAATCGCCAAAATATACTTAAGAATCAAAAGCAAAAAGTATAAAGAATTTCACGTTCCTTATATTAAGCAAACCAGACTGCACAATTTTCTTATTTTAATTTACGGATAGCCAGAGGCACGCTCGAGTGAGTCCGCCAGATCAGAAGCAGTAGGGATGAGCAGAGATGTTCACTTAATAAGTACGTGAATTGGACCATTTTCCTATTCTGCTAAGCATTCGAAATGTAACAAGTATTTATGGGTGTCAGGGAAAATGTATGAAGTAAAAAAGCACATTATTTTCATTAGGAATGTAGGGGAGCAAAAGTATAAATAGTAAGTACAGATAAGTAAGTACAGATACCCCAAAAAACGAATTACTACAATACTTTAAATTATTTTTAATTAAGTACTTTACACCACTGCCCACAACAAGTATGAAAAGACCCAATGATGGTTTGTAATAGCAGCCAGGGAAGCTGCTAGCTGTCAGTTATGCTGAATGAAGCATAACTGAAAAGCTGTGTTGTCGTGTAGGGGGGAAGCACCAGATGCAACAACAACATGGGGAACTCGCTAGCTGTGTTTGGCTCATGCAGAATTGTTGTGTGCGTTGGCGGATAGACCGGCACAGAGGGGGGTCACGGGGTCGGAGGGAGAGACAACAAGCATTCAGACCAGGCATGTTAGAAACAGGCATTCACGTCTAGTGTAAATGCTGGTCTGTTTTCCAATCGTGATGTGAAACAGAAACTTTGTTAAGTCAAAAAGCAACAAAGGGAATTGATGCTGGATATATCTGTCCCACTGAGTTTGCAGACATTTCCCACCCCTCCAACCAGAATACCCATTGCTCCACGGGGACTTTTACAGAAATGTCTACTATAAAACAGAATGATATGCACTCAAAATCAAAATCAAATGAAAATGACTATAATATTCTATCATTCCCTATGTCAGGGTTCCAAATAGGTGGAACTCAAGCCAAATTAGTAAAACATATATATATATAAATAATGATTTTTGTTGTTGGACATAAATGGCTGTAAAATCCCCAGGAAATCAGCTCAAAGTTATTTTAATTTAGGAAATATGTCAAACACTATATATGTTTGGGCTTCTTGCAGTCAATTTGCAGTGTAGGTCTACAAATTATTTATAATTATGTTCCGGCCCCAGGACCATCCACTCAAAAAAGAATTGGCCCTTAATGTAATTGGTGGTCCCTGCCCTATGTCATCCCTCAAATACTGTCCACAGGCTGATCTTATATCCTTTACCTTCATTATCATACAGGGATAATGATAGTCATATTCTCCTGCTGACAGTTAGTCATATTAGCAGTAGCAGTGCCAGTCAAGTTCAGGTCAGGGGTCACAGGGAGCATTGGTTCAGCCACTTGGCTCTCTCTGTGACAGTAATAGTCCTCCTGGCGTGGCGTGCTGAGGATTTACCATCAGATTACCCTCCTGTCATTTAGAGAAACACTTCTACCATGTAGTAATACCATGTAATACCCAGTACTAACCCTGTAATACCCTGTTACTAACCCTGCAATACCCTGTTACTAAACCTGTAATACCCAGTACTAACCCTGCAGGCCAAGAGGGAAGAGACGCAAAGAACAATGGGCTGTTCCTAGAACGTTTCCTGTATTTTACATGTCGTAAATTGAAATATAGCTTCTTCCAACATCTTCATTTGTAACTGGATGAACATTATGTGATGAAATCTAAAGCAAATGTAGGGCCTTTGCTGGTGACTAATACTATTCATTATCTGCCATAGTTGAGTAAATATTTATCTTGTTTCTCTTGGGCTTCCTCTGAATTTCTGTGAACTTTCCAGTGGTGACAGAGAGGCGATCAAGAGGATAGCCTATGAGTTTGTGGAGGACAAAGCCAAAGAGGGGGTGATCTACGTTGAAGTCAGATACAGCCCACACTTTCTGGCTAACACTGACGTAGAACCCATTCCATGGAACCAAAAAGAGTACGTGGATGATACTATATGTTTCTGATCCGGTAAAGTAGATGACAGAAAAGCGTGCCTTTTAAACATACTGTATGTGTGATTGATGTCTAATTACTATATGGACATGCGCAATACAGTTCTTTGAGTTACTTGTGCTCTCCGATTGCAGTCTTGTATTGTTCATGTAGGTATCTGTTCTTAGAGATAAAAAAAAAAAATGTGACATCGCAATGCATTGAAGAGTTCTCTGTGTGTTGATTTCACTCTCTCTTCCCCCAGAGGTGACTTGAGCCCAGATGAGGTTGTTTGCTTGGTGAACCAGGGTCTGGCCGAGGGAGAGAAGGCATTCAACATCATAGCCAGGTCCATTCTGTGCTGCATGCGCCACATGCCAAGTAATGCCCTCACGGTCCTGTCCTGTCTGTCTGGCCCAACACAGCCCCTCCTTATTGTCTGCCTCTGTCTGTTTTCCTGTCCGTAGTCCTCTGTCTGTGATCCTCATCACACTAAGTTGCAGGCCAAACATCTCCCAGTCAAAAATACTCGCTATACTTCCTGTTTTGGGCATCGTCTGACTATGTCTTGTTTAACACCACTCAATGATGTTGATCTAAATGTGAGGAGGTGTGATGCTGTGCTTATTGAGTTTTCTCCTTAGCTAATGTCACCATTTGCTGACCCTAATGCAGACAGTAAAAAGGGGCTCATTTGTGTAATGTATCACTGAATGAAAAATTGCAAGCCAAATCTCCTATGTTACAGTCCAGAATAGTCCCAGCAGTAAAGGAATTTGGTTATATGTAACTTTCTGACTTCACAGAGCATAGTATCTGTTTTTGTTATTACATGCAACAAAATACAAGTGACTATTTTAGGCAAACATTCCAGTGAACAGTTTTCTGTTGTCAGTATTTTGTTTTTTGGAATTTTGTTCTGCTTTTGTTAACATTAAGTTTGGAACTGAACAATTTGACCTTTACAACCATTGCTTTACACTAGCTTTCACGGAGATGCTTGACATGATTCACAATGTCTCTCATTCGTAGCAGCAGATATTCAGATAACCTCCACACAAATCAAACATCCTGCATTTTAAAACGACCTGTCTCTGGGTCTTTGACCACACTGGGTTGTTGCGTTGCGCAGGCTGGTCCAAGGACGTGGTGGAGTTGTGTAAGAAGTACAAGAAGGATGGAGTGGTGGCTATTGATCTGGCAGGAGACGAGTCACTCAACTGTGAGGCCTACCCAGGACACAGGATGGCCTATGAGGTAACTTACCACTGCCCAACTTTGAACCCTCGTGTCCAATTCATTCTGTATGTGCTGTAGGTAACTGTTCCATGCATGCATGGTTCATGGCCACGATACAAGACAATAGCTAGCCTCAACAGGATATGACGCTAACCACTTTCCTACTGAACGCTGTCATGCAGCATACCATGCTCATTTTTATTGCTTAAAAAGGTGGCAGATCACCCTCCAACTTGCACAAGAATTTCAAATTTGTGACATTTGACACTGTTGGCTACCCGTTGCCAGATAGTAGAGTTAAAGTACAACCAATCTTTATTGGGGCTATTGCAGAACTTCAGACCTTAAAAGGCCTACAATTGGTTGATTTGTTTTATAACTAGCCAATAATTTACACCTTATCATTATAACTCATCAACTCTCTATACATATACCCATAAATGGAGACTTAAAGGTCGCTTTAGACAGACAGTTGAAGGTCTGCAATTTCTTGCAACAGAAAACTCTCTCAAGAGCAATAACTGAATCAGTGAAACTATTCACCATGTTCATGATGACCAAATTTAGGCAATTTGTCCAAAGTATGCCACTTAAGTGTTTCAACTGCGTAGTTTGTTCTATCTCTGGTGGTTCCTGAATTAAACACACAGCCATTCAATCATTCCCCCCAGGATAACATCTGGGAACACTGTGGTAAGGTCAACCAGCGGCTGAAGTGATGAATGTGGACATGTTAACATCTGTTTAAATTATTAGTGTGAAGAAGTCCATTTCCAAACACTAGGAGTCGGAGAATTAACGTGCTCTTAGTAGAGTGCCACGCTGATACTAATACAGACAGTTATAACTGTACAAGCTCTAAATTCAGAGGTCTTAAATTCTAAGCTTTCTCAAATGTTGGTGAGATGCAAATCTTACCAATCAAGCCTTTGGCAAAAAATAATGCATTCTCTTTACCGAAGCATGGGCTCTTGGAATCATGTTATGACTATGTTCATCCATGTATAATGACAGTTTCAAGACAATGGAAGGTATTTCAGTCGGGACTAACTGTCAAAGCCAGATGTTTCTCATGTTAACTTGGTGTTGATGTGAGTGACCTTGTTGACAGGAAGCTGAGAGATGTGGGGTCCACAGAACAGTCCATGCTGGAGAGGTAGGCCCTGCCTCTGTGGTGAAAGAGGTGAGCTTCCCTTTCCTTGTACAGCCTTTGGGGAATATTAAATATTTATTTGACAGTTCAACTTGACCGAAGACTTTCTCTACTTCTCAACACACAACAGCAACACCTACAGTACCAGTCAAAAGTTTGGACACATCTACTCATTCAAGAGTTTCTTTATTTGTACTATTTTCTACATTATTATTCTATAGTGAAGACATCAAAGCTATGAAATAACACAGACTCATGTAAACAAAAAACGTGTTAAGACAAATCAAAATATATTTTATATTTGAGATTCTTCAAAGTAGCCACCCTTTAACTTGATGACAGCTTTGCACACGCTTGGCATTCTCTCAACCAGCTTCATGATGTAGTCACCTGGAATGCATTTAAATTAACACGTGTGCCTTGTTAAAAGTGAATTTGTGGTCATTTCTTTCCTTCTTAATGCGTTTGAGCCAATCAGTTGTGTTGTGACAAAGTAGGGGCACTATGATGAAAATGGCACTCATGATGACCGCTACAGGAAAGGAAGACCCAGAGTTATTCTGCTGCAGAGCATAAGTTCATTAGAGTTACCAGCTTCAGAAATAAGCAATTGACTACACCTCAGATTGCAGCCCAAATAAATGCTTCACAGAGTTCAAGTAACAGACATCTCAACATCAACTGTTCAGAAGAGACTGCGTGACTTCATGATCGAATTGCTGCAAAGAAACCACTACTAAAGGACACCAATAAGAAGAGACTTGCTTGGGCCAAGAAACACAAGCAACGGACATTAGACCGGTGGAGAACTGTCTTTTGGTCTGATGAGTCCAAATGTGAGATTTTTGGTTCCAACCGCTGTATCTTTGTAAGACGCAGAGTAGGTGAACAGATAATCCATGCATGTGTTGTTCCCACCATGAAGCATGGAAGAGGAAGTGTGATGGTGCTTTGCTAGTGACACTGGTTTACTTAGAATTCAAGGTACACTTAACCAGCATGCTAACAAGCAATAAGCCATCCCATCTGGGGTGCGCTGAGTGGGACTATCCTTTGTTGTTCATCAGGACAAAGACCAAAAACACACTTCCAATATAAGGGCTATCTGACCAAGAAAGAGAGTGATAAGTGCTGCATCAGATGACCAGGCCTCCACAATAACCCAACCTCAACCCAATTGAGATGGTTTGGGATAAGTTGGACCGCAGAGTGAAGGAAAAGCAGCCAACAAGTGCTCAGCATATGTGGGAACTCCTTCAAGACTGTTGGGAAAGCATTCCAGGTGAAGCTGGTTGAGCGAATGCCAAGAGTATGCAAAGCTGTCATCAAGGCAAAGGGTGGTTACTTTGAAGAATCTAAAACATTTTTTGTTGTACACTTTCAGTTACCACATGATTCCATAGTATTGATGTCTTCACCATTATTCTACACATGGTGAAAATAATACAAATAAAGAAACACTTGAATGAGTAGGTGTGTCAAATTTTGCCTGGTAGTGTACGTCATGACGTCTCTCACTGAACTGTTATCATGTTATAAGTGACACTGCATTGTGAAAACATATCTCCTCTTTTATAAGAACGTGAATACGGTTTGTTTGTCAGATAGAAACAAGTAAAACTACTGAGTACACAGAGCGCACTAGTCTGTTCAGCACTATCCAATATCACGTCACCCTGGAATTCTTCACTGGCCTATGTGAATTACTTTATATGAAAGCCATATTTCTAAAATGTCAGGCAACTATGCAACCAAAGACAGCACGTTGCCAGGAATAGCCAGTAGTTCTGTTCGTGAGAGGATTTTGACAAAATTTTGACAAAACTGATGACACATATCTCATGACTTCTTCAGGCTGTGGAGGTCCTGAAAGCAGAGAGAATAGGACATGGCTACAACATACTGGAGGACCAAGTGCTGTACAAACAACTCCTGGAGCAGAATATGCATTTTGAGGTAAGAACGTACACATTTATATTTCACCTGTAATGTAAAGTAACATTAGACTTCGTACACACAGAATATTACATGATGTATGAGCATACCTCATAAAACAAGATAAATAGATTGCTTAAACCGACTAGCAAAAACCTAAAAAGTGACCTTTACGTTAACCCTAACCAAATCCTTAACCCCGACCCTAACCTTAACCTAATTTTAATACTTTTATGAAATAAAATATTGGTTTGGGCATCAGGTTGTGGACTAATAGCCTTTTCCTACCATGAAGGCGGCTAGTGCAATGACCTCTGGTGGTCATGAAGAGACATTACACAAGCGTTGTGTCCCAATTAATAGCTCCTTTCTCCCAAAGGGTCTACTTTCTTACATGGATTTGAAAGTAAAATTACTGGTACAGTGCATTCGGAAAGTATTCAGACCTTTTTTTTTCACTTTTTATAATGTTACAGCCTTATTCTAAAATAGATTAAACAGGTTTTTAGAAATTGTTGCAAATGTATATATATATATTTTTTTGAACTAATACTAATTTACAAAAGCATTCGGACCCCCTTTACTCAGTACTTTGTTGAAGCACATTTGGCAGCGATTACACCTTCTTGGGTATGACGCTACAAGCGTGGCACACTTGTATTTGGGGAGTTAATCCCATTCTTCTCTGCAGATCCTCTCAAGCGATCAGGTTGGATGGGGAACGTCGCTGCACAGCTATTTTCATGTCTCTCCAGAGATGTTCGATCGGGTTCAAGTCCGGGCTCTGGCTGGGCAACTCAAGGACATTCAGAGACTTGTCCCGAAGCCACTCCTGTGTTGTCTTAACTGTGTGCTTAGGGTCATTGTCCTGTTGGAAGGTGAACCATCGCCCCAGTCTGAGGTCCTGAGCAGGTTTTCATCAAGGATCTCTCTGTACTTTACTCCGTTCATATTTCCCTCGATCCGGACTAGACTCCTAGTCCCTGCTGCTGAAAAACATCCCAACAGCATGATGCTGCCACCACCATGCTTCACTGTAGGGATGGTGCCAGGTTTCCTCCAGACGTGACGCGTGGCATTCAGGCCAAAGAGTTCAATCTTGGTTTCATCAGAACAGAGAATCTTGTTTCTCATGGTCTGATAGTCCTTTAGGTGCCTTTTGGCAAACTCCAAGTGGGCGGTCATGTGCCTTTTACTGAGGAGTGGCTTCCGTCTACCACTCTGCCATAAAGGCCTGATTCGTGGAGTGCTGCAGAGATGGTTGTCCTTCCCGAAGGTTCTTCCATCTCCACAGAGGACCTTCAATGCTGCAGAATTGTTTTGGTACCCATCCCCAAATCTCTACCTTGACACAATCCTGTCTCAGAGCTCTATGGACAATTCCTTCCACCTCATGGCTTGGTTTTTGCTCTGACAGGTGTGTGCTTTTCCAAGGTATTTACAGTTTGTCATTATAGAGTATTGTGTGTAGATTGAGGAACAAATTCATTTAATCTATTTTAGAATAAGGCTGTAACGTAACAAAATGTGGAAAAAGTCATGGAGTCTGAATACTTTTCCGAATGCACTGTATATGGAAAATCCCCATAGCCAACACAATTATTTTAAACTTGTGGGGAGTAGTGAACATGTGCACACTTCAGGAGGAAGGAGAGTTTATTGGGAGGCAACCAAGAACTAGTCTCCTTCCCTAGCCATGTGTCCAACTACAGCCTAGAATCCTGGCAGACAAGGCTACTGTTCTGTAAGGAAGGAATGCCGTGTGATTTTCAGGTGTGTCCCATATCCAGCAAACTGACTGGAGCCTGTGATCCAGACTTCACCAAGCATCCTGTCATCACGTAAAGCCATCTTTCACTACTCATCATATTCTATGAATGATACTTCCGATAAAGTTTCAACAACCCAACACCATAAAGATTGTAACAGGCGTTTGGAAACAATACCTTTTTTTAACCGTTTCATTTTTGTCTGGGTTTACTTTTCCCCTCTGAATGTTGTGTGTGTGTGTGTAGCTTCAGAAAGGATAAGGCCAACTACTCCCTGAACACAGACGACCCTTTGATTTTCAACTCCACCCTGCACTTAGACTACAGCACTGCCCAGAACTACATGGGCTTCACCGAGGAGGAATTCAAGAGACTGGTAAGAAAACACATTTCAACTCTTCCTATTTGGCTTGGCAGCTCAATACCATTCAATATTTAGCCTGGTCCCAGATCTGTTTATGCTGAATAGCTAAATCCTATGGTTGTTAACATGACAATTAATGACCAAAGGAGTTGGGAAGACCGCACAAACAGATCCAGGACCAGGCTATGAAATACTATGCGACTGTTGATAATACCATTAAATACTACAGTATACTCTCCCCTTAAGGTTTAATAAGTCTCTCATTCACCTCGTTTTTCAGAACATAAACTCCGCTAACTCCAGCTTCTTGCCTGAGAAGGAGAAGAAGGATCTTATTAACAAGTTGTACGAAGCCTATGGAATGGTGGAGAACACTGGCTTTTAAATTAAGCACTGATCAGAGCTGCAACAACAACCCAGGCACCAACCACTTTGCCAAGTAAGATAGGTCGTATAGACTATTTGAATCGTCATGCCAACAACTTACATTTCCTTTGGTGGAAATAGAGTTCTTACCCCACATTTTAAAATAAATTGGGAATGCTTCAGGTAAACCAGCTCTATACCAAAAATGATCAAAAATGTAATGTTGTAGTCCTAGTTGTGAGCACTAGGTGACGTACTCTATCTACTGCTGTACTGTTCTCACTTGGTGGAGAGTAAAGCCTACTGAAGTGGTCTTATCGTTTTTAGAGTAACTTCTGTAAGAGGTTTTTCTCAGAGGTAGATTTAGTGAAACATTTTGTAATTTTTGCATTTTACTAATTGAAAAGCAGTTCCATTTAATACATTTATTCCATTGAGGACAATGACGTTAAAATACGAGCAATAACTACAATAAAAACGCTTTTGCATCTTAAAATTGTCATTATTGAAGGAGTATCAGAATCAACTGCAATATGGACCTTACCTCACTACGGACAGTTTAGTTCAAATGTAAACCACTTGAGTGGCAGCTCTTACAGAGCAACGGCATATCTTACTGGAAAAGCACACGCTGGACCCAGGAACATAGCGCTTGCTCATGAGTACCACTTCACTCAAACATCCCACTTCTTCTCCTTTATCAAAAAAATACAACCTGGAGGTGCTAGGGCGCTGTCCTATATGCTGTAAATTGGCTTCCTGTGACCACTCCAATGTACACTAAACTGCATTAGGAAATATTGATGATAACCTCAAATATTCAACTTCCATCAGCGATGGGTGTCTTTGAACGGGCACATCTTGGCTAACTTCAGTGTTTCAAAAAATCTATAGAAAACTGCACATCTACTTGAACTAAATACATCCCACTAGCAGTATTCTGACCACTGAAAGTACAAATTCTGACCACAGAAAGTAGCTTCACTGAAGAAAATGAAAGACTCCAGGAGTGCCACAGGCAGCAATGGTATTCTGAAGATAAGATCACAGTTGTGCCAACAGCAGAAGTATGCACATACCGTAACAGAAGATACATAAACATTTTATTACAGAAAATAAATGACTATTACAAAAGGTTTCAGAGAACCATCTGAAATAAATATGATACTACAATTATTATTGTGAAACAAAAGGTAAAATAATAAACACAAAATAAATGGCAAACATGATTATAGATTCTGCGTAGCTCGTTTTTGATGATAGGATGAAATATTGTTGTTCCAAACCTAAGAAAGGATAGTGTTCAGTACATCTGGAGAGACATAGATCCAAAGTTTGGTACATTCTCATAGTGATGTGAGAACATTTCCTTTACCACCGTAGCCCAGCAGCATCTCTAGGCCAAGAACAGATGTAGTCCTACTTGTCAACAACTGTTCTGTCAACTACATTTCCCACAATGCCAATTGATAAAGGAGAAGGATCATGCAGCTGGACCAGCAAAGCTCCATCAAAGCTACACAGTGAGAGATGTCATCACTGTTGAGTTAGGAGAGGGGTAGGGTCTAGTCAGGCAGGACATTCAGGAGATCCTCTCTGTCTTATTCTGTCCCTTCTTCTCAGTGTCCCGCTCTCCACTCCTGTGAGGTGGTTTAGGATGGGCCCTCGCCTCCCTGGGCCTCTTGGCTGGTCAACCCTTCACCCTCAGGGGCTGGTGATGCACCAGAGTCTCCTTCTGAAAGATATGGGAAACATGGTCCATTAAAAACAAAGAAAGTGCCCACAAGTGTCAATAGATTGGAGATGGCTTGGGAGAGAAGGCATGAGGTAATGCTGACTAAGTGAATGAAGATGTAGAACACAAACACCTGGCTATATCTATCTATACACACACTCACCCGCCACCTTCAGGTCCAGCCCTTCCATGTCTTTGGTTAATTCACTGGTGCTGGCTGCTGCCCCCTGTCCCTGTATGTCAGGTACTGCGTTCCTGCGGCCTGTACGATCACAGTTGATGAAGTCAGAGTACGGTGTTGTTGTCTCCACATCCATTATCTGTCCATGACCAGACACCTCATTACACCTGCAGAGAGGGATAGGATAGGATTCATTTTAATGTCCCAAGGGGAAAATTGTCTCAGACACCCGGTACTGATGTATACAAAATAGACACTGTACATTACACACATCATGATACACGTCACATACATAATACTTTCCATATTCCCTTATTCTGTCAGTGGCGTACTAACACAGTTCAGCTTTACTTATTGCTGGTTAGGTATTTGATGGACATGAGAATAAATGTGTGTTTATACCTGTTCAACTTACACGTGGGGACCTTACAGCGTCTGTCTGAGGGAAGGAGGGACCCTACAGCGTCTGTCTGAGGGAAGGAGGGACCTGAACTGAAATCATTTCCTGCTCTTGTCTGATGGAGAGGGGGAGGGAGAGGGAGAGCCTTACTGAGGCCAACAAAACAAAGCTGAGCTAAACCAAGCTGGAACTGTGGAAAAAAAGGAAATATAAAATTTGAACCACCACAATTATGTTCAAGTTGACACGACAGTGTGAGGGGTATGACTATCTCAATGTTGAGCCATACAAATAGTCTGTACCATATCCAGAGCTCAGAGTTGACAGTGAAATATTGTCCTTTCTATTTCTGCACAGTGGGCTAATGGCGCTAGCGTCAGAGCTAATTTGCCAACCTAATTACAAGTTATTAAAATAAAATAAAAAACGGAGCGTTGATCAGGGACTCAAACCCTCAAGCCAATCACGCACTTAACTTTGTCTAAAAACTACTCGCATGAACAGTGCAAGCTTACAATACGTTCTTTATGCGTATTAAGACTTTCAAAAGTGCAGAGGCTGACCGGGGGAGAGAGAAAAGAAGAGAGCCTATTGAGCTTAGCACACATTAGCTACTCATTCCTCCCTGCTGGGTCTTCCTCTTCTCAGCTCACATTAGCTACTCATTCCTCCCTGCTGGGTATTCCTCTTCTCAGCTTACATTAGCTACTCATTCCTTCCTCTTCTCCGCTTACATTAGCTACTCATTCCTTCCTCTTCTCCGCTTACATTAGCTACTCATTCCTTCCTCTTCTCCGCTTACATTAGCTACTCATTCCTTCCTCTTCTCAGCTTACATTAGCTACTCATTCCTTCCTCTTCTCCGCTTACATTAGCTACTCATTCCTTCCTCTTCTCAGCTCACATTAGCTACTCATTCCTTCCTCTTCTCAGCTCACATTAGCTACTCATTCCTTCCTCTTCTCAGCTCACATTAGCTACTCATTCCTTCCTCTTCTCCGCTTACATTAGCTACTCATTCCTTCCTCTTCTCAGCTTACATTAGCTACTCATTCCTTCCTCTTCTCCGCTTACATTAGCTACTCATTCCTTCCTCTTCTCCGCTTACATTAGCTACTCATTCCTTCCTCTTCTCCGCTTACATTAGCTACTCATTCCTTCCTCTTCTCCGCTTACATTAGCTACTCATTCCTTCCTCTTCTCAGCTTACATTAGCTACTCATTCCTTCCTCTTCTCAGCTTACATTAGCTACTCATTCCTCCCTGCTCGATCTTCCTCTTCTCAGCTCACATTAGCTACTCATTCCTCCTTGCTCAGTCTTCCTCTTCTCAGCCCACAGTAAATTGGGTCATGGATCTTGCCAGGGACTACAATACTATACAGCTAGCTCATGGTTTCAGGAGAACAGGGGGGTGGAGGAAAAAAAATCTGCTCCAAAAATAAGAGACAATCTGTTCCTTTTAGAAGTAGGGCCTTCCTCTGGAAAAGAGATGAGGAAGACAATCTGGTAGCCGTTTAAACCAGGCCAAACACGGCACTGAACTATTGTTTGAAACAGTAACACGTAGCAAAATCATTTGTATGCCAGGCTACGAATCTGTCAGACAATTATAGGCAGCTGGACAAGTGGACATATCCTACTCTAACAATCAAACACTTCCCTCCCCCTCCAACCGTCATTAAGAATCAGGCATAGCTGGCCCCAAAGCCTCAACATGGCATGGCCAACAGCATTACAAAGACTTGATTAAACATCTGAACATCAACTAGGAGCATAACCAAATCAAATTATATTGGTCACATACAGTAAACATACTTAGCAGATGTTATTGCAGGTGTAGCGAAGTGCTTGTGCTACATAATCTGATAGTCAAGGTCACATGTCCGCACAGATAGGCAACTTGGACAAAGCCCTGAACCACAAAGAATGGAGAAAGAAAGTTGGCAGCCAAAGCTAGGCCTTCTCTCTCATGCATTGACACAATAACCCAGGGTCGGGTGTTTCCCAAATACTTTCACTCACATCACATTCCTTCAGTATCACTCAGAGGAATGGCTTCCTCTGTACAGAATATTATCTACCGTGCCAAATGAGAAGTACCCAGGGTCAGAGTAAAGCAGGGTAGCTGTGCCAAACCAGGGCTGCTTTAGAATGAGCAATGAGCAGAAATGTGCAGATAGTCCCATAGAATTACTAGAATGGCCATTCCCATTCAAGTCAATTAGGTGTACCAGTCAAATGGCCGTGGTCTGAGGAGCTAGGTCCGTTCTCCCCTCCACGAGAGGACAGCACACCGGGAAATGTCACTCAAGTGGAATTGCCCTTATAGCACCATAATGGCATACAGTGGTGCAAGTTAAGCTAATGCACAGCTTTACATTAGAAAAAGAGAGAAACATCCACTCCTCTATTTTCTCTGCAGACAGAAATCCTGTTTTAATGTTCTTTAGACCAACATTACAAACTACCTAATGCAGCTCTGTTTCTTGAATGATGGTCCAGCGTCATTCGGGTTTGGTAGGGGTAGGCCGTCATAAATAAGAATTTGTTCTTAACTGACTTGCCTAGTTAAATAAAAGGTTAAACAACTGATTGGCTCAAACGAATTAAGAAGGAAAGAAATTCCACAAATTAACAAGGCAAACCTGTTAATTGAAATTCATTGCAGGTGACTACCTCATGAAGCTGGTTGAGAGAATGCCAAGAGTGTGCTAAGCCAAATGGTGGATATTTGAAGAATCTCAAATATAAAATATATTTTGATTCGTTTAAGACTTTTATGGTTACTGCATGATTCCATGTGTGTTATTTCATAGTGTTGTCTTCACTATTATTCTACAATGTAGAAAATAGTCTAAATAAAGAAAAACCATTGAATGAGTAGGTGTTATAAAACTTTTGACCGGAGTGTAGATTCAGTCTAGGTATGACAGTATTGCTGACAGTTTTAAAATGCAGTGTATTTGACCTTTAAAATTGTACAACAAAGCTTATTTAGAGGGGAAAAATGTATTTTTAGATATGACTTTTAGGCCGTATCACTCAGCCCTAACTGCAACCAGGTTTACCCTCAGTTCACCACTTGCCTATGGTCTATGGTTGAAGTTTGTTTACCCATAAGTTACAGTTTAAAAGTCAATGGTAACTCAATATATTAGCCAACAGACCGCTTCATAAAGGAGGCTCCTGAAAGGTCCTGAAAAGGGCAGAGCAGGAGAGGAAACTGGACCCAGCTGCAGCTTCTAAACACTACCAAAGGAATGTCACAGGTGTGCTTTCAGCCCAGACAAACTCCTCCTTAATCCTCTACAGGAAATCGCTACACTACAATAAGTAGCCTGTTAGTTTAGCGCCTCTAGACACTAATGTGCATTTACAATGTCCTATGAATCTCTGAACAAGCGGTGATTCTCAGAAAGAGGGTGGGCTTTCATTGGCTCCATAAAGAATATATCACTATTGTAATGTGTGATAGTGTGGAGGGGGGGGGGGGGGGGGCTCACAGATTGGATAAAGGGATTTGTTTACAGTATATGAACATCGGTAGCCTAGCGGTTAGAGCGTTGGGCCAGTAACTGAACGGTTACAGTTTCGAACAGCCGAACCGACAAGGTAATTTTTTCCCCCTATGTGCCCCATGAGCAAGGCACTTAACCCTAATTTGCTCCAGGGGTGCTGTACAACTATGGCTGACCCTGTAAAACCACACTTATAAGGTGTAGGTGACAAAACATCTAAACTCTGAAAAAAAAGAAAATAGCCCTTTTTCAGAACCCTGTCTTTCAAAGATAATTTGCAAAAATCCAAATAACTTCACAGATCTTCATTGTAAAGGGTTTAAACACTGTTTCCCATGTTTGTTCAATGAACCATAAACAATTAATGAGCATGCACCTGTGGAACGGTCGTTAAGACACTAACAGCTTACAGACGGTCGGCAATTAAGGTCACAGTTATGAAAACTTAGGACACTAAAAGGAGGCCTTTCTACTGACTGAAAAACACCCAGGGTCCCTGCTCATCTGTGTGAACGTGCCTTAGACATGCTGCAAGGAGGCATGAGGACTGCAGATGTGGCCAGGGCAATAAATTGCAATGTCCGAACTGTGAGACGCCTAAGACGGCGCTACAGGGAGACAGGACGGACAGCTGATCGTCCTCGCAGTGGCAGACCACGTGTAACAACAACTGCACAGGATCAGTACATCCAAACATCACACCTGCGGGACAGGTACAGGAAGGCAAAAACAACTGCCAGAGTTACACCAGGAACGCACAATCCTTCCATCAGTGCTCAGACTGCCGGCAATAGGCTGAGAGAGGCTGGACTGAGGGCTTGTAGGTCTGTTGTAAGGCAGATCCTCACCAGACATCACCGACAACAACGTTGCCTATGGGCACAAACCCACCGTCGCTGGACCAGACAGGGCTGGCAAAAAGTGCACTTCACTGACGAGTCACGGTTTTGTCTCACCAGGGGTGAAGGTCAGATTTGTGTTTATCGTCAAAGGAATGAGCGTTACACCGAGGCCTGTACTCTGGAGCAGGATTGATTTGAAGGTGGAGGGTCCGTCATGTTCTGGGGCGGTGTGTCACAGCATCATCGGACTGAGCTTGTTGTCATTGCAGGCAATTATGGGGAAGACATCCTCCTCCCTCATGTGGTACCCTTCCTGCAGGCTCATCCTGACATGACCCTCCAGCATGACAAGGCCACCAGCCATACTGCTCGTTCTGTGCGTGATTTCCTGCAAGACAGGAATGTCAGTGTTCTGCCATGGCCAACGAAGAGCCCGGATCTCATTCCCATTGAGCACGTCTGGGACCTGTTGGATCGGAGGGCGAGGGCCATTCCCCCCAGAAATGTCCGGGAACTTGCAGGTGCCTTGGTGGAAGAGTGGAGTAACATCTCACAGCAAGAACTGGCAGATCTGGTGCAGTCCATGAGGAGGAGATGCACTGCAGTACTTAATGCAGCTGGTGGCCACACCAGTTACTTTTGATTTTGACCCCCGCTTTGTTCAGGGACACATTATTCCATTTCTGTTAGTCACAGGTCTGTGGAACTTGTTCAGTTTATGTCTCAGTTGTTGAATCTTGTTATGTTCATACAAATATCTACACATGTTAAGTTTGCTGAAAATAAAAGCAGTTGAAAGTGAGAGGTCCTGTCTTTTTTTGCTGAGTTTATATAAGATAATGTAATAGGACCGCAACACACACACCAACATCATCATCAACAAAAGCCTGTGATCAGCCTGGGAATAAAATGAATATGACTCAGCAGTGCTTTCACTGATCCATTAGGGAGAGAGGCTGGTCCAATTCCACCAGTCTTTTAAATCACTGTGTAATAAGCTCACATTATCTGTAATAACCTGCACAAAGAAACTCCACCTCACTGTCTTCTAAACCCATTAAGGCTGTATCCTGCCCAATTTGGAAACTGTCAACTAATTTCACTGCATTTATTGACAGAGGGGAAAGCTAGGCAGAGGGGAAAGCTATTTTCTGAAATAGGGATGCAAAATAAAACAGGAAACCATGAGCAACCAGCGGAGTAGAAATGGGACACTCAACTGTCCTAACATTCCTGTCCAGCCAAACAACCTTTCTAAAAAAAAAATAATCAAACCATATGGCACATGTTCAGAAAGAAATATGGTAGTTCTCCAGCTTACCAAAATAATCAGCAGTGAAGAGTGTAGCTACACAAACTCCAGTTTTACAGAACCCAGAAGACTGTGTAAAGCAGGCAGCCGTCCATTGAGGCTCTCTCTGGGAAAGAAAGCCAAGTGTGTCTCAGCCATGGCACAGTGCCTCCCTCCACTCCTTCCCTCTTCTAACCCTGGGTGTCAATGAATCACTGGGAGTGTCTGGGTGCTGTCCGTTCTCATGCCTTCAGCAGCTGCTGCCTGCATTGACTACATTGACTACCAGCCCACTCCACAACACTGGGGAGTTGTATTTCCTCCAGACGGCCAGATTAGTATTGTTGTCCTACACGGTTCTTCCGTTTCTTTCATACATAAATAAATAAAACCTTGTCTATTGAACACTGGTGGTGAGTATGTGCCCCAGCTCAGTATATGGGCCTTTCTATGTAAAACTCCCCATGAGCAAGTTCATGGATGCTAAGTCTAGAGTATATTTTTGAGAAATTAAGGCACATACATTTTTCAACCATTTTCCATCCCAAAAATGTGGAATAAACAAAGGCTTTGATTTCTGGTCAAACAGATGGAAAAGGGGCCTTGGAAAAAAATCTAAGTTTAAGAAATATTGCCTAGTGTCTTGTCATTCGGTTACCAAAAACCCACATATTTTAAAATAATCTCCTAAAGACGAAGGATAATCAAAGTTCACAGAAGTAACAAGGCAGACCTATCAATTAGTGTGTTTACTGATAACAATTTGATTTATGATTTAAGTGATTAAAATGCTTCATTCTGTTACCAAATCGGTAATAGAATGAACACTAAACAGAATATTTAAAAAAAAAACTGCAATGTTGATTAAGGGCTTGTAAATAAGCATTTCACTGTAAGGTCGACACCAGTTGTATTCGGCACGTGACAAATACAATTTTATGGACTTTAATATTCATACGAGGCCGCTGGACCTAGGTGTGAAGACTTCATTTCCCCTGATAGTGAGTAGTACAAGTTGTGAGACAGAAAGCTTGCCTGGAGAGAGAACTTCCAGCAGTTTGCGTTTGTCAAGTAAGGAATTCCCCTGACTGACTGAAGGAGAGGAGGGAGGCTGAGGCTCTGACATCTTTGCCAAGTTTTATTTAAACGTGTCACTAGGGCTTTTCAGCACTTTACAACTGCAGCTGCCCTCATTGCTCACTATGTAAATCTCAGCCAAATTGTTCCCATAGCTACAGAGTACAGACCATCAGTAAGGGATAATACACTATTTGATACAATCCATTTTCCCCCTCTTGATGCTGTAGAAACATGTTGAAAGGCAGATACATATAAAATAAAGTGTGTCTAAGTGTTGTTCCCCATCACCAATCCCATCCAGTTGTTGTATATTTCTAACAGCTCAAGGAGAGGTAAAGGTATGACCAAAGCCTGCATAAAACAAAAGCAACTATTAGCATAAAAGTGACAATGAACTGATGAATAAAAACAATAGATAAACGAGCTAGCTTGATGTGTAAAGCTACTTTAAAAAGTGACTGTTAAATCAAAACAAGCCTTAGATGCAGGATAATCTTGACAGGAAGCAGAGCCAACACTTCACAACTGTCAAAAACAACTTGATATTTAATTTGCATTTCTTGAACGATAATTTGAATCATTGTGTGTTGGAAGTGAGTGGTGGCGTGAGCAGAGCAGTAATGGAGTATCAGTAAAAGTGTTTAGTAGCGCAGGCTGTAGCGAGAACATTTTGCACCCGCCATTGACAAGTTCCGTTGGAAATGATCCTACTGTACACAACCCTTCTGCTTTAGGACCTTCGGTTGGAGGATGACATCAGAGGCTTCACCCATCGTCCCTCCCATGACAACTCACCACATCTCAGAAAGTCCTTCATAACTTCCACATGTTCTCAAGGTGCCTATTCAAGTAACTTACTGCTCCCTGAATAACTCACTGCTTCACTGAATAACTTGCTGCTCCCAGGCCAACTGAATAAAAACCTACATAATCTAGGCTACTGTAACACATCAAGTTCAGCCCTGACATCACATCCACTCACGTTGTTTTAAAAATATTCTAAAACCATAGTAGGCCAAGGATCTTTTTATGTATTTAAAGGAGCACAACCTTCATTTTCTTTTTTACCTGAAACGTAATGTGGAAAGAACAGACAGTTCAATATTTATCTTGCTTCACAGGTTCGTCAAGGCAAAGCAGAACCCTACTTGACGCCCAAAACCAGATGGCAAAGTTATCATAAACAAGAATAAATCATGTCACAATACAGGTAAAATACATCCTGTACAGTAGGCGGTCTGTTCTCTACTTGGCATAGTTCAGTGTCTTACAGACTGCCTAAAGCTGGGTCAATATCAACTCCCTGTGGACCAGGTTTAAATGACAATGTATGGTCCATGGTGTCTTCAATGGAACCACACCACATGGCCACAATAGAGTATAGTGGCTTCACACTAAGGCAAAGCATCTCTCTCATACACACACACACTTGAGGGCAAAGCAGCAGATGGTGTCCATGGGTGGAAGTAGCGCTGTAAATGAACTAAAATGAATCATTCCCTTCTACTCTCTTCTCTTGTCCAGAATGCATTAGAGATGTGTGTAGATGACCCCACCCTGTCAGCCAGACACATGACAATGAATGTACTGTAGAAACATGCCCAACCCAGCCTAAACAGTAAGGGGATTCCCCAGTGTGTGTGTGTGTGTGTGTGTAGGACTTCACACATCACAGCTGAGGTGGCATCAGCAGCAGGTGTTAACAGCTTTAGAAGATAACTGCTGCTGTAAACAGTCCAAAGCACTCATCTTCATAATACACACACATTTTGGATTTTGCCCTTTTCCCATGCTGCTAAATCATAATTGTTTTACTATTGTGATAAAGTTGAATCAGGATAAAAATGGTATGTTATTTTCCAGAGACTGTGGGAAAGTAATCCATGAAACCCAGACGTTCTTCTCTCTCCTGGTGCAGAATGAGTTTAGAGGAAAACAAGGCTAATGAGCCAAGACACCCATAAGGTGAGACACGGGAATCTGAAATGGTACTCTATTGCTTATACACATTGGGCTCTGGTTAAAAGTAGTGCACTAGATCCGAAATAGGGTGCCATTTCAGACGCAACCAGGAACGCACTGGGGCGCAGTAGTGGAAAAGTACCCAACTGTCATATTTGAGTAAAAGTAAAGATAACTTAATAGAAAATGACACTAGTACTAGTCGCCCAGTAAAATACTACTTAAGTCTAACATTATTTGGTTTTGAATATACTTAAGTATCAAAAGTAAATGTAATTGCTGAAATATACATATAACTCATGCTGTCTGTGTGTTTGGCAAATCCGCCAGATCAGAGGCAGTAGGGACGACCAGGGATGTTCTCTTGATAAGTGTGTAAATTTGACAATTTTCCTGTCCTGCTAAGCATTCAAAATGTAATGAGTACTTTTCGGTGTCAGGGAAAATGTATGGAGTAAAAAGTACATTATTTTCTTTAGGAATGTAGAAGTAAAATTTGTCTAACATATAAAAGTACAGATACCGCAAAAAAAAACTACCTAAGTAGTACTTGAAATTATTTAGACAGAAGACAGAAGGTACAATGTGCCATTTTTATTTATTTATTTAAGATGTGCTGCATCTTTCTTAGCAGTCTAAACAAACACTGATCAGCACAATGGAATGTTATAAGGCCTACCTAACCATGTTGAAAATGTTCAAGATTAATGTTCAGTATGACATGTATACTCAAAACATTTACTAATATCCTCTTTTGTATACTTTAAAGTAAAAGGCTAAGTTATGAATATGGGTTTATCATGCAGATAATGCTTTGTCTGAGCAGGGTCCATGCTGGTCTCTTCATATCTGTTCACTACCATGGGGAGAGAGGGAGACAAGGGTCATGGTGGTTATGGTGACAGGACCTCATCAATATTAGCTCAAGTCTATTTCTGCTCCCCTATTTAAAAAAAAAATTATAAAAAAGGTCCAATGCAGCTGTTTTTTATCTCAAGATCAAATTATTTCTGGGTAACAATTAAGTACATTACTAATAAATAAAAAAAGTCAAAAAGAAGGTTTGGAACTCTTTCTTATTGGTCTATTAACATATTTACCACCTGGTAATGTCACCAGGCATTCCAACATTCCCTCCCACCAGAACATCATTATCACTTCCGGCGCCGACAGAGATGGCCGCCTCGCTTCGCGTTCCTAGGAAACTATGCAGTTTTTTGTTTTTTTACGTGTTATTTCTTACATTAGTACCCCAGGTCATCTTAGGTTTCATTACATACAGTCGAGAAGAACTACTGAATATAAGATCAGCATCAACTCACCATCAGTACGACCAAGAATATGTTTTTCGCGACGCGGATCCTGTGTTCTGCCTTACAAACAGGACAACGGAGTGGATCCTATGCAGCGACCCAAAAAAACGACTCCGAAAGAGAGGGAAACGAGGCGGTCTTCTGGTCAGACTCCGGAGACGGGCACAGCGCGCACCACTCCCTAGCATTCTTCTTGCCAATGTCCAGTCTCTTGACAACAAGGTTGATGAAATCCGAGCAAGGGTAGCATTCCAGAGGGACATCAGAGACTGTAACGTTCTTTGCTTCACGGAAACGTGGCTTACTGGAGAGACGCTATCCGAAGCGGTGCAGCCAACAGGTTTCTCCACGCATCGCGCAGACAGGAAAAAACATCTTTCTGGTAAAAAGAGGGGCGGGGGCGTATGCCTTATGACTAACGTGACATGGTGCGATGAAAGAAACATACAGGAACTCAAATCCTTCTGTTCACCTGATTTAGAATTCCTCACAATCAAATGTAGACCGCATTATCTACCAAGAGAATTCTCTTCGATTATAATCACAGTCGTATATATCCCCCCCCAAGCAGACACATCGATGGCTCTGAACGAACTTTATTTAACTCTCTGCAAACTGGAAACAATTTATCCGGAGGCTGCATTCATTGTAGCTGGGGATTTTAACAAGGCTAATCTGAAAACAAGACTCCCCAAATTTTATCAGCATATCGATTGCGCAACCAGGGGAGGAAAGACCTTGGACCATTGTTACTCTAACTTCCGCGACGCATATAAGGCCCTGCCCCGCCCCCCTTTCGGAAAAGCTGACCACGACTCCATTTTGTTGATCCCTGCCTACAGACAGAAACTAAAACAAGAGGCTCCCACGCTGAGGTCTGTCCAACGCTGGTCCGACCAAGCTGACTCCACACTCCAAGACTGCTTCCATCACGTGGATTGGGAGATGTTTCGTATTGCGTCAGATAACAACATTGACGAATACGCTGATTCGGTGTGCGAGTTCATTAGAACGTGCGTTGAAGATGTCGTTCCCATAGCAACGATTAAAACATTCCCTAACCAGAAACCGTGGATTGATGGCAGCATTCGTGTGAAACTGAAAGCGCGAACCACTGCTTTTAATCAGGGCAAGGTGTCTGGTAACATGACCGAATACAAACAGTGCAGCTATTCCCTCCGCAAGGCTATCAAACAAGCTAAGCGCCAGTACAGAGACAAAGTAGAATCTCAATTCAACGGCTCAGACACAAGAGGCATGTGGCAGGGTCTACAGTCAATCACGGACTACAGGAAGAAACCCAGCCCAGTCACGGACCAGGATGTCTTGCTCCCAGGCAGACTAAATAACTTTTTTGCCCGCTTTGAGGACAATACAGTGCCACTGACACGGCCTGCAACGAAAACATGCGGTCTCTCCTTCACTGCAGCCGAGGTGAGTAAGACATTTAAACGTGTTAACCCTCGCAAGGCTGCAGGCCCAGATGGCATCCCCAGCCGCGCCCTCAGAGCATGCGCAGACCAGCTGGCCGGTGTGTTTACGGACATATTCAATCAATCCCTATACCAGTCTGCTGTTCCCACATGCTTCAAGAGGGCCACCATTGTTCCTGTTCCCAAGAAAGCTAAGGTAACTGAGCTAAATGACTACCGCCCCGTAGCACTCACATCCGTCATCATGAAGTGCTTTGAGAGACTAGTCAAGGACCATATCACCTCCACCCTACCTGACACCCTAGACCCACTCCAATTTGCTTACCGCCCAAATAGGTCCACAGACGATGCAATCTCAACCACACTGCACACTGCCCTAACCCATCTGGACAAGAGGAATACCTATGTGAGAATGCTGTTCATCGACTACAGCTCGGCATTCAACACCATAGTACCCTCCAAGCTCGTCATCAAGCTCGAGACCCTGGGTCTCGACCCCGCCCTGTGCAACTGGGTACTGGACTTCCTGACGGGCCGCCCCCAGGTGGTGAGGGTAGGCAACAACATCTCCTCCCCGCTGATCCTCAACACTGGGGCCCCACAAGGTTGCGTTCTGAGCCCTCTCCTGTACTCCTTGTTCACCCACGACTGCGTGGCCACGCACGCCTCCAACTCAATCATCAAGTTTGCGGACGACACAACAGTGGTAGGCTTGATTACCAACAACGATGAGACGGCCTACAGGGAGGAGGTGAGGGCCCTCGGAGTGTGGTGTCAGGAAAACAACCTCACACTCAACGTCAACAAAACTAAGGAGATGATTGTGGACTTCAGGAAACAGCAGAGGGAACACCCCCCTATCCACATCGATGGAACAGTAGTGGAGAGGGTAGCAAGTTTTAAGTTCCTCGGCATACACATCACAGACAAACTGAATTGGTCCACTCACACAGACAGCATCGTGAAGAAGGCGCAGCAGCGCCTCTTCAACCTCAGGAGGCTGAAGAAATTCGGCTTGTCACCAAAAGCACTCACAAACTTCTACAGATGCACAATCGAGAGCATCCTGGCGGGCTGTATCACCGCCTGGTATGGCAACTGCACCGCCCTCAACCGTAAGGCTCTCCAGAGGGTAGTGAGGTCTGCACAACGCATCACCGGGGGCAAACTACCTGCCCTCCAGGACACCTACACCACCCGATGTCACAGGAAGGCCATAAAGATCATCAAGGACATCAACCACCCGAGCCACTGCCTGTTCACCCCGCTATCATCCAGAAGGCGAGGTCAGTACAGGTGCATCAAAGCTGGGACCGAGAGACTGAAAAACAGCTTCTATCTCAAGGCCATCAGACTGTTAAACAGCCACCACTAACACTGAGTGGCTGCTGCCAACACACTGACACTGACTCAACTCCAGCCACTTTAATAATGGGAATTGATGGGAAATGTAAATATATCACTAGCCACTTTAAACAATGCTACCTTATATAAATGTTACTTACCCTACATTATTCATCTCATATGCATACGTATATACTGTACTCTATATCATCGACGGTATCCTTATGTAATACATGTATCACTAGCCACTTTATACTATACTATGCCACTTTGTTTACATACTCATCTCATTTGTACATACTGTACCCGATACCATCTACTGTACCTTGCCTATGCTGCTCTGTACCATCACTCATTCATATATCCTTATGTACATATTCTTTATCCCCTTACACTGTGTACAAGACAGTAGTTTTGGAATTGTTAGTTAGATTACTTGTTATTACTGCATTGTCGGAACTAGAAGCACAAGCATTTCGCTACACTCGCATTAACATCTGCTAACCATGTGTATGTGACAAATAAAATTTGATTTGATTTGATTTGAACAGCCTGACATTTCAGGTGGTATTCTCAAACAGCTCTTACTCCTAATTATCATAATTTTTACAGTTCAATGTCATCTTGGTAAGCAACTCCACTGTATATTTGGCCTTGTATTTTAGGTTATTGTCCTGTTGAAAGGTGAATTTGTCTCCCAGTGTCTGTTGGAAAGCAGGCTGAACCAGGTTTCCTCTAGGATGTCACCTGTGCTTAGCTATATTCTGTTTATTTTTATCTCCTCCAAAAAACTCCTTAGTCCTGGCCGATGACGAGCATACCCACAAGATGATGCAGCCAATTCCAAGCTTGAAAATATGAAGAGTGGGTCTCGGTGCTTTGTTGTATTTTCTCCAAACATAACTATTCAGGACAAAAAGTTCATTTCTTTGCCCCATTATTTGCAGTTTTACTTTAGTGCCTTATTGCAAACAGGATGCAAGTTTTGGAATATTTTTATTCTGTACAGGCTTCCTTCTTTTCATTCCATCATTTAGGTTAGTATTGTGGAGTAACTACAATGTTGCTGTTCCATCCTCAGTTTTATCCTATCACTTTAACTCTCTAACTGGTTTAAAGTCACCATTGGCCTCATGGTGAAATCCCTGAGCGGTTTCCTTCCTCTCCGGCAACGGAGTTAGGAAGAACGCCTGTATATTTGTGGTGACTGGGTGTATTGATACACCATCCAAAGTGTAATTAATAACTTCACCATGCTCCAAGGGATATTCAACGTCTGCTTTTTTTATACCCATCTTCCAATAGATGCCCTTCTTTGCAAGGTATTGAAAAACCTCCCTGGTCTTTGTGGTTGAATCTGTGTTTTGAAATTCACTGCTCGACTGAGGGACCTTACAGATAATTGTATGTGTGAGGTACAGAGATGAGATAGTCAATCAAAAATCATGTTAAACACTATTATTGCACACACATTTAACTTAGTGACTTGGTATGCTAATTTTTACTCCTGAACTTGTTTAGGCTTGCTATAACAAAGGGATGGAATACTTATTGCCTCAAGACATTTCACCTGTTCATTTATTTGTAAAAAAATATGTGCAAACATAATTACACTTTTACGTGATGGGATATTGTGTGTAGGCCATTGGCACAATCTCAATTTAATAAATTCAGGCTGTAGTGTGGAAAAAGTTTAGGGGTGTGAATACTTTCTGAAGGTACTGTATATAAAACACAGGAAAATGTTGAACTGCACTGGGCCTTTAACAACATAGGACCTTAACAGGACAGGAAGCAGGTGGGTTATCAGGTCCACTTCTTTATGGTATTTTCCTTGTGTGTACGATCAGAGCTAAAATCTAAAAAAAGGATGTGAGAGACTGAACAGACTGGAACGGGACCACCATTGCTCACATCTACTAAGCATAAACAGGGGAGGGAGGAGATAATGCATGTTTATTGTGATTGTGGCTAGGGCTGTGACTGTCATCACATTTTGTCAGCCGGTGATTGTCAAGAAAATAACTGCCTGTGTCACGGTAATTGACCGTTAATTAACATCAACACATTTAGCATCTCCTAGCGTCCATTCATAGCCAACAAGCCACTGATGCAGACCTTAAGAACATCTACAATTTAAAAAGTCTAATAAAGCCATGTAATAAAGCCTACACCATCACAATAAATCCATTATTTATTTTGACAGGTCTAAAGAAACATGATATGAAGAAAATGTAGTCTATTTCAGAAAAACAGAATAGCATACACTGAATTGTCCTTATTTTAGGCCCTGATCTGGCTATGCCATATGGCTGTGGGCTACACTAATTAATTTAGTAGACAAGATTTGCTTCGAATTCCATAGCATTATTTTATAGTATGAAGAATACAATTGAACATAGCGATATAAAAAACGATTTGAGGGAGTGCGCACATGCGGCTATTCTGTGTTGAGCGGTTAACCATGAATTAAGTTCCCCTATGCTCTTAATTTTGAGTTATAATGTAACTTTAGTTGTGATAAACATTGGGCTATATCTTATGATTTTAATACATTGTAAGGCTGCATGATGCGACTAATGATGATTTGAAAAGTCACATGAAAGGCAGGAGCTCTGCTTTGTTTTTTGTGCAGGCTGTACACACGTCATCAGTCTCTCAATCACAATTTGACAAACACTTGATAATGCCTCGAATTTCGCGGCGGCATCCCCTTTGGGTGTCTAATGCCCCCTAAAAACAAACATGCCTTTTGCGGCCGGGGGCCGCTGTGCCCTTGGGCTGATAATAATAATTATAATTCCCTTCTCCTGGCTGTGTGCTCCGAAGCACCTTTCACTCACATGTCTCTCCGTCCCTTGATCGGGACTTTCTCACAGGCTACAAGTGAAGATAAAAACGTCAGGGACGCAGCGGATTTAGAATGGACCACTATTATGCACCTGTTCCAAAACAGGGGCAATATATACAGTGGGGCAAAAAAAGTATTTAGTCAGCCACCAATTGTGCAAGTTCTCCCACTTAAAAAGATGAGAGGCCTGTAATTTTCATCATAGGTACACTTCAACTATGACAGACCAAATGAGGCTCCTCTGTCCTCCACTCATTACCTGTATTAATGGCACCTGTTTGAACTTGTTATCAGTATAAAAGACACCTGTCCACAACCTCAAACAGTCACACTCCAAACTCCACTATGGCCAAGACCAAAGAGCTGTCAAAGGACACCAGAAACAAAATTGTAGACCTGCACCAGGCTGGGAAGACTGAATCTGCAATAGGTAAGCAGCTCGGTTTGAAGAAATCAACTGTGGGAGCAATTATTAGGAAATGAAGACATACAAGACCAGTGATAATCTCCACACTACGCCACCAGGGACTCAAATCCTGCAGTGCCAGACGTGTCCCCCTGCTTAAGACAGTACATGTCCAGGCCCATCTGAAGTTTGCTAGAGAGCATTTGGATGATCCAGAAGAAGATTGGGAGAATGTCATATGGTCAGATGAAACCAAAATATAACTTTTTGGTAAAAACTCAACTCGTCGTGTTTGGAGGACAAAGAATGCTGAGTTGCATCAAAGGACACCATACCTACTGTGAAGCATGGGGGTGGAAACATCATGCTTTGGGGCTGTTTTTCTGCAAAGGGACCAGGACGACTGATCCGTGTAAAGGAAAGAATGAATGGGGCCATGTATCGTGAGATTTTGAGTGAAAACCTCCTTCCATCAGCAAGGGCATTGAAGATGAAACGTGGCTTTCAGCATGACAATGATCCCAAACACACCGCCCGGGCAACGAAGTAGTGGCTTCGTAAGAAGCATTTCAAGGTCCTGGAGTGGCCTAGCCAGTCTCCCGATCTCAACCCCATAGAAAATCTTTGGAGGGAGTTGAAAGTCCGTGTTGCCCAGCAACAGCCCAAAAACATCACTGCTCTAGAGGAGATCTGCATGGAGGAATGGGCCAAAATACCAGCAACAGTGTGTGAAAACCTTGTGAAGACTTACAGAAAACATTTGACCTCTGTCATTGCCAACAAAGGGTATATAACAAAGTATTGAGATAAAATTTTGTTATTGACCAAATACTTATTTTCCACCATAATTTGCAAATAAATTCATTAAAATTCCTACAATGTGATTTTCTGGATTTTTTTTCTCATTTTGTCTGTCATAGTTGAAGTGTACCTATGATGAAAATTACAGGCATCTCATATTTTTAAGTGGGAGAACTTGCACAATTGGTGGCTGACTAAATACTTTTTTGCCCCACTGTACATGTCATCTACGCACACATAGCAAATGGAATACGCTTTTCCCATGGTTCATTTTCATGACAGCCAGGTAGGCTATACTCCTGTTGTAAAGATAAGCAATGTGCATTATATTAGGAAAGTTGAGAAATAAATGTAGTAGGCCTAGCCTATAGAAATGTTTTAAGAGGCAATCACTCTGTTCTCATGCAATTGCATAGCCTATAGAAGTGTTGCACATGAGCTCATGTGCTCCCATTAAGTGTTTGATTAGATTTGACACATTGATGTCAGAGTGATTAGAGGGACAACAGTCCTGAGTACCACAGTTAGAAAGTTTGGTAGGATACTAATGACCATCAGCAGCATCAGAGCTTGGAGATGCCTAATTACCGAGACTAAACATTCAGTGTGGCAGTAATACGGTACCCGTAAAAGCCCTAACTGTGGCTAAATAAGGCAATCAGGAACAGGGTCTTGTTTTTTCCTTTACATCTTTAGATGACTAAAAACACCCTGCTACATACAGTTGAAGTCAGAAGTTTACATACACCTTAGCCAAATACATTTAAACTCAGTTTCACAATTCATGACATTTAATCCTAGTAAAAATTCCCTGTTTTAGGTCAGTTAGGATTATCACTTTACTTTAAGAATGTAAAATGTCAGAATAATAGTAGAGAGTATGATTTATTTCAGCTTTTATTTCTTTCATCACATTCCCAGTGGGTCAGAAGTTTACATACACTCAATTAGTATTTGGTAGCATTGCCTTTAAATTGTTAAACTTGGGTCAAACGTTTTGTGAAGCCTTCCACAAGCTTCCCACAATAAGTTGGGTGAATTTTGGCCCATTCCTCCTGACAGAGCTGGTGTAACTGAGTCAGGTTTGCTCGCATACGCTTTTTCAGTTCCGCCCACAAATATTCTATAGTATTGAGGTCAGGGTTTTGTGATGGCCACTCCAATACCATGACTTTGTTGTCCTTAAGCCATTTTGCCACAACTTTGGAAGTATGCTTGGGGTCATTGTCCATTTGGAATACCCATTTGCGACCAAGCTTTAACTTCCTGACTGATGTCTTGAGATGTGTCAATATATCCACATAATTTTCCTCCCTCATGATGCCATCTATTTTGTGAAGTGCACCAGTCCCTCCTGTAGCAAAGCACCCCCACAACATGATGCTGCCACCCCGTGCTTCACGGTTGGGATGTTGTTCTTCAGCTTGCAAGCATCCCCCTTCTTCCTCCAAACATAACGATGGTCATTATGGCCAGACAGTTCAATTTTTGTTTCATCGACCAGAGGACATTTCTCCGAAAAGTACGAACTTTGTCCCCATGTGCAGTTGCAAACCGTAGTTTGGCTTTTTTAATGGCGGTTTTGGAGCAGTGTCTTCTTCCTTGCTGAGCGGCCTTTCAGGTTATGGCGATGTAATCAACAGAACCTGAAAGGCTGCTCAGCAAGCGGCAACAAATCTGCCCAATAAGCTAAATCACTTTCCATACACTCAATCCTTGACACGCCCACACTCCGATCACCATATTGGGCTGCAGCCAACCATACTCAGGAATCACACCTGTGTGGAAGCACCTGCTTTCAATATACTTTGAATCCCTCATTTACTCAAATGTTTCCTTTATTTTTGCCAGTTACTGTACCTGTAGAGATCTACAGTCCAGATACGTCTCTATAGAGCCAAGCATAATTCTAATAATTCTAATTAATTCTAATTCAGCATAATTCTATTTCTCCTCCTTTCCCTGGGAATTATTGTAGAGGTGTCTACTTCCATGTCTGACGCTGGCTTGCCAAGCTGCAATCCCACACAGCTGCATCGTTGCCTAAACATTGTGCTCTCCCACAAATCTACCAGGATGTGGATGCAGGGGTCCTGTGATTCAATTTGCTGAGTCGAAAATGAGAAGAGTTGAAGTAAAAGCACAACATTCCCCATTAGTAGCTAGCTTTAAAAATCAGCAGACTTGGGTAATCATTATGGTTTGCAGAGGCTGGTGGGAGGAACTATAGGAAAACAGGCTAATTGAAATAGCTGGAACAGAATTAATGGAACTGAGTCAAACATGTGGTTTCCAAATATGGTATAAATAATGAAACCAGCTCTGCACTAATTCAGGGTTGGGTAAATTACTTAATTAAATCTGTTACGATTACTAGTTACCTGTTCAAAATTATAATCAGTAACGTAACTTTTGGATTACCCAAACTCAGTAACTAATCGGATTACCTTCCCCTTAAAAAGGCCCAGTGCAGTCCAAAACGTCTTTTTTTTCCTGTGTTTTATAAAGTATATATTTACACACTGAGGAAGGAATACTATGGTGAAATTGTGAAAATTATGATAATGTGATAAGAGCCGTTGGAAAACAATGCCTGAAATTTCAGCCTGTTTTGGTGGAATGGAGTTTGGCCTGCCGGGTGAATTGGTTAACTTCTTGGATATAGGGGGCGCTATTTTAATTTTTGGATGAAAAACGTTCCCATTTTAAACAAGATATTTTGTCACGAAAAGATGCTCGACTATGCATATAATTGACAGCTTTGGAAAGAAAACACTGATGTTTCCAAAACTGCAAAGATATTGTCTGTGAGTGCCATAGAACTGATGCTACAGGCGAAACCAAGATGACATTTCAAACAGGAAGTGCCCCAGATTTTGAAGGCGCTGTGTTTCAATGACTCCTTATATGGCTGTGAATGGGCCACGAATGAGCTTAGACTTTCTGTCATTTCCCCAAGGTGTCTGCAGCATTGTGACGTATTTGTAGGCATATCATTGGAAGATTGACCATAAGACACTACATTTACCAGGTGGTCGCTTGGTGTCCTCCGTCGCAATTATTGCGTAATCTCCAGCTGCAGTACTTTTCCGTTTGCTACTGAGGAGAAACCCAACTGCCACGAATGATTTATCATCGAATAGATATGTGAAAAAACCCTTGAGGATTGATTCTAAACAACGTTTGCCATGTTTCTGTCGATATTTCTGTCCATTTTGTTGTTCCCTGCCCTCAGACAGAAACTAAAACAAGAAGCTCCCGCGCTGAGGTCTGTTCAACGCTGGTCCGACCAATCTGATTCCACACTCCAAGACTGCTTCCATCACGTGGACTGGGATATGTTTCGTATTGCGTCAGACAACAACATTGACGAAAACGCTGATTCGGTGAGCGAGTTCATTAGAACGTGCGTTGAAGATGTTGTTCCCATAGCAACGATTAAAACATTCCCAAACCAGAAACCGTGGATTGATGGCAGCATTCGCATGAAACTGAAAGCCCGAACCACTGCTTTTAATCAGGGCAAGGTAACCGGAAACATGACCGAATACAAACAGTGTAACTAATCCCTCCGCAAGGCAATCAAACAAGCTAGTCAGTATAGAGACAAAGTAGAATCTCAATTCAACGGCTCAGACACAAGAGGTATGTGGCAGGGTCTACAGTCAATCACGGATTACAAAAAGAAAACCAGCCCAGTCACGGACCAGGATGTCTTGCTCCCAGGCAGACTAAATAACTTTTTTGCCCGCTTTGAGAACAATACAGTGCCACTGACACGGCCCGCAACTAAAACATGCAGACTCTCCTTCACTGCAGCCGACGTGAGGAAAACATTTAAACGTGTCAACCCTCGCAAGGCTGCAGGCCCAGACGGCATCCCCAGCCGCGCCCTCAGAGCATGCGCAGACCAGCTGGCTGGTGTGTTTACGGACATATTCAATCAATCCCTATCCCAGTCTGTTGTTCCCACATGCTTCAAGAGGTCCACCATTGTTCCTGTTCCCAAGAAAGCTAAGGTAACTGAGCTAAACGACTACCGCCCCGTAGCACTCACTTCCGTCATCATGAAGTGCTTTGAGAGACTAGTCAAGGACCATATCACCTCCACCCTACCTGACACCCTAGACCCACTCCAATTTGCTTACCGCCCAAATAGGTCCACAGACGATGCAATCTAAACCACACTGCACATTGCCCTAACCCATCTGGACAAGAGGAATACCTATGTGAGAATGCTGTTCATCGACTACAGCTCGGCATTTAACACCATAGTGCCCTCCAAGCTCGTCATCAAGCTCGAGACCCTGGGTCTCGACCCCGCCCTGTGCAACTGGGTACTGGACTTCCTGACGGACCACCCCCAGGTGGTGAGGGTAGGCAACAACATTTCCACCCCGCTGATCCTCAACACTGGGGCCCCACAAGGATGCGTTCTGAGCCCTCTCCTGTACTCCCTGTTCACCCACGACTGCGTGGCCATGCACGCCTCCAACTCAATCATCAAGTTTGCGGACGACACAACAGTGGTAGGCTTGATTACCAACAACGACGAGACGGCCTACAGTTCCTCGGCGTACACATCACAGACAAACTGAATTGGTCCACCCACACAGACAGCATCGTGAAGAAGGCGCAGCAGCGCCTCTTCAACCTCAGGAGGCTGAAGAAATTCGGCTTGTCACCAAAAGCACTCACAAACTTCTACAGATGCACAATCGAGAGCATCCTGTCGGGCTGTATCACCGCCTGGTACGGCAACTGCTCCGGCCACAACCGTAATGCTCTCCAGAGGGTAGTGAGGTCTGCACTACGCATCACCGGGGGCAAACTACCTGCCCTCCAGGACACCTACACCACCCGATGTCACAGGAAGGCCATAAAGATCATCAAGGACAACAACCACCCGAGCCACTGCCTGTTCACCCCGCTATCATCCAGAAGGCGAGGTCAGTACAGGTGCATCAAAGCTGGGACCGAGAGACTGAAAAACAGCTTCTATCTCAAGGACATCAGACTGTTAAACAGCCACCACTAACATTGAGTGGCTGCTGCCAACACACTGACTCAACTCCAGCCACTTTAATAATGGGAATTGATGGGAAATGATGTAAAATATATCACTAGCCACTTTAAAACAATGCTACCTAATATGTTTACATACCCTACATTATTCATCTCATATGTATATGTATATACTGTACTCTATATCATCTACTGCATCTTTATGTAATACATGTATCTCTAGCCACTTTAACTATGCCACTATGTTTACATACTCATCTCATATGTATATACTGCACTCAATACCATCTACTGTATCTTGCCTATGCCGCTCTGTACCATCACTCATTCATATATCTTTATGTACATATTCTTTATCCCCTTACACTTGTGTCTACAAGGTAGTAGTTTTGGAATTGTTAGCTAGATTACTTGTTGGTTATTACTGCATTGTCGGAACTCGAACAACAAGCATTTCGCTACACTCGCATTAACATCTGCTAACCATGTGTATGTGACAAATAACATTTGATTTGATTTGATTTTGATTTTAATTTGGGAAAAAGTTTGGCGTTGTTGTGACTGAATTTTCGGGTTTTTTTCTTAGCCAAACGTGATGAACAAAACGGAGCGATTTCTCCTACACAAATAATATTTTTGGAAAAAATGAACATTTGCTATCTAACTGAGAGTCTCCTCATTGAAAACATCCGAAGTTCTTCAAAGGTAAATTATTTTATTTGAATGCTTTTCTTGTTTTTGTGAATATGTTGCCTGCTAAAGGCTAGGCTTAATGCTATGCTAGGCTATCAATACTCTTACACAAATGCTTGTGTAGCTGTGGTTGAAAAGCATATTTTGAAAATCTGAGATGACAGTGTTGTTAACAAAAGGCTAAGCTTGTGAGTGAATATATTCCTTTCATTTGCGATTTTCATGAATAGTTAACATTGCATTATGGTAATGAGCTTGAGGCTATGATTACGCTCCCGGATACGGGATTGCTCGACGCTAGAGGTTACTAGACCAATAAGAATTTCCAAACCTCTGCCAATAACAGCTACTTTTTTATATTGTTTTACTCAAACCAATCCCAGACAGCCCTAGCAAAATTCTTGTTTGAGAAATTGTGCTTTGCTAAGAAGCTGTTTATTTTTGACCATTTTAATTGAAAACAATCACAGAGTCGTGACGTGACTATCATTGTGATGACTGTTATTCATTGAATAATTACCTACTATGTTTAATTATTACGCTATTAAATTAGTCATGTAACAGTTAACTTATTAGGAATTTAGGGCACCACGGGAAAAGTTTATTTAACGAGTTACCGTCTCCAGAATTAACTTAAAACAACAATAAATCCCTAGCGGACAAACACAATGACACTTGTTACACAAGATGGAGATTTAAAGAGAGCAAGAGAAAGACAAGCAAAACTTTGATATATTTGTAAACTACGCTTAGTTTAGCACTAATACCTTGCCCCGAACTGCCGTTCCTTTAGGTAAGAAGTAATGTAATGATGTATTTACACACAGAAGGTCTTCCTGGTGTATCTCTGTTGGGCCCTTTGATGGCCTTGTCTTTCATTCTCAGGTGTAAGTCTCTGATTGTCCACAAGAGGTCACAATGTCCTTAGTTGTCTGTGTACTTGCACTCGTTCTGGAAGAGGGGTCTCCAGAGGACAGCTAATCAGCCATGTCGATGATCCCAGAGTGGTGATGAAAGCAGTGTAGGACACGATGATTCGAGGAGAATACAGTGCCTTGCGAAAGTATTCGGCCCCCTTGAACTTTGCGACCTTTTGCCACATTTCAGGCTTCAAACATAAAGATATAAAACTGTATTTTTTTGTGAAGAATCAACAACAAGTGGGACACAATCATGAAGTGGAACGACATTTATTGGATATTTCAAACTTTTTTAACAAATCAAAAACTGAAAAATTGGGCGTGCAAAATTATTCAGCCCCTTTACTTTCATTGCAGCAAACTCTCTCCAGAAGTTCAGTGAGGATCTCTGAATGATCCAATGTTGACCTAAATGACTAATGATGATAAATACAATCCACCTGTGTGTAATCAAGTCTCCGTATAAATGCACCTGCACTGTGATAGTCTCAGAGGTCCGTTAAAAGCGCAGAGAGCATCATGAAGAACAAGGAACACACCAGGCAGGTCCGAGATACTGTTGTGAAGAAGTTTAAAGCCGGATTTGGATACAAAAATATTTCCCAAGCTTTAAACATCCCAAGGATGTTATTGATAATATTGAAATGGAAGGAGTATCAGACCACTGCAAATCTACCAAGACCTGGCCATCCCTCTAAACTTTCAGCTCATACAAGGAGAAGACTGATCAGAGATGCAGCCAAGAGGCCCATGATCACTCTGGATGGACTGCAGAGATCTACAGCTGAGGTGGGAGACTCTGTCCATAGGACAACAATCAGTCGTATATTGCACAAATCTGGCCTTTATGGAAGAGTGGCAAGAAGAAAGCCATTTCTTAAAGATATCCATAAAAAGTGTAGTTTAAAGTTTGCCACAAGCCACCTGGGAGACACACCAAACATGTGGAAGAAGGTGCTCTGGTCAGATTAAACCAAAATTGAACTTTTTGGCAACAATGCAAAACGTTATGTTTGGCGTCAAAGCAACACAGCTGAACACTGAACACACCATCCCCACTGTCAAACATGGTGGTGGCAGCATCATGGTTTGGGCCCGCTTTTCTTCAGCAGGGACAGGGAAGATGGTTAAAATTGATGGGAAGATGGATGGAGCCAAATACAGGACCATTCTGGAAGAAAACCTGATGGAGTCTGCAAAAGACCTGAGACTGAGACTTAATTAAATGAGTCGACTCTTCACATGGAATGATTTCACTGAACAACAAAAAGGGAATATTCCATTGCATCTCCTAAAAACATTTTCAACATACATCTGCAAAATGATAGAAACTAAAGTCTAGAAACTAAAGCTTTGGTTGTCTTTCTCTCAGGCTTCCATGTCTTCTCCCTGGACCTTCTCAATGTCCACCTCTTGAACATCAGACTTTGAGGCCTCATCTTCACTGTCACTTTCCAACCTTGAGGATGGCTCATTGTTAGGCTCAAAAATACTCAAATTTGCCTGGATGGCCACCAATTTTTCAACCCTTGTATTGGTCAGCCTATTGCATGCTTTGGTGTGTGTTCCCGGACCAGTTGCGTTCCGAGGCGGCTGATGTTGGTGGGATTTGGAGGATGATGGAGGCAACAGGGAAAGAGCCTCAGATCCACAAAGTCCCTTCCACCAGGTGGCAGATGAGATATGTTGGCATGACTGACATATTTCATCTCCATCCCAAAGCCCTTACTTGGAAGTGTACTTCACCAGACTGCCAAGAACCTTGCCCTCATCCAGGCCAAGGTGGCGAGACACAGTAGTGATGCCACCATAGGACTTGTTGATCTCTGCACCAGACAGGATGCTCTGACCAGCATACTTGGGGTCCAACATGTACGCTGCAGCGTGTATGGGCTTCAGGCAGAAGTCTTCACGCTTTTTGATGTATTTCAGAACGGCAGTTTCCTCTGCTTGGAGCAACAGTGAAGTGGGCAGGGCAGTACAGATTTCTTCTCTTACATCTGCAAGCAGAGTCCGAACATCAGACAGGATGGCATTGTCTCCCTCAATCCGTGCAATGGCTAATGCTATAGCTTTCAGGAGTTTCAGGTTGCTTACCACTCTCTCCCAAAATACATCACCCAGGAAGATACTCTTGATGGGGCTGTCCATATCAGCAGATTGTGATATGGCCATTTCTTGGAGAGACTCCTTTCCAGGAGACTGTCAAACATGATGACCACACCACCCCAACGGGTGTTGCTAGGCAGCTTCAATGTGGTGATCGTATTCTTCTCACTTTGCTCAGTGAGGTAGATTGCTGCTATAACTTGATGACCCTTACCTAACAGAACTAACCATTTCCTTGGCTCTCTTGTAGAGTATCCATTGTTTTCAGTGCCACGATGTCCTTGAGGAGCAGATTCAATGCACGAGCAGCACAGCCTATGGGTGTGATGTGAGGGTAGGACTCCTCCACTTTAGACCAAGCAGCCTTCATGTTCACAGCATAGTCGGTCATCAGTGCAAATACCTTCTGTGGTCCAAGGTCATTAACGGCCACCTTCAGCTCATCTGCAATGTAGAGACCAGTGTGTCTGTTGTCCTTTGTGTCTGTGCTCTTGTAGAATACTGGTTGAGGGGTGGAGATGTAGTTAATTATTCCATTCCCACGAACATTCAACCATCCATCAGAGATTATTGCAATACAGTCTGCTTTCTCTATGATTTGCTTGACCTTCACTTTAACTCTGTTGAACTCTGCATCCAGCAAATGAGTAGATAAAGCATGTCTGGTTGGAGGGGTGTATGCTGGGCGAAGAACATTTAGAAATGTCTTCCACTACACATTGCCTGTGAGCATGAGAGGTGAACCAGTTGCAGACACAGCTCGATCAAGACATAAAACACACTTTTCTGTAGGCTACTAGTTAAAAAAAATAAAATTGCATGTATGCCATATAAAATGTATTCACGCCACCCAGTATTATCATCAAAACTTACCAGAAAGCATGTAGTCCTTGGCTCAGACAGTGTAGTTGTGTGGGATCAACAGCATCTCATTAGTGTGCAAGATCTTGAGAATCAGCTGTAGATGTGATGGAAGAATGCACTATGCATGCAGAGGGTTACAATTCCATTGGGGATAGTTTAACCTAAATATGCCACCAGACCTAGAATTGCCTTGTGTATCCCACAAAGGTTCACCGTTATAAGCTAACTTTTTTAAAAGAATTTAAGCGATATTCCCAAAATACCCGATCTTAACTTCCCATGGAAAATGTACGGAAATTTAACAGATCGTTTCTAAACGTAACTGATTAGTTTGTTTTTTGTAATCGGATTTTATGTAACTGATTACATGCACTTGTTACTGTCACGTCCTGACCATAGAGAGCCTTTATTTTCTATGGTGGAATAGGTCAGGGCGTGACTGGGGAGGTTAGTCTAGTTTTTATTTTCTATGTGGGGTTCTAGGTTGTTTTTTCTATGTTGGTTTCGGTATGATTCCCAATTAGAGGCAGCTGGCTATCGTTGTCTTTAATTGGGGATCATACTTAAGTAGCATTTCTCCATCTGTGGGTTATGGGAGTGTATGTTTTGAGTTAGTGTTGTAGTCACGGTTTATTCGTTGTTGGTTTATTGTTTTGTCTTTGCTAAAGTTTCACTTCTTTAATAAATTGTATGGAACTCAACGTACGCTTCGCCTTGGTCCGTTAATTCTACAAACGACCGTGACAGTTACTCCCCAACCCTGAATGTAGTAAATTAAAATGATGGAGCAATTAAATCTGCGTTGCTAGTTGGTTACCCACACATGTTATTGAGATATTAACGTTATTCTAAGAGGGACTCAATCATACCCACTTATCCCTCATTCTTTTACATGTCCTTAATGACTAAGCCCACACAGTTATTTTGCTAAACCAATAAACATCTTGACTTACTAAAAAGCCAAAGTGAAGGGTAATATGAAAATCATATGGCGCACGACAAATTAAAGACAAGGAGTTAATTCGGATCAAAACTAATAAAATAATCTATGGTCTATGAGTGTGTATGCCTGCGTCTCTATAATATAATTGTGCATAAGTACTACTTTTCTTCCTGACAGTCACTTGGTCACAAGAAAGAAAGGGTGGTTGTGGTACTTAACTCTTTCCCAGCCAATGATGGAGCTAAAAATCAAATGTCCTATAGCCTAGTCTAACTACAGAGCATGGAACATGGTTAGGTCAGTGGAGTACTGAGTAGGTCACTACTGACAAAACACAGCCTGCAAATGTGTAAACACATCTCCCATAATTAGAGAGGTGTACATTAATAGTTATGAATGTACACACATGCTGGATATTTCTATAGATTGGAGATTGCCTCCAGCCTCCAGTATTTATGCTGCAGTAGTTTGTCGGGGGGGCTAGGGTCAGTTTGTTATATCTGGAGTACTTCTCCTGTCCTATCCGGTGTCCTGTACGACTTTAAGTTTGCTCTCTCTAATTCTGTTTTTCTCTCTCGGAGGACCTGAGCCCTAGGACCATGCCTCAGGACTACCTGACATGATGACTCCTTGCTGTCCCCAGTCCACCTGGCCGTGCTGCTGCTCCAGTTTCAACTGTTCTGCCTTATTATTATTGGACCATGCTGGTCATTTATGAACATTTGAACATCTTGGCCATGTTCTGTTATAATCTCCACCCAGCACAGCCAGAAGAGGCCACCCCACATAGCCTGGTTCCTCTCTAGGTTTCTTCCTAGGTTTTGTCCTTTTTAGGGAGTTTTTCCTAGCCACCGTGCTTCTACACCTGCATTGCTTGCTGTTTGGGGTTTTAGGCTGGGTTTCTGTACAGCACTTTGAGATATCAGCTGATGTACGAATGGCTATATAAATAAATTTGATTTGATATAGAGCAACCAAATGCTTTACACATTTTAGACTGAAGTCTGTGGGCACTATGCTTATAGTTCTGGATCGCTTCTCTCCGTCCAGTAACATATTTTGTATTGTGTAAGAAAGATAGTCCTGAATACTAGGGATGCACTGACGTGACATTTTTGGCCGATACCGATATCCAATATTCAAAATTTGAGAGGCCTTTTAAGCATTCTAGTACAGTTAAATAGTTAACACACACAGCGGTCTAAGGCACTGCATCTCAGTGCAAGAGGCGTCACTACAGTCCCTGGTTTGAATCCAGGCTGTCTCACATCCGGCCGTGATTGGGAGTCCCATAGGGCAGTGCACAATTGGTCCAGCACCGTCCGGATCTGGCAGTCATTGTAAATAAGAAGTTGTTCTTAAATTACTTGCCTAGATAAATAAGTCACACACACACACACACACATTATGTTGATAGCATTTACATGTCCCCATTACCAGTAAAACATCATAAAAACCTTTTCCACTTAATTGCTGTGCTGTTACATTGTTACTTTGTTCAGTCATTTAATTCTCAACCAGGATTTCCTTATACATGTCAAGCAGTGAAGTTTCAGCTGTCTGTCCATGGCCTCTCTTCCTTGGTGCGCACTGTCACTGTGTCCGTTTCCATCTTGTCCAGCTGTGTATTTTTTTTATTTTACCTTTAACTAGGCAAGTCAGTTAAAAACAAATTCTTATTTTCAATGACGGCTTAGGAACAGTAGGTTAACTGCCTGTTCAGGGGCAGAACGACAGATTTGTACCTTGTCAGCTCGAAGGGTTTGAACTTGCAACCTTCCAGTTACTAGTCCAACGCTTTAACCACTAGGCTACCCTGCCGTGTCCAGCTGTGTATGTAACATTTCATGTAAACCCTGTTTCTTGTCTGCGTAAAAGTAGCGGTCCTTGTACCTAGCACCGAGCATGGTGGCGACACTAAAGAGACTCAGAGAGAATGCCACAAATCGCTTGTTCACAGCCTCAAGTACTTAAATAAATTTAACCCCACGGTCTGCATTGGCAGTTTTGTCGAGCAGCCGTTTCAATGCCATGACAGAGGGTATCATGCCTGCTGCAGACGCAGTTGATAAGCTTATTTCGCAAGTTTTTTGAATGGCGCCAAGAGTGTTTTCATGTTGCCAAGTTAACGGTCAGCAGCGGTATGAGAACCAGCACATTCTTGAGCATGCAATACAGCTTCCCTCCATATGAAATCATTGCCTACCTGGTTAAATAAAGGTTAAATCAAATAAAAATCGACCCACTGTGCGGTCAGACTCAGCATGCTCATGGGGCTGACATCACTGGTCCAAATGTCAGTTGTGAAGCTAATAGCAGTGACGCTCATATGTACGTTTCAACAATACTGTAACTCCAGTAGGGCAACATCTGAAAAATAATGTGTACTGGGGCTTGACCAGCCGGCAAAAGCCAACGTCATCCACAACAGAGGACGGTTGATTGTCAAGGGCAATAAATTCCATTATCTTGGCATTAACGGGTTTTGCCTTTGAGTTGTATCGCTGAAATGTTCTTACTTTCAAATGACTGCTCGACTTTAACTAGTTGTTGGAAGTGTGCGCTTAGTATTTTTCTGTTTTTGTTCTGTGTAGCGGTGTTTTCGTGGCGTCATTACGTCATCTACCTACGTTATATTAGGTATGCACGTCAGCTTTGACATTGGTTTTGCATATCGGCGTTAAGCTAGATATCGGGCCGATGCCGATGTTGGCATTTTTAGCTAATATTGGCCGATTCTGATATGCTCACCGATATATCATGCATCCCTACTGAACACTCTTAATTGGTGGCAGGTAGCTGGCCAATGGTTGCTGGTTTGAATCCCCATGCCGAGTAGGTGAGAAATCTGTTGATGTGCCCTTGAGCAAGGCACTTAACCCTAATCGCTCCTGTAAGTTGCTCTGGATAAGCGCATCTACTAAAAGACAAATTGAATAGTATGACAGCTCTAGAGTCAGTGGCACAACACATCAGTAGGAGTTGGCAAGATAGCCCAACCAGATCTGGGACCAGACACAAAAAAATGTACTTCCTGAGGGAAGCAAGTAATAACTACAAGATGATAAAACAACCATACACAACTAACCCTTACAACTGACCCTTATCCCCAACCCAACAAAACATACATTTCACACTCGTCCAGAGTATTGTATTCAATCTTAATTTTTCCATTGCTAATAATGTTATTGGCCACTATCAACACAACAGCAGACATCCATTAGCTAAAGGGAAAGTTGGAGGAAGAGGAGAGTGATGCTGGTAGTGCCACTGCTGCACTGCAGATATACAGTACATGACCTCATTATTGTTGATCCATGAAGCCTTGAAGCTGCAATATGTAACTTTTTTGGTAGTTTTTTCCCCTCTTTTAGTTTGTGTTGTACACCAGCTTCAAACAGCTGAAAATACATTTTTGGTTATTGAAAATACAATTCACAGCGGTTTAGATGGTACAATGATTCTCTACTGAAATTAGCTGCACTATTAGAATTTTAGCAGCCAGGAAATGGCAGAGCGATTTCTGCATAGTGCACCTTTAAATAACTATCTGTATGATAAAAAAATGTTAAGTGTTTTTCGACCCTGGTCCTACAGGTGTGTGCAGGCTTATGTGCAAGCTCATATCAACTGATTCAGCTAATGGTATTGTTTGTCAGGTGTTTGTGCTGCCGGTCTTGAACAAAACCCTGAAAATACACATAGTATCCCTACAGGACCATCAGAAACATGTTGAGGGGTGTATACACTAGAAACCAAACCGATGACTACCTGAACTCAAATGTTCTGTTAAGTTAGTTTGCACTAAAGCAGGTATTCCCAAACTGAGGTACAAGTAGGGTAAACGCAATGTCGTTGGGGGTACGCCAAATAAAAATGATTCATATTTAAAAATATATGTTTTCCAATGGGGCTATACATTTGGTTGTTTTTTTTCTTCCCTGAGTAGCCTCGTTTCACTGGCAAAAATGTAATTAAGCCATCTAGTGTTCAGCGAAATAACGTCAAATACAGGTAGCCTAGTCAAATAAGTAACATCCAATCACATTAGCCATTACTCTCCATGGGAAACCTTCACTCTTGCCCAGACATTTAGAAACGAAACGACAATTTGAAAGATAAGCCACGGGAGTTTTTTGAACGAGAATAAAGACGGCTTTCGAGTAGTAAGACAAAAGCAACAGATACCATTAAGAAGGGGCTAGAAGTGTCATATATGGTGAGCTACCTAGTGGCTAGACAGGCAAGCCCCATACTATTGTGGAGGACTTAATTCTTCCTGCTGCCGCAGATATGGTTGGGACCATGCTGGGGGAAATGGACAAAAAAACTATACAGACAATGCCTTCCTCAAACAACACTGTCCCACGACACATCAGTGACATGGCAGGAGATGTTTTGAAACAATTACTGCTTTGCATACAAGCCAGTGAATTCTATGCATTACAGCTGGATGAGTCAACAGACGGCCTGGTAAGGCTCCTGGTATATGTCTGTTACGTTTATGGGGGGTCAATTAAGGAAGACATCCTCTTCTGCAAACCACTGGAATCCAGGACAACAGGAGAGGATAAAGTACTGGACGGACAGCTTTGTGATGTCAAAAGGACTTTGGTGGTTAAGATGTGTTGGTATCTGAACTGATGGCGCAAAAGCCATGGCAGGGAGACATAGTGGAGTGGTAATACGCCTGCAAGCAGTTGCTCCTGATGCCGTTTGGGTACACTGCAGCATCTACTGAGAGGCTCTTACTGCCAAGCGAATGCCTGACAGCTTGAAATATGTTTTGGATACTACAGTGAAAATGGTTAACTTTGTTAAAGCAAGGCCCCTGAACTCTTGTGTAACTTCTGCATTATGCAATGACATGGGCAGCGACCATGTAACGCTGTGACGCTAGTTATCAAGGGGGAAAGTATTGACACTTTTTTTTAATTGAGAGTAAAGTTCTTTACTGACCATAATTTTCACTTGTCTGACCGCTTGCATGATGACGAGTTTCTCACACGACTGGCCTTATCTGGATTATGTTTTTTCTCACCCGAATGATCTGAATCCAGGATTACATGGACTCTCCACAACTATATTCAATGTGCAGGATAGACTTGAGGCTATGATTAAGAAGTTGGAGATCTTTTCTGTCTGCATTAACAAGGACAACACACAGGTCTTTCCATCATTCTATGATTTTTTGTGTGAAAATGATCTCAAACTTACGGACAATGTCAAATGTGATAGAGCGAAGCACCGGAGTGAGATAGGTGCACAATTTCGCAGGTACTTTCCCGAAACGGACAGAACAAACTGGATTTGTTATCCCTTTCATGCCCTGCCTCCAGTCCACTTACTGATATCTGAACAAGAGAGCCTCATCTAAATTGCAACAAGCGGTTCTGTGAAAATTGTATTTAATCAGAAGCCACTGCCAGATTTCTGGATTGGCCTGCGCTCAGTGTCTCCTGCATTGGCAAATTGCACTGTTAAGACACTGATGCCCTTTGCAACCACGTACCTGTGTGAGAGTGGTTTCTCAGCCCTTACTAGCATGAAAACTAAATACAGGCACAGACTGTGTGGATATGCCCAAAAACGTGTCAATACTCTCTCCAATACAGCCCAACATTGCTGAGTTATGTGCATCCTTTCAAGCACACCATTCACATTAACCTCTGGTGAGTTATTCACAATTTTCAATGAACAAATAAGGTTTTACATGTAAGATGGTAAAATAAAGAGCAAAATTGATTTATTATTATTTGTGCCCTGGTCCTCTAAGATCTCTGTCACTTCCCATGAGCCGGGTTATGACACAAACTCACACTCATTCTTATGTTTAATAAATGTATAGTGTGTGTGGCAGGCTTAAAATGACAATAAACAACATTTGAGAGTACGCAGCTGAAGGTTGAATGTTAAGGGGGTACAGGACTATAAAAAGTTGAGGAACAACTGCTATAGCCTACACCTAGCCTCTAGCCTACACCTATCCTACAGACTACAGCTATCCTTACTGACCTTCAACAATTAAGTTAACGGGTATTTGTTGAAATCCCTCTGTCAAGACCATTATAAAAGGCATAAGAAAATGTGATTTTTAAAAAAATTAGAGTATTTGGTTATTTCACAAGATCAGTTGATTTGTTCTGCTAAGTGCGATAATTAGCTGAACTTGTCTAGGGCTATCTGTTGATACGCAAAACTGAAAAGGTTGAAAAAAACGTGGAAGATGGTGTTAAAATATTGGAGTAGTCCAATTTGTCCCAATTTCACATTCAAATCGCCCAGAATAGAGGATAGGCAGTAGCCTATATTCCACCAGACGAGACCACCTACATTGTTCAAGTATATATAGGCATTCCACTGAGTAAATAACAAAATAAAACGTCCCTCAAGTGCCTAATGTTGGCAAGTTTGACGAACACACGACCTGCATCAAAATCAGAACAAATTCCTCGTAACCAAATGTGCATCAGCCGAGGTTGCGCGGCAACAGTCATTTTCACATAAACATTGTTATAGTGTAACAAAAAGACATGACTAACCTTGATTCGGTAGCCTTAATTATCCACTTGATACAATCGGATCAAACACCAATTCAGTTTCCGGGCCCTTCTGCAACACGTAATGTAAATCTTACAGCGATGAAGTCTCATAAAGCGGGAATGTTTCTCTGGCAACCTCCCGAAACAATGAGGGAAGGTTAGGTCTTCAAACAGCTGTTTCCAAAATGGAGTTAGCCATTCCACAGCCAATCAGACATCGTCTTGTGATCCAGGCTCACATTTCACTCACGCTGAAACTCTTCATAACTTCAAATATGAAAACGAATAGAATGTGACAAAATTAAGCTTTCGACTAGGCCTAATTCTCAAGTCGCATAAAGCCTAAACGACAGCCAACTGGGCAATCTGGGAATTGACTAAAATATAGTGTTGTGTTCTATTCTACACAATGAAACCATCCTCTGTACTGGACATGTAGGCCTAGGGTTTTGCAAAACAAACATCTGAATTTGAAATGTGTTTATTAATCTATTGATCAATGGACGCCTACTCTAAAATATGAAGAGACTGCAGACATGCTTAGACATCTTAGAGAAATAAATTGATTAGCTTATTACAATATAACATTGTGGAATGTAACTTAATGACAAAATATATATTTTTTAAACAATTTGGCCTTTCATAAAATGAAGAAAATATAAACTCATGAGTATACAACACATTATGAACACCTGTTTCCATGACATTGAATGACCAGGTGAAAGCTATGATCCCTTATTGATGTCACTTGTTAAATCCACTTCAATCAGTGTAGATGAAGGGAAGGAGACAGGTTAAAGAAGGAACTCAATATTAGGAAGGTGTTCCTAATGTTTGGTATACTCTTTGTCTATTGAGTGAGTTCATCTGCACAATATAACCTAACCTCTAAATGGTCCATGGTAATAATAAAATATTTGGCACAATGACATAGCTCCAGTGTTGCTGGGTGGGTATCCCCATAGCTGGCTTCTGTACCCTGGGTTGAGATTGTAACTGGTAAAACAAAACCTTATGGACCAGTTTCCAGATCACAGCATAGGCAATTTCAATGGCGAATTTCCATTGAACGTGCTTTTTAGTCTAGGACTAGGGTTAATCTGTGTCCAGGAAACCTGCCCTAAGTGTTGTTAATGCAAATAAAACACAAAGTAGCTGTATCTATCTGTAATGTTACATATCAAAATAGTCTGTGGATTCAAACTTGTCTAGAACAATGCATAAACATGGCCATTTCATCTACATACTAGCTATTAAATGTAAAAAATGTTCATGTTAAGTTGAGCTATGTTAACTTTAATGTAATACTAGTTAGTACTTTTATATCATACAACTATCCACAATTTACAATGCTAGTGGTGGAAATCAAATCAGCATGAGTGACAACTGATCATATTAATACTAATTTAACTAGTCCTGAACAAATGTGCATCAATATTGCTTTGGTGTCACTGTCATTTAGGTACACTACCATTCAAAAGTTTGGGGTCACTTAGAAATGTCCTCGTTTTTGAAAAGCACATTTTTTTTGTCAATTAAAATAACATCAAGTTGATCAGAAATACAGTGTAGACATTGTTATTGTTGTAAATTACTATTGTAGCTGGAAATGGCTGACTTTCAATGGAATATCTTCATAGGTGTACAGAGGCCCATTATCAGCAACCATCACTCCTGTGTTCCAATGACACGTTGTGTTAGCTAATCCAAGTTTATCATTTTCAAAAGCTAATTTATCATTAGAAAACCATTTTTCAATTATGTTAGCACAGCTGAAAACTGTTCTGATTAAAGAAGCAATAAAACTGGCTGCCTTTAGACTAGTTGAGTGTCTGGAGCATCAGCACATTTATGGGTTCAATTAAAGGCTCAAAATGGCCAGAGTTTCTTCTGAAACTCGTCAGTCTATTCTTGTTCTGAGAAATGAAGGCTATTCCATGCAAGAAATTGCCCAGAACCTAAAGATCTCATACAACGCTGTGTACTACTCACAGAACAGCGCAAACTGTCACTAACCAGAATAGAAAGAGGAGTGGGAGGCCCCGGTGCACAACTGAGCAAGAGGACAAGTACAATCGTGTCTAGTTTGAGAAACAGAGTCCTCAACTGGCAGCTTCATTAAATAGTACCCGCAAAACACCAGTCTCAACATCAACAGTGAAGAGGCAACTCAAGGATGCTGGCCTTCTAGGCAGAGTTGCAAAGAAAAAGCCAAATATCAGACTGGCCAATAAAAAGAAAAGATGGGGAAAAAGAACACACACACTGGACAGAGAAACTCTGCCCTGAAAGCCAGCATCCTAGAGTCGCCTCTTCACTGTTGATGTTGAGACTGGTGTTTTACGGATAATATTTAATGAACTTTCTCAAACTAGACACTAATGTACTTGTCCTCTTGCTCAGTTGTGCACCGGGGCCTCCCACTCTTTCTATACTGGTTAGAGTCAGTTTGCTCTGTTCTGTGAGTAGTTCACAGCGTTGTATGAGATCTTTAGTTTCTGGGCAATTTCTTGCATGGAATAGCCTTCATTTCTCAGAACAAGAATAGACTGACGAGTTTCAGAAGAAAGTTCTTTGTTACTGGCCATTTTGAGCCTGTAATTGAACCCACAAATGCTGATGCTTTAGATACTCAACCTGTCTAAAGACCCGTTTTATTGCTTCCTTAATCAGAACAGATTTCAGCTGTGCTAACATAATTGCAAAAGGGTTTTCTAAAGATCAATTAGCCTTTTAAAATGATACACTTGGATTAGCTAACAACATGCCACTGGAACACAGGAGTGATGGTTGCTGATAATGGGCCTCTGTACACCTATGTAGATATTCCCTTTTTTTAATATTTTTTTTAAATCAACCGTTTCCAGCTACAATAGTAATTTACAACATTAACGTCTACACTGTATTTCTGATCAATTTGATATTATTTTAATGGAAAAAGTGTTTCTTTCAAAAACAAAGACATTTCAAAGTGACCTCAAACTTTTGAATGGTAATGTGGGTACACTGCCATGTAGGTACACTTTAGGCTTTGGCGCTCAGTAACTCAGACATTACAGGTCTTGAGTGGTTCAGGAAGAGCATGGCGCCAGCAAAGGCAAGTTCATGGGTTTCAATTCCTGCTGGAATTACATACACATGCTATAATTGTACGCTATCCACTCACTGCACTGTACGTTGCTTTGGATAAAAGTGGCATACTTGTATGATTACATACAAATTAAACCCCATTCATAACCCCTTGCATATCTATCATTATCAAAAATAGATTAAGGCAAAGTATGTGTCCTGTAACTACATGGTGTTTGAATATCACCTTGCCGATGAAGAGCCTTGGTACGTGTATTCTGTAACTACATGGTGTTTGAATATCACCTTGCCGATGAAGAGCCTCGGTACGTGTATTCTGTAACTACATGGTGTTTGAATATCACCATGCCGATGAAGAGCCTCGGTACGTGTATTCTGTAACTACATGGTGTTTGAATATCACCATGCCGATGAAGAGCCTCGGTACGTGTATTCTGTAACTACATGGTGTTTGAATATCACCATGCCGATGAAGAGCCTCAGTACATGTATTCTGAGAAATTAAGGAGAAAGTGGAAGTGAGTGGCATTTCAAATGGGCACAGTCGAACGTCTTCCTCTATGGGAAATAAATCTTACAATGGAAATCAGAGCCATTTTAAAACTGAGAGGCACAAACTACTAAATAAGTAAACATGCATTAGCAGCTCCTGTAAAGCTTCCTTACCAGAACCTAAAGTTGCCTTATGCTTGGCCAATGTGGAGTGTAGTAGGCCCCATATTCATTTTGATCTCAAAGGTAAAAACGGATCCTGTATCAGCACTCCTACTCTTGAGACGCTTTTTGAATATGGGCCCAGACACCTCTTTAGCTCTTCCTGTAGTGATTTCTACTAAATCACTTTTGCTGCATTTATACAGGCAGCCTTATTCTGATTGGTCAAAAGACCAATTAGTGAAAAACAATCAGATCTAAAAAATATCTGATGTGATTGGTCAAAAGAACAATTAGTGGAAAAAAATCAACAGTGGTGTCCTCAGTCTGGTCCCAGATCTAGTTATGTTTTACCAACTATGGTCAATGTCACATCAATGACCATAGGAGTTGGCAAGACAGCACAAACACATCTGGGACCAGGCTAGTGTCCTCATAGTAGCGAGAGGTGGTGGTGGTCATTATCAGTAACAGTAGTAGAGCTGAGAGCGTAGCCCTCTGAAGGTGTCGTCATCCCTGGCACCACCACCAGGCTGCTCCCCTTCAAACAGCATGGAGTCTGGGAGGACTACGCCCTCTAGAGGATCTGGCTGGCAGAACTCCACTATAAACTCCTCCTCAGAGTCCAGTAATGTCTTTGCCCAGGCTGACATGTCAAGGTGTCTGGCCACTCCACCATACTCCTCTGGCAGGACGGATTGAGGAATTTTGCGGTGCAGAGAGCGCAGGTCTGACCCGTGGAGAACGTACTGTATGAAAAAATAAGGGAATTATGTTAGGCTGATGTCACACAATCACAAAGGATCCTACAGTACTTCAAGAGGGCTTCTGCCACATGTTCATTTGATTAGGTTTATTCATAATGGCTTTAAAACACTTTGGAAATCACTGAAATCATATCACAACTGTTATACGAGATAAATGTAATCTGAATGCAGTGATCAAATTAACAGGTTACCATGTACAGAAAAAGGAGGATATGTAGAAAGACTCCATATTATGTAAAAGACAAAGAAATGAAACTCACCCTCTCTGCCATCTTCTCCTTCAGGAAAGGCTTAATTATTGCAAAGATCCCTTTGAAAATCCGGGGCTCATTTATGATGTTAACAGCCTTGATTCTTATTGGGAAGCTATCCTGAAATCCAACATTAAAATGTCTGTTATTGACAGAAGACACAAGCCATATCTCGAGGGTGTTCTGTTTTCAACAAAACATATTTGATAAGATACATATTCTAGATAGACCTCAGTGTATTTTGATCCTGCTGTCATGGGTGACAATCTCAAAACTTAAATAACAGAACAATAACAAGGTCTTTGATGGCTTACCTGAAGGATGCTGACAACCTTCTTGGCCAGGAACGGGCCCGGATTGGATGCCTGGGACAAGCCCACCCCAGTGTAGTCTGCTAAGATGACGATCCCATTCACCTGAGTCTCCTCTGGCTGAATCAGCTTCTCCAGAGTCAGGTAAATGGCCCGGATGTTGTCCTCAAATGGATAGTCATTTGCTTTCCATTTTCCTGTTGTAAAATAACGTATATTTAGTAACTCTGAAAAAGGCCAAGCATAGGACAATCTGAATCCGTTTTAGCAAGGCTATTATCGGACATGTTTTCAAGATGTAAAAAATTATAGAGGTTTATGGGCAGCTATTAGCACCTATGTCATGCATTATACATAGGTCATAAGGGATAGTAAGTAAATGCACTTATAATGCCGGTTTGGGTAAAGCAGACAACCAATTTCCGTCTTGTATGAATTAATAAAGTATTCTATTATATGAAGAGGGTGTTCATATAAAGTATAATTCTATTCTTCTATGAAGACAGTGTTCATATAAAGTATTTCCAAATAAAGATCAAAAAATGAGTTAGAGCACTTCTAGGACATAAAACCCTTCTAGGACATAAAAGAACAGTAGATAGTGTGAGCTAACACACTGACCAGGTCTGAGACAGAGGATGTAGCATCCATTAAGGTCCGGATGGGGCAGAACAGTCAGGAAGCCCAGGTCTAACACATGTTTGACCGTGGAGGGCTTCAGGTCCTGGAAGACCTCGGGCCAGGCCCGCCGGCTGGTGTGGTAGTTGAGGAGCAGCTGCATGGCACGGTCATAGTCAAACTTCCTGTTGGATGGACAAGGAGACGGGACAGGTCATCATTATGTAAGCTTCAAGATAGAACATCTTCAATAAGATGACACCAGTGCCCTTATTCATAAAGTGCCTTAGAGTATAAGTGCTGATATAGGATCAGCTTTGCCATTCAAATCATAATAATATGATTTTATGGACAGGGGGACCTGATCCTAGATCAGACCTACTGTGAGACGCTTAAGGCCAGTTTCCTGGATCATTGTACAGATAGCATTATGGTTAGTTACTGTAGTGCATCATGCTTTACCTGGCCCGTAGGAAGCGCAGGAGAAAGGCATCGTCCAGCCTGGTCCGGAGGTTAGGCTGCTCCTTCAGCACCATGTCCCTCAGGGCCTGTGCGTCTCTCAGCCTCCACTCTGGCTTCTCCTGTAGCTCCTCCCGGGCCTTGGCCACCAGCTCAGGAGTCAGAGTGCAGGAGTAGACGGGCGGGGGAGGGCCAGGGAACCAGTGACCAGCCGCTGGTTGTTCCAGAGATGGAGACCCAAGATCAATGTGCCTCATGGGCTCACTTTCTTCAGACATCATTTTGGCCACTAAATTTGTATGAATACCACATAAATGTCGGGATTAAACAACACAGCAGAAATATTCGTGGTACAAAAAAATGGATTGGAGAGCATCACAAGACCGTAGAAGGATGTGCGAAATACCACAATTACCACTAGACATCGCTGAGGTCATCAGCAATTAGTCATACACTGTAGCCACACAATTGACTGTATTCTCTAGTCTAGCAGACAGCAGCAGCAGTGACCTAAACAAAATACATATATTGAAAACATTGCCTTGTAAACATTTATACATTTCTCATAATTGCTGATTTTGACAGCGCTGCACTCGTGAAGCTGAGGCTAGCTGCACGCCACTGCGGCTTCAGAATACCAGCCAATGGAATTAGTATTTCCAGGGTCGATTTTTTTTTGTAATATATCATAATTCCATGTCGATTTTCTGAACGTTTTATCAAGACAAATGCTTGCTAATTCAAAACAGAACCTGTTAACAAAAAAACCAACCTGCCTGGAGCAATCCGCGGACAGTTCCGGGTGGTGCGACATTTCTTCTCTCGTTGGAGAGTGTGATGAGCTGCGTCACTCTTCTTCTTCTTCTATGGTTATATTGGCAATTGCAGAATTGAATCTGCATCCCGCATTCTACTGTTCAGAATGGAAACAAGACTCCACCAAAAACAGACTCCCCCAAATATTTTTTTATAACGACCAAATTACCACATTTTTTTAAAACCAAATCAAACAGCCTTAATGTTAAAATAAAGGAACACATCTGATCCTTACACAGGCTGAAGGGGAGACTAAGCTGCAGGATTTACTACATTGTAACAACAAATCATCATCAAAACTCACTTAATTCTATTTAGATGGTGATTTTGGTAGCCTACTACTGTAATGAATCTCTTGGTTTGTCTTTTGTGTGATATATCCACAGCTAAATATGCTATTAGGAATTGTGTTGGCTTTAGTTTTATTTATTTTCAATTAGCATTCATGCATTTATGTGTATTAAATAAAAAATATAATTTATGATAAATTTGATATTTCATCCTCGTCAGCCCGTCAGCCTAAAACTGTTAACCTAAGCCTACTATAATGTGAAGTTAAATCCAGGTTTTATACGCACATTGTATCCAATAGATGGTGCAATTGCACCACAGACTTCAGATGATAGGTTTACACCCGACACCAGGGACAGGCAACTTGGCCTACACCCCTAGTGTAGGTTTTAGGCCTATCATTCACTTTTCATCGGAGTGGATTGGTCCCCGTTGCTGACAGGTGTATAAAATTGAGCACACAGCCATGCAATCTCCATAGACAAACATTGGCAGTTGAATGGCCCATACTGAAGAGCTTAGTGACTTTCAACGTGGCACCATCACAGGATGCAACCTTTCTAACAAGTCAGTTTGTCAAATTTCTGCCCTGCTAGGTCTGACCACGGTCAACTGTAAGGGCTGTTATTGTGAAGTGGAAATGGCTAAGAGCAACATCGGCTCAGCCGCGAAGTGGTAGGACACATAAGCTAACAGAACAGGATCACCGAGTGCTGAAGCGCGTAGCGTGTAAAAATCGTCTGTCCTCGGTTGCAACACTTACTACTGAGTTCCAAACTACCTGTGGAAGCAATGTCAGCACAAGAACTGTTCGTCGGGAGCTTCATGAAATAGGAGCTTCATGAAACAAGCCTAAGATCACCATGCGCAATGCCATACGTTGGCTGGAGTGGTGTAAAGCTCACTGCCATTGGACTCTGGAGCAGCAGAAACCTGTTCTCATGAGTGATGAAGCATGCTTCTCCATCTGGCAATCCGACTGATGAATCTGAGTTTGGCGGATGCCAGGAGAACGCTACCGGCCCTGATACATAGTGCCAACTGTAAAGTTTGGTGGAGGAGGAATAATGGTCTGGGGCTGTTGTTCATGGTTCGGGCTAGGCCCAATAGTTCCAGTAAAGGGAAATCTTAACACTACAGTGTACAATGACATTGTATACAATTCTGTACTTCCAACTTTGTGGCAACAGTTTGGGGAAAGCGCTGAACTGTTTCAGCATAACAATACCACCATGCACAAAGCGAGGTCCATACAGAAGTAGTTGTCAAGATTGGTGTGGAAGAACTTGACTGGCTTACACAGAGCCCTGACCTCAACCCCATCAAACACCTTTGGGATGAATTGGAACGCCGACTGCTAGCCAGGCCTAATCACCCAACATCAGTGTCTGACCTCACTATTGCTCTTGTGGCTGAATGGAAGCTAATCAATGCAGAAATGTTCCAACATCTAGTGGAAAGTTCCATGTTTCATGAGCTGAAATAAAAGATCCTAGACATTTTCCATAAGCACAAAATGCTTATTTCTCTTCAATTTTCTGCACAAATTTGTTTACATCCCTATTAGTGAGCATTTCTCTTTTGGCAAGATAATACATCTACCTAACAGGTGTGGCATATCAAGAAACTGATTAAACAGAATGATCATTACACAGGTGCACCTTGTACTGTGACAATAAAAGGCCACTCTAAAATGTGCAGTTTTGTCACAAATCACGATGCCACAGATGTCTCAAGTTTTGAGCCATGCTAACTGCAGGAATGTTGAACAGAGCTGTTGCCAGAGAATTGAATGCTAATTTCTCTACCATAAGCCGCCTCCAATGTCATTTTAGAGAATTTGTCAGTATGCCAACCGGCATCACACCCGCAGACCAAGTGTAACCACGTCAACCCAGGATCTCCACATCCGGCTTCTTCACCTGCGCCACCCGAACAGATGATGATCCTGAGGAGTATTTCTGTCTGCAATAAAGCCCTTTTGTGGGGAAAAACTAATTCTGATTGGCTGGTCCTGGCTCCCCAGTGAGTTGGCCTAACTCCCAAGTGGGTGAGCCTAAAGCCTCCCAGGCCCACCCATGGCAGCACCCCTGCCCAGTCATGTGAAATGTATGCATTGGCCTAATTAATTTATTTGACTGATTTCATTCTATGAACTCTAACTCAGTAAAACATTTTTTTTACTCAAATCTTCTGGGGCCCAAATAAAATAACTCGCAAGCCGGTTTTGGCCTGCGGGCCGCCTTGCTGACTCCTACCCTACACAGATTGAGCCCATTGAATTGAACGCTTGCTTTACAACTGGTCTTCTTGAGGCTTCAAGAGACTTGTCAGAAAAATTATGAATAGATACAGTTGAAGTCAGAGGTTTACATACACCTTAGCCAAATACATTTATACTCAGTTTTTCACAATTCCTGACATTTAATCCTAGTAAGAATTTCCTGTCTAAGGTCAGTTAGGATCACCACTTTATTTTAAGAATGTGAAATGTCAGAATAATAGTAGAGAGTGATTTATTTGAGTTTTTAATTCTTTCATCACATTACCAGTCGGACAGAAGTTTACATACACTCAAATAGTATTTGGTAGCATTGTCTTTAAATTGTTTAACTTGGATCAAACGTTTCGGGAACCCTTCTACAAGCTTCCTACAATAAGTTGGGTGAATTTTGACTCATTCCTTCTGACAGAGCTGGTGTAACTGAGTCAGGATGTAGGCCTCCTTGCTCGCACACACCTTTTCAGTTCTGCCGACAAATATTCTATAGTATTGAGGCCAGGACATTGTGATGGTCACTCCAATACCTTGACTTTGTTATCCTTACGCGATTTTGCCACAACTTTTCTGCCTCATGATGCCATCTATTTTGTGAAGTTCACCAGTCCCTCCTGCAGCAAAGCACCCCCACGACATGATGCTGCCACCCCCGTGCTTCACGGTTGGGATGTTGTTCTTTGGCTTGCAAGCCTCCCACTTCTTCCTCCAAACATAACAATGGTCATTATGGCCAAAGAGTTTTATTTTTGTTTCATCAGACCAGAGGACATTTTCCAAAAAGTACAATCTTTGTCCCCATGTGCAGTTGCAAACCGTAGTCTGGCTTTTTTATGGCAGTTTTGGAGCAGTCTCTTCTTCCTTGCTGAGCGGCCTTTCAGGTTGTCGATATAGGACTCATTTTACTGTGGATATAGATACTTTTGTACCTGTTTCCTCCAGCATCTTCACAAGGTCCTTTGCTGTTGTTCTGGGATTGATTTGCACTTTTCGCACCAAAGTACCTTCATCTCTAGGAGACAGACCGCTTCTCCTTCCTGAGCGGTATGACGGCTGTGTGGTCCCATGGTGTTTATACTTGCATACTATTGTTTGTACAGATGAACGTAGTACCTTCAGGTGTTTGGAAATTGCTCCCAAGGATGAACCAGACTTGTGGAAGTCTACAATTGTTTATCTGAGTTCTTGGCTGATTTCTTTACATTTTCCCATGATGTCAAGCAAAGAGGCACTGAGTTTGAAGGCCTATATTGAATTGTCGCTGTTCCATGCTCCTGAACATGCCTGTAAGATAACACTACTCCAAAAAATTGGACCACAATAACAAACTCATAGTAGGCCTATTATGAGAAATGGAGGGAAAGGGGGAAGGGGCAGCGATAGGCTACATACAACATGCTGGAAAAAAAGAGTTGGTTGAGTCCACCTATGATGAAATGCCTAGTCCGTAACCCATCATAAAAGGCATTAATAGTGGGGAAGATATCACTGACATTTTTTCTTTACTCAAGAGGAAATATTGGAAAAGCTTTGAAGTGAGGCGCCTGCTTTCTTTCACCTCTATCTGCAATTACTTTATGACCTTTTATCAGCCTGAAGAAACACACCTACTAATTATCCTGACGATGCACTGCCACGTAAGCCACAGCTTGTATCATTCATCACCCACTGGCCACACACTGGTTGAACCAAAAACATTTCCACATCCTTTCAATAAAATTAAGTTTAATCAACCTGGAATAGACGTTGAATTGACGTCTATGCCCAGTGGTCAGACACTTAAAAACAGCCAACAAGCAGTTTAAACTGGTTTTGAAATGTCACTCCAAACCTTTAGCCAGGGTTAACCTGTCCTTGATAAAGAAACATTGGATACCATTATGGCCATTGGTTATCATCCATGTTACAATAGCATAATCATTGAGAAATACTCATCTTGATTGTAGGCTTCATCTTCATAATCACAGCTTAGTTATAAATCAGGACAGTAAAATGAAGATAACAAACCATCTCGTTTGCTCATTCACTTAACTTGTACAATATTGACTTAGCCAGCAAAGTGTCAGAGTGTGACAGGGGAAGACCTCTGAAATAATGTTAACAAAATGTTATATTTTTCCTCCTGACATAAGGGTTTACCAGAAGCTATCCTGCTACATTTACAGTTCATCTCCTACAGTTTAAGGTTGCATGTCCTTTTGTACGTTAACGTCTGCTCTTATTGAAATAAAGCACAATACAATGCAATGTAAAAATAAACCTTGACATTTTATTCATCTTCACATTGTAAGGTGAAACACATTGCCCATCTTTGCAGTACAAGGCAGTACAGATGACAAGGCACCATGTATTTTGTCATGTAGTTATAATGCCGTCACAAAATAACATTCTATGGTAAAAAAAATCAAAAAAACACTACAAGGTCTTTACAGTAGAACTGAAGATAAAAATGGAATGGGTAAAACATTATGAATTCATCAACCTGTGAATGCCTGTTGCAGGATAAATCAATGTTGAAGTTTACATAACTGGCCATACACGGATTTAGCATTTTACTTTATGGGTTGGTTATGAAGGCTTCTTCTAACCCATTGCTTTGTACTACATATAATAATATGATTACATTATCTTTACATTAATATTACTAGTATATAAATCCCAAAAATGGATGTAGTAACTACAGATTGCCCCATTTAAGCATATCAAAAGTGTGCCAGTTCGAGCATGTGTCCATTAGGACTATGGATGTCTTTTTTTATCAGCATGAATTAGATTAATAAAAGCCCCACTTTTATTCCATAGGCTGAGATCAGCACTATGCAGCTGTTGCAAGAGCGCATTTTTCACTGGCGATCCACTGGTTTCAAAAACAATGATTGATAGGCAGCTTAAACTTGTTGAATTCAACCACTATTGTGTTCAAATATACATAAAATTTGTGAACAGCCATCCAACAACAACCACAATCCGTAAGGCGCAAATAGCTAAATGAGAGAGCAGCAGTGTGATTCCCATCAATGCGCTATGTAGATATCAATAGTAAATTATATCCGTATCGCCATAGACTACACCACTGCTGTCATCCTTACCTCCAAGCGTTTATTCAAATGTAATAATTTATTGATACCGACAGCAGTTGCACCATTGGAAGACATAGCTTGGACTGTAGCCTACAAAAAGCCCATTCCTGCTCTTTTCCTGCGATCCATCAAACACGTTTAGTGTGTGATCGTAGTGGACTCTGATTTGTGGTCAGACTCGCTCAGGTGGAACAAATTTAAACGTGCGCCTTTTTTCAATGATGATGTGAATGTCATTGAGAAAACAGAGAAGTGTCAAATAGTTTTTTCGCAATCATCCTGTTTGAAGTAATCATCTAGTTTTTCCAAAAGTATCTCATCTGATTGCAATATTTTTGCTTGTAACGTAACGGGTTACAGTTTTTTGTAATCCCTTACATGTAATCCGTTACTCCCCAACCCTGGTGTTAAATTAACTGAGCCGTTTTAATTCAAACATTTAAGCGTTTTACTACACAACTAGCGAATTCCAGTGCATATAGACAGGGATATCTTAAACCTGGATTTCAATGCAACACAACTGTCGTACAGCAAGTACACGATAACTTTAAAAAGCTAAATATGTCCTTTCAGAACCAATTGACTGCCTATCATACCTGTATATCTCCATCTGTCACATAATTACATTATTTAAAAACATGATAATATCATTGTATTCTTTTTTCTGGGTACAAATTGTAAGTGACTATATCAGTCAACAAGACTTGTATTGCCATTGACAACAATCTTTAAAATACTGTGTAACAACAACATCATGATCTGCCTCATCACAGATATGAGGCCTGCTTGTAACATTTATACAATTGAAATGTGATTAAGAAAACCTATCTAACATGTATACAGTTATATTTTATTTACCAATTCATAATTTGAACTCTGTGTATAAAGACATAGATAACCCGTACAGCTACAGTACCTGTCAAAAGTTTGGACACATCTACTCATTCAAGGGTTTTTCTTTAATTTTACAATTTTCTACATTGTAGGACAATAGTGAAGACATCAAAACTATTAAATAATACATGTGGAATCATGTAGTAACCAAAAAAGTGTTAAACAAATTAAAATATATTTTATATTTGAGATTCTTCAAAGTAGCCATCCTTTTCCTTGATGACAGCTTTGCACACTCTTGGCATTCTCTCAACAAGCTTCATGAGGTAGTCACCTGGAATACATTTCAATTAACAGGTGTGCCTTGTTAAAAGTTAATTTGTAGAATTTCTTTCCTTCTTAATGCATTTGAGCCAATCAGTTGTGTTGTGACCAGGTAGGGTGGAAGATAGCCCTATTTGGTGAAAGACCAAGTCCATATTATGTCAAGAACAGCTCAAATAAGCAAAGAGAAACGACAATACACCACTACTTTAAAACATGAAGGTCAGTCAATACAGAACATTTCAAGAACCTTGAAAGTTTCTTCAAGTGTTGTCGCAAAAACCATCAAGCACTATGATGAAACTGGCTCTCATGAGGACCGCCACAGGAAAGGAAGTCCCAGAGTTACCTCTGCTGCAGAAGATAAATTAATTAGAATAACTGCACCTCAGATTGCAGCCCAAATAAATGCTTCACAGAGTTCAAGAAACACACATCTCAACATCAGCTGTTCAGAGGAGACTGCGCGAATCAGGCCTTCATCGTCGAATTGCTGCAAAGAAACCACTACTAAAGGACAGCAGTGATACGCCATCAGATCTGTTCGGTGCTTAGTGGTACTGTCATTTGTTTTTCAACAGGACAATGACACAAAATACACCTCCAGGCTGTGTAAGGGCTATTTGACCAAGAAGGAGAGTGATGGAGTCCTGCATCCGATGACCTGGCCTCCACAATCACCCGACCTCAACCCAAATGAGATGGTATGGGATGAGTTGAACCGCAGAGTGAAGAAAAAGCAGCCAACAAGTGCTCAGCATATGTGGGAACTCCTTCAAGATGGTTGGAAAAGCATTCCAGGTGAAGCTGGTTGAGCGAATGCCAATAGTGTGCAAAGCTGTCATCAACTATTTTGGTTACTACATGATTCCATATGTGTTATGTCATAGTTTTGATGTCTTCACTAATATTCTACAATGTAGCAAATAGTATAAATAAAGAAAAACCCTTGTATGAGTAGGTGTGTCCAAACCTTTGACTGGTGCTGTATGTCAAATAGCATACTGTATCAAACTGCCCATGAATGAGGTTGTTCTAGCCGTTTGCAATTTCAGCTTGATACTACATAAAATAATATGAGTAGGCCTACCATAGGTACTGTACCTCAGCTGGGGATTTGTTTACTAATGTATCCCAACTGTACAGTACACTCCCTGAGATTTTTGAAAAATATGTATTTCTCACTAATGAGAATTGTTGTTGCACCTTTATACTGAGCATGTTTACAGAGAAACATATGCTAGTAAAGATGGTAAAATTGTAAATGCTTTGTTGGATGGGTTTGTGGGCTCCAGTTCTGTGTTAGATTGCTTCTTGCTTGGTGATGGTGAGCTGAGGGATGGAGATAGGATGCTTGGGCACAGTGGCTATAACCCCTTGAGCCATTTTATAGTGTTCTGGACTGGAGACTGTGGGAGGAGAGGGGATTGGGGTTCCAGGAGTGGCTGCAACAAACCAGAACTGATCAATTAGTGGAGGAATTAACAAAAGTCGGGTTAACAAACAAATCAACATATTTACCTTGTGGCATGAACAAATATTAATATATTCAGACAAGGAACATTTGTGAAATTTTCTGAGGGCATTAAAAATGTTAATAAAAAATAACAGACATTTTCTTTGACAAAGCAAGCCTGATTAGTCTCTCTGAATAACTTCTTAGTGGATTATTCTGCCAAGCTTGTGTGTGCTTCCAACTACCTGACTCTGTTACACATGGCAGTGGATTGATGCCACTGAGCTCACTGTTGGTTGAGAATCTCAAGCATTTTTTGTCTAATTTTGGGGTCAGTGTCCGGGACACAGCTTTCAGTGCTTTTTAATCCAGAACTAGGCTTAATCTGTCTCTGGGGAACCAACACTTGGAGTTGGAAATTTGGGGTCTGGCATGTAGTTATTGATACTCACAGATTTGGCCATTGTGGATGGAAGTAGCCATGTTGCTTGAAACGATGGCATTGTTGCTGAGGTGTTCCTGAACCAGATGTGGATGCAGAGAGTGAGGTGTGTGAGGTGCCTCAGTAGCAGAACCTGAGAAAAACAACACAACATACACCAACCCCCCAAACAGTTAATTTCCTCCTTCACTGTCCTTCGGTAATAGAGTATGATATCCAACTAGCATTCTATCATATTGAAGAGTGTAAACTTCTCTAACCAATAGAACTCACGGAAAGTTGTTTTTATTAAATTATTTTGGCATTAGATTGAGACCTTTTACTTTATTTGTAACAATATCAAGATGTCTAACCTCCTAAGAGCATCTCTTGGAGCAGGTTGTCAATCTTGGCCATGCCAAAGAGTTTGACAAACTGTATCTGTTCAATCATCTGCCAGGTGATGCTCTGTAGTGTGGGCAGCAGCAGGAGCAGCTCTCCGAAGCGTCCCCGGGAGTCATACTGCCGGTCGTTGATGTAGTCCTCTAGGCTGACCTGAACCTGGTACCGCATCCGCTTGATCTTACCTGGGTCACTCAGACCTTTGGCATCTGGAGCAGGAGAGAGTAGGCATTTGGTTGACAGCTTGGTCCCTCGCTGCCTGGACACGTTGCTCATATAACAGGCATTCTTAGTCACTAGTTTAGTTGCTCACTGGTTACATAATTTTTTGTTTTGCAACATAAATGTTACTGCCCTAGAATGCTTCATATGATGTCTCACTGTTTGAATCAGATGATAGGCTGTTCATTTTAAAAGGAAAGTTGTGTTCCATGTAATACCTGGATCGAAGAAAACAATGGCTTTCAAACAAGCAAATTCATTGTCGTCTATCTGGAGTTCCTGGAAGGACAGCACTAGCTCGTCCAGAATCCTCACTGCTACCCGGCACACTTCCATCTCCGGGCAGTTCCGGGGAATAATGTGGTCATTTCCTATAAGGAACAGAAACCAATAAATGCCATGTATACCGATTCACTCTGTGATTTTTTGATGATTTTGCCCCCCTCCCAAACAAATATCATATTGCTAGCATAACTCTTATATAACTAGTCTATTATATTACATGGTGTAATTATAATAATAATATTACTTTGGTGTGTGCTTATATTTTTACAAGTGTGTATCAGTTACCATATGCATGCGTTAATTGGAAATGTGATTTTTGCATATACCAAATCCACCTGAGACACCCTCGGAGAATGGGGTCACGGCCAGGGTCTACCATTATTAATGATGACCCTGGAGCAATTAGATGGTGTACAGTAGCTAATATCTTATCTTGACTTTACCTAGTAACAGGAGGTCCTTGTACAACATAGACCTCTTTGCAGCTCCAATCAGAAGATTCTCTCCTGCATGGGCTCGCAGCAATGCCACCTGAAATAAAGGAAAGCCTTTCATTATTAATCACTGGGACAAAACTGGTTGAATCAACATTGTTTGCATTTCATTTTAATAAATAAAAAATTGATGATGTTGATTCCAACGTCAAAAACAGGTTGGATTTGAAAAAAGTCATCAACGTAAGGGAATTTTGTCATTTTTGCATGGAAATGTTTTCTGAAATCCAATAACATGGGGAATTTTTGATTTCACATTGAATTCACATTACTTGACAACTCAACCAAATGTAAATCCAAACTAGATGTTGAACTGACTGACGTCTGTGCCCAGTGAGTAGCTTTAACCTTGAAGCTGTCTTGCAGCCTCTGAGGGCCTCCCAGGTGGCACAGTGGTTAAGGGCGCTGTACTGCAGCGCCAGCTGTGCCACCAGAGACTCTGGGTTTGCGCCCAGGCTCTGTCGTAACCGGCTGCGACTGGGAGGTCCGTGGGGCGACGCACAATTGGCCTAGCGTCGTCCAGGTTAGGGAGGGGTTGGCTGGTAGGGATATCCTTGTCTCATTGCGCACCAGCAACTCCTGTGGCGGGCCGGGCACAGTGCGCGCTAACCATGGTTGCCAGGTGAACGGTGTTTCCTCCGACACATTGGTGGGCTGGCTTCCGGGTTGGATGCGAGCTGTGTTAAGAAGCAGTGCGGCTTGGTTGGGTTGTGTATCGGAGGACGCATGACTTTCAACCTTCGTCTCTCCCGAGCCCGTACGGGAGTTGTAGCGATGAGACAAGATAGTAGCTACTAAACAATTGGATACCACGAAGAGAAAACAGGGTAAAAAAAAAAACTTTAAAAAACACCACTTCTCTATGAAACAATATTTTTTATTAAAAATTGTTTTAACCTTTATTTAATTAGGCAAGTCAGTTAAGAACAAATTCTTATTTACGATGATGGCCAACGCCGGCCCAATCTGGACGACGCTGGGACAATTATGCGCCACCCTACGGGACTCCCAATCACGGCTGGTTGTTGTACAGCCTTGATTCAAACCAGGGTGTCTGTAGTGACACCTCAAGCACTGAGATGCAGTGCCTTAGACCGCTGCGCCACTCGGGAATCCCAATTTGATAAGACATGGGAAATATTACATCACTTCTGCCAATCATACCTAACCATTAAACAAGTAACCTTTCATACCACCCTTAAGGTCACTGAAGAGCTAACCAGAGATTCTCACAGAGAGAGAGAGTCAAGTAAATGTGTGAAGATACACCTGATGGATCCCTGACTAATTCAACATCAGCAAATCAGTTACCAAAGCCCTGGTTGTCACGGTGTTAATGATTCTGGAATAGTTCTGATCAGAGATACAACTATCAAACTAGCTCATCATATTCTAACTGGATTCTGAGGTCTTAAAAAACAGCACTCCATACTCCAAATGCTGATTGAAGAGCTTTATATTCCCTGGACACATAGCTTCAAGTTGTTATTTTTAAGAATCCCAACAATGTCATTATCAGACCGGTTTCTGGCCTTATATTGCATGCTTTTTAGTCCAGGACAAAACAGCCCCTAAAATGCAGTACCCCTGAATGAGAGTAGTATGGTTTAGTCTAACCTAGTCTGTCACTGTTAAATCTAATGCAACCTTACCTGGTCATCCAGGGGCAGGTCACAGAAGGCAGGGATGTACTTGGCCCATTCCACCAACACCAGCAGCTGCTGTTTCATAGATTCACACACATCTGTGATGGTCGCTACCTTTTTTGTCCTGATGTCACCATTCAGTATAGGTCCAGGTGAGGATATCTACACATACAGAATTAAAAATGAATGAGTCTCCTATGTATTCATAGCCAAATTATAAACATAATTTATTTAACCAAAATAAATTAAAATCCATTCTATTCAGTACAACTGGGGCAAATAAAAATGAGTTTTAAATGCTTACAGGATTTCAATCGAAAAAGCCATATCCATGGGCCTTACCTGTCTTGAGAGTACATCTGCCTGGATAAGTGCATTGATAGATGGTAAACTGCTGTCTTCATAACTAGATCTCCTAGTGCTGATTCTGTCTCTCTCGTTTTGTACAGCTGAGAAACAATAGAAACATAAACCGCGGCTATCAGAATAGAATAAATACTCTATTGTTCACTAGAAATGGTTTAGTCAAAGCGCTCCCCATTTTCTCAGACACACTCTAACTCACTTCACAAACCTACAAAGTCATTCAACTCAAACATTCCATTCCATGTGCAGTAAAAAAAAACACATGTAATAAACGGTGCATAGATTATCTGACAGACATTCATAGTTCCTAGTGGGTTATTAGCATTGACTCAGAACAGCATTGGGAGAAAACATTCTCCCAGGGCTGATGTGTTTATTAGTATGTGTGGCTATAACTCCCTCACAGAAGTTTTCGCTCAGCATAAGCTGGTCATAGAATTCAGTGAATCATGGAGTGAACATTAACAAAGTGCTGCTCTCGTGGCTCTTGCAACATACCCTACTCTGAGCCATGAGCAGTCCCAATGGCTCTGCTCCTCTCTACAATTCTACGATAGGGACGGGCTGATACAAATGGAACGTTCTAGTTCTTGGATAAACCTTACCAGAGATGATTAAATCATAACTGCTAGCGTCATCACATTGTGTAGAGACTGAGTATAATACATAATAACACAATATGGCTACATAGGCCACTCTCAATGTTGTCATTCTTCAATTCTAATTACCATTTGAATGAAGTTGAATGAATTGTATACCTTCTTTTTTCATGCCAGCTCGAAAGCATTTCTTCAATCGACAGTATCTGCATTGATTCCTCTTGTCTTTGTCCACAATGCACTGTCTGCTGAACCTGGGAATTGAGTTTGAAGAGGGCTTGATTATTAAGGGCTTATTGAGTAGATTGCAGTTAGAAGACTCTTGTTGAATATGCCAGTGCTATTGCAACCTACTGTAGAAGGTGGAAGTCTATTGGTTTCTCTCAAGGCCTAACTACATCAGTTTGATATTGCAACTGTCAATGAACACCCCATCTATGTACAGGTGCTGTATCCCAATCGCAAAACTTGTCAAATGTAATAGTATTTTATTGTAAATGCCCAAGGATATGATGGTCACTGTCTTTGCTCTTGTGTGTAATATTGGCCTAAACCTCACCTGCATGAATACATGTGGTTTTTGCGAACGCTCCGACGGAAGAAGCCTTTGCAGCCGTCACAGCTGGAGGCCCCGTAGTGTTTGCCCGTGGCCCTGTCCCCACAGATGGCACACAGGGTGCCCGCTCCGAGGTGGTTGGCGGCATTCATGTTGGCACTCTCAGCCGGCGAGGAGTCTGAAGCAACAATGGATAAAGACATATTTTATACAGTATATTTTAGATGTGCGTATCACCCTATGCTTAAGAGTATGGAGTGAGAGATAGAGAGAGATATTCCTTATCAAGTCAGGGGCTCTTTGGGCCATCAATGTTGGACATGAGATAGAGGATATGTGCAGTTATGTGATCCAAAATCAAAACTAAAAGATATTTTTGAGGGCTATATAAAGTAATTAAATAATGAACTGCTATGTTGGTGGAAGATAACCTGAGCGAGTGTAGGGATGGATGTTATGGAATAACTTGTGGTCAACAGTTTGAGAGAACTAGAGGAAAGGTCATTCATTTAAATCATTTGTTACTTTAACCAGAATGTTTTTCTACAAAATGTGAAAAATGTCATCTTTTTTTTTAAACTCTTAGCTCTCTCAGTCCTCATTTATTGACTAATATAATCAATATATTGACTGAATATAACTTAGGTCATTCACTATTGTCCCTCTAACTAACTAACCAACATACTTTCAAAGAAAACAGATATTTTGATTAATTTCAGGTGAGAGCGACATTAATTGGTTGACTGCATCAGGTGATTACATTAAAGTCAGTGGCATTGCTGGTTACTCTTATACTGCTTATACGTCACATTAAGTTACTCTTATTAATACCTGTGCAGTAAAGCTGTAATTAAACTAGTAACATCTAAAGTAGAAATAAACGACACACTGTATTGTATGCTGTTTAAGTATCATAAAACAATTGAATTTTGTGAGGATTAAACAGTACAATAATTAAGGCATATCAAAGATGATATTGGCCATGCAATGTAAGTGTCTTTCAAGGGTCATTGCTTTTTCATCCTGCAAGGAAGTTGTTTCATTTTAGAATCAGGTTCACAGCCAAATGTCATGGGAGAGTAGAAAGGACAATTTCTCACTTTCAAAAAGCATATATCATGCTGTCACACAACTCTGTGAAATGTTTTTCTCATTTTATGGACCTCAAAATGCCGAACATAGATGTAGGTAACAAGAGAGAGATGTCCATGTCTCTTAAATCACTATCGCATAGTATGAATATCTATTCGTTGTAATTCTATCTTAAGTGAAATATGACCACTATACCATAACAATCTACATGTTACAACAGGAGAAGGTAATTCTCTACCAAATGGTTGTTTCACCACCAAATTATCCAGATGCATTGTGTGTATTGTGCAAAACCCCTGAATGTTTTACAACTGCAAGAAGAGGGGATAATATTATCAGGAAAGAAGCACATTCTCATCCATTAGCATCCAATACAAGATGGACAACTGAGAGCTGCTCTTGATAACAGCAACTAAAACCCTCCGTCCACGACCTGTCCAAAAGTTTAACGTATGGGTGGTCCTGGGAATCAAACCCACTATCCTGGTGTTGAACGCCATCCTCTACCAACTGAGCTACAGAAGACCAGTTTAATAGCTAAAAGTCTCAAAGTTCAACCAGGTAATGTGTAACTCTGACTCACCTGAGCCCATGGAGAGCACTTGCATGTTTTCAAACTCCAGGGTGGTATAGGCTGGGTCCAGGGCATCGCTATAGTCTGCCATATCCATGTCTACTAGTTCTTTGGACAAACAAATTCCCTCTCAGCTACCTGACAGTGGGGAAAAAGATTTGTCCAAGAGGCTAAGTGCCCCCCCTGCACCCCTCCTCCCCCTTCTCCCATATTTGGCCAAGCTCCTCCTCATAAAAGTAGATAGAGATACCTCTGAGTATGCGATGGGGACAGTCTCTCCTCCAGAGCTCCGGAGGAGGAGGCCATGAGGAGCCTGGTTGTGACTGACAGGAGGAGCCTCCTCCCAGTTAGGCTGCTAACCAGAGGAGGGCTGGGGTGAATGTCAAGTTGATATTTAACTATACTCCTCTATTGGTGTATCACAGTTGTTTTTCTCTCAAAGATAACATAACTTGGAACTCTCAATCTTTTCCCTTCTCTCTCTCTCTCTCTCTCTCTCTCCTTCCTTCTTTCTCTTTCCACCGTGCTGTCAGTAATAGATCAACGATTATACTATGAGAGACATAAAATGTTGAATCTCAGCCAAATCATTGTGCTTTACTTGCTTGACATCACCTCTTGTTGTTTCCTGCCAGTTTAAACCAGTTGTCCATCAGATAACTGAATGTCTTTGACCAAACAATTGTAGGCCTTTCAAAGAATGCCAAGACACTCTTAGCCCATGCCTTCAGCACCAAAAAAAGCATCTTATCATATGGATTCTTATTGCAATCTGAAATCACACCGATTATTTTAGCCTTTTAGCTAAATGTCTTAATCAAATGTATACTCAACGTGAAGAGAGGTGCAGCTCAACAGGAAGTAATGCATTATGAGGGGGCCTGCCAACAGTCTGGATTTAGATCTACAGTACCAGTCGGAAGTTTGGACACACCTACTCATTCAAGGGTTTTTCTTTAAAACTATAAAATAACACATATGGAATCATATAGTAACCAAAAAAGTATATAAATATATTTTATATTTGAGATTTTTCAAAGTAGCCACCATTTGCCTTGATGACAGCTTTAAACACTGTTGGCATTCTCTCAACCAGCTTCATGAGGTAGTCACCTGGAATGCATTTCAATGAACATGGAATTTATTTTCTTCTTAATGCGCTTGAGCCAATCAGTTGTGCTGTGACAAGGTAGGGGTGGTATGCAGAAGTCCATATTATGGCAAGAACAGCTCAAATAAGCAAGGGGAAACAACAGTCCATCATTACTTTAAGACATGAAGGTCAGTCAATACGGAAAATTTAAAGAACTTTGAAAGTTTCTTCAAGTGCAGTCGCAAAAATCATCAAGCGCTATGATGAAACTGTTTCTCATGAGGACCGCCACAGGAAAGGAAGACCCAGAGTTACCTCTGGTGCAGAGGACAAGTATATATTTTTAATTTATTTTTCTATTTAACCTTTACTTAACCAGGTAGGCTAGTTGAGAACAAGTTCTCATTTACAACTGCGACCCGGTCAAGATAAAGCATAGCAGTGTGAACAGACAACAACACAGGGTTACATATGGAGTAAACAATAAACAAGTCGACAACACAGTAGAAAAAAATAAAAATAAAAGTCTATATACATTGTGTGCAAAAGGCATGAGGAGGTAGGCGAATAATTACAATTTAGCAGATTAACACTGGAGTGATAAATGATCAGATGGTCATGTGCAGGTAGAGATACTGGTGTGCAAAAGAGCAGAACAGTACATAAAAACAGTATGGGGATGAGGTAGGTAAATTGGGTGGGCTATTTACCGATGGACTATGTACAGCTGCAGCAATCGGTTAGCTGCTCAGATAGCAGATGTTTAAAGTTGGTGAGGGAGATAAAAGTCTCCAACTTCAGCGATTTTTGCACTTCGTTCCAGTCACAGGCAGCAGAGAACTGGAAGGAAAGGCGGCCAAATGAGGTGTTGGCTTTAGGGATGATCAGTGAGATACACCTGCTGGAGCGCGTGCTACGGGTGGGTGTTGCCATCGTGACCAGTGAACTGAGATAAGGCGGAGCTTTACCTAGCATGGACTTGTAGATGACCTGGAGCCATATTAGAGTTACAAGCCTCAGAAATTGCAGCCCAAATAAATGCTTCACAGAGTTCAAGTAACAGACACATCTCAACATCAACTGTTCAGAAGAGACTGCGTGAATCCGGCCTTCATGGTCAAATTGCTGCAAAGAAACCCCTACTAAAGGACACCAATAAGAAGAAGAGACGTGCTTGGGCCAAGAAACACGAGCAATGGGCATTAATCGGTGGAAATCGGTCCAAGTTTGAGATTTTTGGTTCCAAAAGCAGTGTCTTTGTGAGACGCAGAGTAGGTGAACGGGTGATCTCTGCATGTGTGGTTCCCACCGTGAAGCTTGGATGGTGGTGTGATGGTGTGGGGGTGCTTTGCTGGTGACACTGTCAGTAATTTATTTAGAATTCTAGGCGCACTTAACCAGCATGGCTACCACAGCATTCTGCAGTGATACGCCATCAGATCTGGTTTGCTCTTAGTTGGACTGTCATTTGTTTTTCAACAGGACAATGACCCAACATACCTCCAGGCTGTGTAAGAGCTATTTGACCAAGAAGGAGAGTGATGGAGTGCTGCATCAGATGACCTGGCCTCCACAATCATCCAACCTCAACCCAATTGAGACGGTTTGGAATGAGTTGGACCGCAGAGTGAAGGAAAAGCAGCCTACAAGTGCTCAGCATATGTGGGAACTCCTTCAAGACTGTTGGAAAAGCATTCCAGGTGAAGCTGGTTGAGAGTCAAAGGCAAAGGGTGGCCTTTGCCTTGTTTAACAATTGTTTGGTTACTACATGGATCCATATGTGTTATTTCATAGTTTTGATATTATTCTACAATGTTAAAAATTGTAAAAAATAAAGACAAACCCTAGTTGTGTCTAAAATTTGACTGGTACTGTACTTCCAAATGTAATATGTCTCTGGTAAATCTCAGTTAATTATTTCGGAATAAACAAGGGAAATAACTATTGCTGAAAATAACTTGTTGCCTTTATGCAAAGGAGTTCACTGTTTCACAAAATGCTGTACACACGTTACATACCAAACCAGTGTGACCCAACTCTTCAGAAACTTGCTCCTTAGCGTCAAATTCAAGGCTTTTAGAGCACTTTTTGGTCACTAATGTCATTGGTTTGTGATGGTAGGAGCCTATGTTTGTAGGACTGCGTTGGGATACGTTCAAGTAACGTATTAGAAAGCTTCCAGCAGGATTAACAATGTAAAGTGGCTTAACAAGAATTTGAGAACAGAATGCGCTGTCAGAGAAGTATTATAATACTCTAAAGTTTACTATTATATGTTCATAAAATGACATTAAACATTGAATACAGTTGAGTATTAACTCGAATACAGTAAACATTTGTTTCCCCCGGTCTGTAAAGCAACTGATTTTAGAAGAATAAATGTTGCAGAATACGCAAATAAGGTGAAATTGCTTGAGTAAATGTGCCATGGTAAACAGTAGTGTTGTAATTGAAGAAGGGAACGTGCCAGTACACTACAAGCCACAGGTCAATGATCTAGGGTTCACCGAGACCTCAAAGCAGTTAAACGCAGGCTGGTGAACTCGAGAACCACCCACCCAAAGCATATAGATTCATAAAATAAAATCTCTTCTTCCGAGTTTACCATCGTAACATTCCTGTGGTTAAGTCGGTCACTGTGATCCGCCTGAGAGTGTAGAAAAGAGCAAATATTGACTAAAATTGATCCAAATCATATCAGAAGCCAATATGGGAGACACCATCTTGATTAATGTTTGGAAGAATTACATTGTCCAGGATAACCAGTTAGATGGATGAAAACAAGTTTAGCATAACCAATAAAACAGCACCAAAGAACCTTGTCTTCATTAAACTTTAGAGAGGAATGTTTGTAACCAATAACATTTTTTATCAATGGATGACAAGAGGTGGTCAAATAGAACATGCAACTAATCTAGGGCCTCGCCAGAGCTTCTGGGTGTCCATGTTTCATAAGTCTGAACAGAGGTCATTACATTGCTTACTTCTCCACATCTTAGGTAGACATAGACTCTAGAGTAACGCCTCTCAAGTGCCCACATTTGCTCATGTTTGCTTGAGCACCAAGGCAGTAATGATCACTCTATTCCCTATATAGTGCCCTATGGGCCCTGGTCAAAAGTAGTGCACTAAGGAATATGGTGACATTTGGGACACAAACATAGACTCTGTTGGAGTGCCCTTCAAGGGCCCATATTTGCTCATTCACCACGGCAGTAATGATGGTGAAGCTAGAGGGAAATCTGTGTGACGGAATAAAGAGAACAAGTCACTTAGAACAAATCTTATCTCCTTAGCCATTAAACGTCTTTATTATCGCCAGCTCACGTCTTCATTTTCTGTGAACTCCTCCAAGGGCAATCATATACTGCTCCATAAAGTGTAATCTGCAAGGTTAAGACTTTCTTAATCACACTCAGGCAGTGACAGACTGTTCAGGTTTAGAAAGATACTGATAGCAACATTTTGGATCATCACCTTAAACTCACATAACTTGTCTACGTTTTAGTAACTGATATTGATTTTTTCACGATTTACATGTCATTTACATAATGATAACAGCATAACATGTCATAGTACTCAAAATGTAATCTTGAATTATAAAATATAATCTTAGTAACTATTTAATTTGTCATGCTTTTGCAAATATGGAGAGTCTATCATATCAGGTTGTATGTTTAAGCAATAAGACACGAAGAGGTGTGGTATATAGCCAATGTACCACGACTAAGGGCTGTTCTTATGCACAATGCAATGCGGATTGCCTGGACACAGCCCTTAGCCGTGGTATATTGGTCATATACCACAAACCCCCCAATGCCTCATTGCTGTTATAAACTGGTTACCAACATAATTAGAGCAGTAAAAATAAATGTTTTGTTTTATACGGTCTGATATACCACGGCTGTCAGCCGATCAGTATTCAGGGCTCAAACCACCCGATTTATAATTAACATTAGTCCCTGTTTGATAGACACACTCCCATAGCACACACATTTCCACCAGCTTCCAGAGTATCTTATCATAGAGTAACCAGAGAAGCCTCCTGATTTAACTAGTTCACTTTAGTCTGTTTTAACACTGGGCCAGACCCTAACACAGCCACCAGAAGACTAGACCATAGCAGTAACATGCAGTCCATAAAACTCCAAAAGTGAAATGTCTTCTAGACAAATAGTTTATTTCTGTGTACTCAACAAGATGATGAATATTTTTTTATGAAGGGTTAACATGACATAACATGTTCCCTCGTGCTCCCGTTTGACACAGTCAATCCTCGTCGTACACACCTGAAGCAGCCATGTTGATGTGTGTATGACGTCTTTCTGTAAGTTCTGTCCTGTCAGTATTATAATGAGTCACACAAGCAGCCCGGGGCTAAAAGTCAAAAGACTGACTTCTGATGAGACCTGATGTAACACCAGTGTAATTCTCCCCTTTGAAACTAACTTCAAACTCCAGTTTGTGAACAAAGTCCTGTCTGTCTTCTGAATAGGAATCTGAATAGTCCGACCACTGACCAAACTCCATTTGTTAACCACTGCCTATTTGTACCTTCCACTGAATGACTCTTTTTCATTCCACACGTCCGATCCCAATGGAAAGAGCTACTGAAGCTAAAAGAGAATAAGTGGAGACAACAACTGGAGGAAAACCAAGAGTCAATAATATTTGGAATATACTGTATGGGAAAATATTTATTTTTAGGAGAGCTCCAGCACAGGGCAAATGTGAGTGTTTATGATGTGTGTATTCTACACTGTTGTAGATGTTGATAGGAATGAATGAAAGAAGGACGGAGACGTTAACAATGTGCTTGTTGTAGCATACTTGAGGTCAGTGTTGAGCCTGCGCTGCTCTGTCTGTCTGTGTGTGTTAGATGTAGGAGATACCATGTGAGTAGCAGTAGTGTCATGGCAGGCAAAGAACTTGTCAACAGATGATAACTATCTACAAATCACACAGCTTGTGCAACTCCAAGCCCCTTTGGCTGACCAGTGGTAATATGTGTCTGTGCCGTTCGAAATTGTTGACTTAATATATTAATGTTGACATTTGTTGAAATTATTCTTATTAGCTGTTTTTGTTGTTGCTTTGGTTTTGGTAATGCAATTGAAACATTATGTTTACTAGTGAAGGTAATTATGTTGATCCCCCTGTTTTAGCTAGCACTGACCGACACCTCTTGTAGATTGTTTGGTAAAACAGCAGGCAGTAAAAAAATAAGCTGAGGGGAAATCAATGCTTTGACTAACAACCGTTTTGTGCAAATGTTTGGAACAACATTGAATCTTAAACTTGCAGTAGTAGTAGACTCTCAAGCCTTGTTCAGACTGTAGGCCCTAATGCTTTGTTTTTCAAATCCGTTTTGGAATACTGACTGTCCAAACAGCAAGTTACAAGTGAACAAATCAGATTTGTGTGTGTTCAGACATTTGCTGATGGCTACGCTAGTTGTCATAGTAATGATGTGTGTGTGTGTGTGGTGGTGTTGGCTGATTGGTGATGGTGCTCCTGCTTCATCTCACTCAGAAGATGTTGTGCAGAAAGCTAAGGTGGCAATAATGCCTGCCATGGAAGTTTCCTAGTTGCTTAGAATGTTTGAAATCATAGTGTAAGAACACTTTTATAGCCTCAAAGTGGAAGTTCGTCAACATTCAAAACGAGTCATTTTTGGCTAGTCACAGCAGTCAACTAGTTAGCTAGCTAGCTGTTTAGTTTTCTAGCACATTCACTCATTTGTTTGTAAACAATTAACTTAATTATTTAGCTACCACACTTTGTTGTCAAATTTTTTATTTTACCTTACCTAGGCAAGTCAGTTAAGAACAAATTCTTATTTTCAATGACGGCCTAGTGCCTGTTCAGGGGCAGAATGACAGATTTGTACCTTGTTAGCTCTGGGGTTTGAACTTGCAACCTTCCGGTTACTAGTCCAACGCTCTAACCACTAGGCTACCCTGCCGCCCCAAATTGTCAACAGAGTAACTAACAATCGACAAGATATGCCTAACAAAAGTCTAAAAACACTTGAGGTCAAATAAATCCAATTTGACCGTTCAGACACAAGTCACATGGCCAGGAATCAGATTTGTATCTGATTTTAAACCACCTAGGAAGGTGGTTTGAAATTTTCTATGAAATATCCGATTCCATGTGCTTTTTGGCTGCAGGAAAAATATCAGATTCTAATTGAGCAATAATGCGTGCGGGGGTGTGGTATATGGCCAATATACCACGACTAAGGTCTGTTCTTGTGCACGACTTAACGAGGAGGGCCTAGATACAGTCCTTAGCCGTGGTATATTGGCCATATACCACAAACCCCTGAGGTGCCATATTGCTATTATAATACTGGTTACAAACATAATAAGAACAGTAAAAATAAATGTTTTGTCATAACCGTGGTATAGGGTATCATTCACCAGAGCTTTCAACCAATCAGCATTCAGGGCTCGAACCCTCCAGTTTATAATCGGATTTCAGTCACTTCAAACTGCCAGTGTGAACAAGGCCTACACAGTAGGAACATGTTACTTACACTTTGTTCAGAGGGCCTACATTAGGCAGCTTTTAGTCTGCCATCTCAGGACGGAACAGAAAACAACAGAGAGTTATGATTGAGGCACCAATAGTACATTTCAGAGCTCTCTATAATTCTGTCTTGAGCGTTATCCCTTTATTTTAGAGTGGCCTTCCACTTAGAACGAGCCACAAAAGGACATGACACTGCAGGAGCTCGTCTTCTTGAATGAGTTCAAAGCTAGGCTCAAATCTATGGTGGACAGTTTAGTGGGGTCTGTCAATGTTTTGACCCCTAGATGCAACACACCTCCCCAGATATTTATTGCCTGTTCAATGTGTAAATGGTTTGTTTTTAAACTGTAGTGCTTAGTGTTTTATGGTGTAATTATATCTGAATCGCTGTGTGATGCTATTTTGGCAAGGTCTCTTTTGAAAAATAGGTCTCTCTCAATGGTACTAACTTGGTGAAATAAATAAAATCTTTGATTCAAGTACAGAGGAGGAAACCAAAAGCAAAAGACTGCTGTGTACTACTGTCCATGGGATTGACCTTTCAATTACTCTCAATTTCTCAGCAAATTAAAGTTTAGGGGGCCATACAAAAACATGCAGTTTTACCAGTTTTAACTATTCACAAATCCAGGACTCAACTCCTCCTTGTGGATTTACAGAAGGAAAAAGCAAAAATGCATACATCTTCATATGAAAAACATCTCGGATTGTTAAAATAGTTCTCTGAAACAACTGAAATATTCTCATAGTCCTGACCCATGGCTGTTTGGTCTAAGGGCAATGATAAACTTCTAGGGCCTAAATTTGCTCCAAACCCCAAAATAACCCCAAAATTATTGGGCAAAAAAGAAGATAAAGATATTTTAATAGTTGTCGTTAAAAAAGTTGTGAGGGAATATGCTACACTTTGTATGTAGATAACTTTCAACAGTCAAGGATTTGACATTTAAAACTTAGACTACCATCTACATGCAAAACTTCCTAAACTAAAACTTAGACTACCATTGGGATATTTTCTTACACATCCACCCCTAGTTGTTTTTCCCACCATGCAGGAGGAAAACTCAAGTAGCCCCATGTCTGTACACTAAATAAGTCAACAATTGCATCAATAAACATTTAACCCAATGCTCCTCGTAAATCAATCACAGTGTCTTGATAAAGTCCTTTAATCATTAACTGCTGTTTTAGCTGAGAATTCATTTTGCCTGCTAGCACAAATCCTATCTCTCAGCAGACCGCATGGCCGGTTATCACTCTCTCTGCTGCTATAGGCTCTCCCATGATCAACCAATCAATATCAAGAAGGAATCACAAGACACTATAAGCCAAGGAATTCAACCTCATCCTAAATCATCACATTAAAATAAAATGTAATACCTAAGTAGCAGTAGAAGCTGGACGGCAACGACATTGGTGCCTCTTTCATTAACTCTGCTATTTGCCTTCTGCAGATGTAGGATCTGAATTTCATCACCCTGTTGCAGGAGAACTTTCCTGCAATGCAGGACATTTAAAACTTGTAGTGTATTTGAGGTTTAAAAAAGCTTCTGAAAATAGTAATTTCCACTTAAAAATTTCAGACTTGATTTTCCCTTATGAAAAATGGACCAACTCTTACAAAAATGTCCATCAATTATAATCCACCTAATAATTAAACTGTTCTGTTTCTGCAGGATTATTTTCCTAATGTGTTAAACTGGCTCAAATTAAGATCCTACACGTGTATATAACCTTCTTAGAGGACAGTTTCAACATTTTAAAAAAACTCAGTGGCCCCATAATGAGGGTTCATCACCCTTCTACAGTCTACTGACTGAGCTTGATGACTGGCAACCTCTCTGCTACAGTCATCACTCTGTTTGAACAGTTCAACCCAATGGAGAGTTGAAAGAGGATGTTCAGATAGTGATCTAAGTATTAAGCATTAAGATGAATGAGGAGGTAGATTTCACAGGCTGACCTGTATAAAGGGGATTGGAATCACTTGGTAGCAGCACCACCTTGTGGAGGCAGTATCCTATGGTTTTTGTTTGTAATAGAGTTTCTCAAAAAGACTGGTCTGTGACAAAGTAAACTCTTAGAGCAAATTCATCAATCTGCAGTTTTCCCAATTTTGTATGAATACACTCAAGATAAAATATAAATTGATACACATTAACGTTAATACATGGTTTCATTTGGCCTTTTACATTACCAATATGGCCTTCATATAAAAAATACTATATTATACTATGGTTTAAATACTGTAGCATTACTATATTTATACACTATAGTATTTACTGTAGTGTTTTTGCAGACTTTACTGTAATATTTACTATAGTGTTTTTGTGGAGGCTTTCTCCTTGAGGAAACCTACTGGGGAAATACTAAAAGAGCAAATTGTCCATAACCTGCCGATAGGTAGGTATGTAGGACTGGGGTCTGAATGGCTAATTCAGAGATTCTGCTCTTTTCTATAACCTGTACACAATATACTTATGGGTGGCACAAATTGGGATATGGGGCAGGGAATGGGCAGGGTATATGCAAATAAAATACTGCAGTATTAACTATAGTTTAAAAAAAGTTTAGTGCTTCTGTAGACTTTACACTAGTATTTACTACATAGATTTTTCTCTCTCCCAATAATACTGTAGTATTTACTATAGTATTCTACAGTATACTACAACATTCTATAGTAAGTAATACACATGATCGATGGATACTACAGTGTGTAGTATAGTATTCTACAGTTAACTACATAATTCTTTAGTAAGTACTGTAGTACTCTATTGTAAACTGTAGTATTTTTTTCATGTGGGCTACCACATCAATATGTATCTATAATAGTGTGTCTATTTTCAGACACAGCTAAATGTATCATATTTTTAAGTCAGAAAGCATTAATTTAACTAACGAACAACATAAAGCTTTGTTCTGTGAGCAGTCCGTCTGCAGCTTTACAGTCCCATCCCACTGTGCACTAACGTCAGTTCAACGTCTAGTTTTGATTTACATTTAGCTGAGTTGTCAACTAATGTGAATTCAACATGAAATCAACAAAAAATGTCACCATGTCACCATTTACGTTAAAAGTTAGAAGATGAAATGCCTTTATGCTCATTACTTTTTGCAAATCAGTTTTCCACATTGATTGGGGGGGGGGGGAATGTTGATTCCACCAGTTTTTGCCCAGTGGGATGGTTTAAAAAGTAAACAGACAACAGAGTAGCTTGTTGTGTGGTGGAATAATCTACTGCATGAAATCCCTCTCTCTTTCCACCAGCTATGTAAAAGTATGTGTAACAGGGTAGTAGTCAAAATCTATTGTACGGTTGTATTCTGATAGTTATAGTACTACAGTTATAGTACAACAGTCATAGAATTACAGAATACTTCCCCGTGACATGTGTTTCTGACTGACTGTACATATGTAAGATCTTAATTTTACCATCCTCTTGCAAGATAACTTTACTGCAATGCAGGAATGTTTTTAATTGTAATGTATTCAAAGTTTAAAAATAATTCTGAAGTTAGTAATTTCCACTTTCAGTCTTCCAATTTTAGACTTGGTTTTCCCTTATGAAAAATCTATCAACCCCTACAAAAATGTCTATTAATCCACATAATAATTCACATTTCCTGTTGCTGCAGGATTATTTTCCTGCTGTAGCAAACTGGCTTAAATGAAAATCCTACATCTGTACCTGGAGTGGTGAGGTGACCATGCAGTGTTCCATGTTCTCCTCCATACATCCTCCTGACTGTGGATAGGTGACCCCTGACAGTGACCAGGCCCAGGGACCAGACTGTATGCCCATCAGCCTCTCTCTCCCCTCTCACCGGGAGCACGCTGCAGTACTCACCCAGGCCCGGCCTGAGCAGAGTGAGGGTGAAGGAGTGTGTGTCTGAGGGAGGGAGAACAAGGGGGGCTGTAGCAGGTGGGGATGTAGGGCCATAAGCCATTCACCAAGGCCTGAGGTAAAATGTGTGTGTGTATGTGTGTGTGTGCGAGCCAGAGGCTGCAGCCACGTGACCATGAAGTGGCAGCAAGGATAATCCTATAATGCCTGTCACAATGAGATTTGATTGGAGTCCTGAACACTGGGCTTCATAGTGTCAAGTGTACCGAGTGTGTAATACCCCCATCCACGCACACTGCTAATGGGGATCTCTGCTGGGTTTAATACTAAAACACATCTAGACCGTGTTAACTCATTATTGCAGTTGAGTCCAGCTCTTCATTGAAAAAGAAATGCCAAACTCAATATGACTTTTATAGTTAAAAAATATGAGGAGAAAAAGTTTCAGCATGTAGCCTATCCAAGCATAGAGAGCAGTTATAGCCAAAGAATGAATAGCCAAAGAATGACAAATGAGATGGTTTAGAGATTATGAATGGAGAGATACAGGATGTGTCTGTCTGTGCTCTAAAGCATAAGTCTACTGCACCAGATCAGAAAACTTTCTCCACCTTAGTAAGGTATTTATCATGTTATTTGAAAAGGCAAATGCTTTCCAATGCCCTTTATGCCAACACTGTCACTATATATGAGTCATATACGGCATCTCCTAAATTCACACTTAATCTTCATCTCAAATGGTATATCACTCCTGTCCAATCCCAGTCCAGGAAAATTTTATGAGTTAATGCCAAAGGTCAGACGTCAAACGCTTCTGAATGCCCACACTGTTCCCTATATAGTGCACTAACTCTGGTCAAGTAGTGCTCTATATACTGCAGGCAATAGAGTGCCATTTCAGACGCAGCCCAGTCCACCAGGGACCAGAACTGCAGGTAATGTCCACCAGGGACCAGAACTGCAGGTAATGTCCACCAGGGACCAGAACTGCAGGTAATGTCCACCAGGGACCAGAACTGCAGGTAATGTCCACCAGGGACCAGAACTGCAGGTAATGTCCACCAGGGACAAGAACTCATAACTACTGTATACCATTTCAGACGCAGCCCAGGTCATGTCCACCAGGGACAAGAACTCATAACTGCAGGTCATGCCTGTGAAACATTAACGTCAGTATTTGTAAGTCTCCTGATGCATGAGAGACATTGTGTAAGCACTATTATGAATTAGAAGAGACCTTATCAACAGTGATTTGCAGCATTCTTGCCAGAAATAAGCCAGAAATAAGTTTAAACAGGGTAGTTGCCAAGGAAATGTATTTGCAACATACAGTACATTTCCTGGTTTGTGAAGCTCTTTTAAGCACTCAGAGGTAACACATTCCTTGAGAAAAATGCAGGTATTGTACTTAGTTTTATTTATTTATATGTTTTTTATTTATCCCTTTTTTTCCCCAATTTCGTGGTATCCAATTGGTAGTTACATTCTTGTCTCATCGCTGCAACTCCCGTACGGACTCGGGAGAGGCGAAGGTCGAGAGCCGTGCACTGCGCCACAGGAGTCGCTAGTGCGCGATGGGACAAGGACATCCCTGCCGGCCAAACCCTCCCCTAACCCGAATGACGCTGGGCCAATTGTGCGCCACCCGATGCAGTGCCTTAGACCACTGTGCCACTCGGGAGGCAGTTATACACTTCTTACGACTAGTCGGCTCTCGACAGTATGAGCCAACACAAAGTAAAGCAACAGCTGGTGTGTTCCACCATATAGAGCACCACAGTGGAGGTGTCATAATACCCATAAAACCTAGCGGTCTAACAGGGAAATGGTTCCAATAGTTGTTCCACCATCCATTTTTCCCATATAAGATTATAGAAACACTTCAAATAAGTGCTGTGTTTGGTGTAGTCTTACACTGGCATGGCGTTTTGATAACCATGTAAATCTCTCTCGTACAAGGTGGCTTTTATCAATATATCCGGCTCTATTTACTCTCAGATTCGAAAATGCTAATTAGCATCAAAGTACAGTGCCTTGCGAAAGTATTCGGCCCCCTTGAACTTTGCGACCTTTTGTCACATTTCAGGCTTCAAACATAAAGATACAAAACTGTATTTTTTTGTGAAGAATCAACAACAAGTGGGACACAATCATGAAGTGAAACGACATTTATTGGATATTTCAAACTTTTTTAACAAATCAAAAACTGAAAAATTGGGCGTGCAAAATTATTCAGCCCCCTTAAGTTAATACTTTGTAGCGCCACCGTTTGCTGCGATTACAGCTGTAAGTCGCTTGGGGTATGTCTCTATCAGTTTTGCACATCGAGAGACTGACATTTTTTCCCATTCCTCCTTGCAAAACAGCTCGAGCTCAGTGAGGTTGGATGGAGAGCATTTGTGAACAGCAGTTTTCAGTTCTTTCCACAGATTCTCGATTGGATTCAGGTCTGGACTTTGACTTGGCCATTCTAACACCTGAATATGTTTATTTTTGAACCATTCCATTGTAGATTTTGCTTTATGTTTTGGATCATTGTCTTGTTGGAAGACAAATCTCCGTCCCAGTCTCAGGTCTTTTGCAGACTCCATCAGGTTTTCTTCCAGAATGGTCCTGTATTTGGCTCCATCCATCTTCCCATCAATTTTAACCATCTTCCCTGTCCCTGCTGAAGAAAAGCAGGCCCAAACCATGATGCTGCCACCACCATGTTTGACAGTGGGGATGGTGTGTTCAGGGTGATGAGCTGTGTTGCTTTTACGCCAAACATAACGTCTTGCATTGTTGCCAAAAAGTTCCATTTTGGTTTCATCTGACCAGAGCACCTTCTTCCACATGTTTGGTGTGTCTCCCAGGTGGCTTGTGGCAAACTTTAAACAACACTTTTTATGGATATCTTTAAGAAATGGCTTTCTTCTTGCCACTCTTCCATAAAGGCCAGATTTGTGCAATATACGACTGATTGTTGTCCTATGGACAGAGTCTCCCACCTCAGCTGTAGATCTCTGCAGTTCATCCAGAGTGATCATGGGCCTCTTGGCTGCATCTCTGATCAGTCTTCTCCTTGTATGAGCTGAAAGTTTAGAGGGACGGCCAGGTCTTGGTAGATTTGCAGTGGTCTGATACTCCTTCCATTTCAATATTATCGCTTGCACAGTGCTCCTTGGGATGTTTAAAGCTTGGGAAATCTTTTTGTATCCAAATCCGGCTTTAAACTTCTTCACAACAGTATCTCGGACCTGCCTGGTGTGTTCCTTGTTCTTCATGATGCTCTCTGCGCTTTTAACGGACCTCTGAGACTATCACAGTGCAGGTGCATTTATACGGAGACTTGATTACACACAGGTGGATTGTATTTATCATCATTAGTCATTTAGGTCAACATTGGATCATTCAGAGATCCTCACTGAACTTCTGAATAGAGTTTGCTGCACTGAAAGTAAAGGGGCTGAATAATTTTGCACACCCAATTTTTCAGTTTTTGATTTGTTAAAAAAGTTTGAAATATCCAATAAATGTCGTTCCACTTCATGATTGTGTCCCACTTGTTGTTGATTCTTCACAAAAAAATACAGTTTTATATCTTTATGTTTGAAGCCTGAAATGTGGCAAAAGGTCGCAAAGTTCAAGGGGGCCGAATACTTTCGCAAGGCACTGTAGATATCATGCAAAACTACAAATCCCTACAAGCTCTAGCTGACACCTTTCCTGACAGGCACTGTGTCCATTTAAAACTTGCACAAGACAGTTCACAGAATTGTCAATTTAAATAAATGTAGCCAATTTATTCATTACCATATTTAGCTAGCATTAGATAGTTCATTCAGAGATTCGCACCTTTGCTTTGATTCGGCAGTCTCGTCCAGATCATCATGGCATTTGTAGGTCTTTATGATAAAAGTCACCTTGCCCTAAAGAGATATACATGGTCATCAAAACGTCACGCCAGGGTACGTCTACAAGAATCACAGCCCTTATTTGAAGTGTTTCTAAAATCTCCTATGGGAAAAATGAATGGTGGAAAAACCATTTCCCTGCTTGACCGCTAGGTTTTATTCACTGAAACCTGAGAAAGTGCTTTGAACATTTGACTGTATTATAAAGGAAAGATGGTACAGTACAATAAAACCAGGAAGGGGCAACTAATATCGTCAGTTTGGTTGGTCAAAGGTGTTTTGCATCTCCTTGACTTATATGTAAATTATACCATGTGTGATCAATGACATAATGACAATAAATCCCCAAGCCATTCATGCATAGGCCACAGTACACTTCTGAAAAGGCATGTTCTGACACTTTGCAGTGTAACTGAGTCACACTCAGTTTGCAGATGCTGTCAGGTGTTTTCCTAGTTTTTCCCAGGTGGTTCCCATGTGTTTTTCAGGTGAAAGTCCAGTGTTGTCCTCTGACAGAGTCTGAGGCTGCCCTCCACACCTTTCCACTATCCTGGCTACAATTCCACCCAGATTCACTCTGACAAAGTGTTTTACAGTGCTTGACACTCTAACAGGACTCCTCCTGAAATGTGTTGTCATGATTACATTCAGCCCACTGCCTATAGCGGCCCTTCATTCATCATGTTATGCTACACTCCGAAGCTTTCACATGGCAGGCTGACATCAGTCTCATCAGTCAGTCTCAGCTTATTATGGGGCCCTTTTTAACAACCTTCATATCGTCGCCACACCTCCTAGATTGCAGTCGTGTCAAAAAAATGGCGATGATATTTTCTACATTGAATGGACCTGCCATAAGAGAAACCCTCTGCAGTGTGTATTGCATGCTACAGTTTAAACAAAGTCAACAGTCGGTGTGAGCTCCACCATAATGCACCGAAACCGTGAGATGATAAAAGACAGAAACTGTGTACTCACCACCAGCGAATGGAAACTCCATGCTTGTACTGACTTGTGAGTTTACATTAACCATCTCTCTCCCTGTTTCTTTCTTATGTGTTTTCTTTTTCTTCTGTATTCCCAAAGTTCTAGGGTTTAAAATATGGAAGTTAGCCACTGGCTGCGTTATAATGAGGAAGGTGGTGTTGGTGCAAGGTAAGGCCCCAGCATTAGGTAGGTACTTCTAGCTGTTATCTTATTGATTTTTCTAATCTGAGAAAAATGTGGGTGGAGATGTTAAACAGTAACCAGGCTCATAAAGAGACCACGTATATACGGCAGGAAGCTATCGCTATAGCAACAAGATGGTAGAAACAAAAAGCCTGTCTGTAGGCAAGTTTATTTTATTAATGTGCATTGAGTAAAGGAAGGAAGGAAGAACAGGAGTAAATGAAGTAACAAAGAACTCCCCTGCAAGAGGGAAGGTGGAAAAAAAGGGACATGAAAGAGAGAGAGGACTTGAGAGGGTGTCACCTCCCCACCTCAGGATGGTGAGTGTGAATTAAGTTTCTAATGTTTTGGTTGAGAAGTCCTCCTATTCTCTCCAGGTTACGCAATGAATGAACCGAAAAACACTGCACAAATACAATAACATACAAATATCCCTGCGAATAGCAGTAAGTTGATAACATGGTACAGGTCAAGTTCTCACACACTGATATTGTTACAAAATAGTTCATTCGTTTACCTTGTGGGAACTTTCACTTTTGGTTGCATGTATGGGTCAGTTGCTGTCCTGAAATGGAATTTCCCATGTTGGCCATTTCCCACAGAATCAGATATCCTCTGAAAATGTTGAAATGTTTGTTGATTGAGTAGGAGTCGTATAATTTCACTCTTCAAATATATTTTACAAGCATGAGCATGTAAAGAGGGGTGTATGCAGTACATATTAAGACTTTATGGTAGAATATTGGGTTATCGGTGTGAACCATTTTGGACATGGAATAAAACATACAAATCATATTTTCATCCCAGTCTCTCATTGTTAATGGACATAAACCAATTGAATCTCATAATTATGACCATAAAAGCCTCATTAGAGTCCAGTTTAATTGTGGAGATAGACTCTCTGCAGATGAATATGGAGAATAAATTAGGTGAAAACCAGTAGAGTGGATTCCCTAGCCCCCCTTACCCTCCCCTAGCCTCACCTTTTCTAGCCTCCCCTAGCCTCTCCTAGTCTCCCCTAGCCCCCTTAGCCTCACCTAGCCTCCCCTAGCCTCACCTTTTCTAGCCTCCCCTAGCCTCTTCTTGTCTCCCCTAGCCCCCTTATCCTCTCCTAGCCTCACCTTTTCTAGCCTCCCCTAGCCTCTCCTAGCCTCCCCTAGCCCCCTTAGCCTCCCCTTAGCCTCCCCTAGCCTCTCCTAGCCTCCCTTAGCCTCACTTCCCCTAGCCTCCCCTAGTCTCTCCTAGCCTCCACTAGACTCCTAGTTAAATGAAAACAGATGCAGGCCAGGGGACATTTGAGATAACATGCACATGTAGCCAGTCATAGTTTCCAATGTATAGTATCTATGCTGACATGCTGTGTTTAGGTGTACATTAATATTAAGATGGGATTGGCAAGGAAGAAATAGGAAGAAAATCTCCTTTTAATACAGATAAGTGAAAAAGCAACCTGGAACTGTAAGGTTTAAACACCCACTACTGAGTTAAACTCCTTTCTTTTTTATTCAAATAATTATTGACAGTTATTTCACATTCAGGCCAATCATGAGCTGTAATAAGTGTATTACAATGTTATAATTTTTTTTTAAAAATTGGTCTACAAGAGAACAAGTAACCAACATGATCAATGTCTCTAAATCTACAGTAAACAAGTGTTATAAAATAATAATAATAAAAAACAGTAACTATAAAAGTGCTTATTTTTAGCTAAAAGCAGTGCAAACAATTTGTGGATTTATCAAACACGTTGGCATAAGCATACAAATACACTACATGACCAAAAATATGTGGACACCTTCTCGTCAAACATCTCATTCCAAAATCGTGGGCATTAATATGGAGTTGGTCCCCCCTTTGCTGCTATAACTGCCTCCACTCAACTAGGAAGGCTTTCCACTAGATGTTGGAACATTGATGCAAGGACTTGCTTCCGTTCAGCCACAAGAGCATTAGTGAGGTCGAGCACTGATGTTGGGCAATTAGGCCTGGCTCGTAGTCGGTGTTCCAATTCATCCCAAAGGTGTTCGATGGGGTTAAGGACAGGGCTATGTGCAGTCAATTCAAGTTCTTCCACACCAATCTCAACATACTATTTCTGTATGGACCTAGCTATGTGCACGGGTGCATTGTCATGCTGAAACAGGAAAGGGCCTTCCCCAAACTGTTGCCACAAAGTTGGAAGCACAGAATTGTCTAGAATGTCATTGTATGCTGTAGCATTAAGATTTCTCTAGACTGGAACTAAGAGGCCTATCCCGAACCATGACAAACAGTCCCAGACCATTATTCCCCCTCTACCAAACTTTACAGTTGACACTATGCATTGGGGGCAGGTAGCGTTCTCCTGGCATCGCGATTCATCACTCTGGAGAACACGTTTCCACTGCTCCAGAGTCCAATGGCGGCAAGCTTTACACCCCTCCAGCTGACACTTGGCATTGCCATTGGTGATCTTAGGCTTGTAAGCGGCTAATCGGCCAAAACCCATTTCATGAAGCTCCAGACGAACCGTTCTTGTCGTTGCTTCCAGAGGCAGTTTGGAACTTGGTAGTGAGTGTTGCAATCGAGGACAGACAACTTTTACGATTTAAACTCGATACGCACTTCAGCACTCGATGATCCCATTCTGTGAGCTTGTGTGGCTTACAACTTCCCTGTTGATGCTCCTAGACGTTTTCACTTCACAATAACAGCACTTACAGTTGACCGGGAAAGATCTATCAGGGCATACATTTCAAGACCTGACTTGTTGGAAAGGTGGCATCCTATGACGGTGCCACATTGAAAGTCAATGAGAGATTGCATGACTGTGTTCTTGATTTTATACACCTGTCAGCAATATGTGTGGCTGAAATAGAGAATCCACTGTTTTGAAGGGGTGTCCACATACTTTTGTATATATAGTGTACATTGCACTCATCTTCTTAACATTTTCAAAAAAGGCCATAATCAAATGTATACAACAGAAGTACTGTCTGGTTTTTGGTAGCTGGGTTCTTTCTGTGTCATGGCGAGAAAATGGAGCTTTACAACCCAAGAGTTTACATAGAGTTCACAACATCATGACCGAGGGGGAAAAACATTATTTCCCTAACATCCAGTGGATGGATCAAACATTAGTTTATGATAAACACAAAAATAGTGGTACTAGAATTGAATCGCTGAAAAAAGCAGGTCTTGTGCTTTGATTCGTTTTTTATGTTTAGAAATCCTTCACCTTTCTTTCACACACCCTCTCTTGCAGTTGTTTGTTGCTGAGATGAATGGAACAGAATAATTGACCAGAAACAATGAACTCTAAAAAGTCTTCCATTATAACAGGGAAAGTATGACTGATGTCTTTCTAATACCTTTTTCTTTTCTTGGCTTTGGCTTTTGAACCACTGAAGGAACACTGCTTTCTGTTACATGAACCTCCATATTTTGATGGACAGGCAGAGCACGGTTTGCCACTCTTATAGGGAGCCTCTCCAACCCAGTTCCCTCTGGAAGAGAAATAAAACATGGTTAACTTCTGATCTTGTTTGCTTGTTTGTTTCCTGTCATTATAAAGGATATTCAATTAAATATAAGGCTCTGATGAGTCAAGCTTATACAATAGAAAAAGGAGTGTATTAAATGAATGTAAGACAATAGAACACATTAGATCTGGTAAAAGATAATACAAAGAAAAAAACATGTGTTTCATTTTTGTACCATCATCTTTGAAATGCAAGAGAAAGGCCATAATGTATTATTACAACCCAGGTGCAATTTACATTTTGGCCACTAGATGGCAGCAGTGTATGTGCAACATTTTAGACCGATCCAATGAATCATTGGATTTCTGTACAAAATGTTGTATCAAGACTGCCCTAATTGGTTTATTAATACATGTTCAAGATCATAACTGTGCACTCTCCTCAAACAATAGCATGGTATTCTTTCACTGTGATAGCTACTGTAAATTGGACAGTGCAGTTAGATTAACAAGAATTTAAGCTTTCTGCCAATATCAGATTTGTCTATGCCCTGGCAAATTTTCTTGTTACCTACAACCTCATGCTAATCACATTAGCGTACGTTAGCTCAACCGTCCTGCATGGGAACCCACCTTTCCTGTAGAGGTTATTAATCTATATTGGGTATGTACTGTATATGTCTATTTGCGTATACTGTAAAGTGTTCATTATAACAAGATCGCTTGCTCTTGCCATGAACAGAGAAGTGTGTACTTACTTGATAGAGTAGTTGCAAACCAGGAACACTGCTGTCCTCCAAGAGCTCCCGTACACATTCATGTTTGAGCATTTGTTGATGGCACATCCCATCTTATTGGTATTGGCCCAGACCATCTGAAATGTGTTGATGTAATGTGTAGTTCTCATGGTCAACATGATCAATCACAGACAGTTCTCACACACAGTCACCCAATTTCTTACTAATACAAATATAAACTATACCAGCAAAGCACAGATCTTCTGTAAATAGAAGACCATATATAGTACATACCACAAAAAAATATGTAGGATCTTAATTGGAACACTCTTTTGTTGAGTATTTGAGTTTTAAACAGGCTTCTAACGTTTGTAATTTACACTTTGAAATGTAATACTTGATTTGCCCTAATGAAAAATGTATCAACCCCTACAAAAATGTACATGAATTATAATACACATAATAATTCACATTTCATGTAGCTGCAGGATCATTTTCCTGCTGTAGCAAACTGTCTCAAATTAAAATCCTACATCTGTACATTCTTATTTAGTGCAATATCTATGCCACACACCTGTGTATAGTGGGAACAAACTGGTCCACTGCATGTGTTGGGATAGGAGAAGGAGTTTTTCTCATCTTGCCAGGACCTCACCAGCTCAATGATTGACCAGTAACTAGGAGAAGGAAAATACCTTTCAGCATTTCATGTTTCTTAAAATACCACCCTACTTCATATTTGACTAGATATACTGTAGCATTAGACAGTGTTCAACAGTCTTTGTTGAACAAAAACACACCAGATCTCCAACAATCACATAAGAAACAGCTATAAAACAGTTGTAAACATTGAAAGAACAGGGCTAGTTCTACAGTACCTGCCAGAGTTGATGGACAGGTTTTGGCCCATATATCTCATGGTCTGTGAGGGTCCATGATCCCATATGCAGCGGGAAGCCCAGGAATCTGCTGATTTAGCCAGTTGCTCATCCCACACCTAAAGCATGGAGAGTGAGAGAGCAGCTGTTCAACACTTCTCAAATATATTTTATTCTAGCGACTCTTTTTCACATTATGTTTGATTTTATCTGTACTTACTTATGTGAGATTTGACTTATTCAATAAATATACATAATAAAACAATTATTTAAAAAATATCATTCTCAAACGTCAAATCTAACTGTGTGTAGAGCAAGAATACCACAGTTATGTTTCAGATTTGATTAAGTGTTAGTAAGCCCAGCCATAGAATGTGACAGAGGAGCAGTCCCTTGTTTTCCTGTCCTGGTTCAGCAGATGCAGGGGCCTCACCATGATCTCCATATTGGCAGCCTGAGGGAAGACCTGGGAGCGGACAAGGTTGTGATAATCCAACAAGGAATTAATTTCTCTGGAGGAGATGGCTCGCCTCCTTCGGATACGAGGCACGCTGATGCTGGTAAGATTCAGATTACTCCAGTCAGAGTCAGGGTCTGACTCGAAACCAGGTCTAGTTAGGTGGAGATGGTTAGTCCGGTTGGATTTGGATAGGCTCCGCACAGCAGCAGCTCCAGTGTAAGGCATTGACCACAAGATGGCAGCGAAGAGGAGCTGAGCACAAACAGGACGCATCTCAACCCTCTTCTCTTGTCTCTGGGTCGGGCTCTGGCAACACAGGATTCTAGCAGGCTTCTGTGGAGGGCAGAGGAATTGAGTGCAAGAATGTTAAATAACGTATGTTTTTAAAAAGAGTCAAAAGGGCAAAAATGGTTGGGGGAAAGCTTCTCTAAAACAACCCCCTGGCTAACTGCCTCGTAATTTTTTCTAATTTCTGTGCAAAGTGTTAGCTGGACTATATCAACGTTTTTATCAATTAAGAATTAATAAGCAAGTTAATGATTAGAAGTCAGAATCAAGTTTACACAGGAGACAAAGAGAATACAATTGTTTCAATTCCTAACGTATTGTCTGTAGTGTGGCAAACAATATATATACCAGTACTGTAGGTAGACCCTAATATAGAGACAATATAACCATATTTCAACCATATTAATTAATACATAAATTACACAGACATAATGTAATCATTACATTTTGTAACATACATTATGAGTATTGCTCAAACTGTACTTTAGACACTACTATTTGTAATCAATATAATATTAATTCAATTTGACAAAAAAAAATTGTCTGTTGAACAAGTAGCCATTATTTCATTCTCACATATCTAAAAACATCAATAAAAACTAGTAACTTTCTTATTGCATACAGTTATCACATAATCTCATTTATATTCAATAAATAAAAAGGCAGCATGAAAAAGCAGTTGTAACAGTGCCCCAGACCCAGACATTACAGACCTTCATCACCTGTAACAGTGCCCCAGTCCCAGACATTACATACCTTCATCAGTTGTAACAGTGCCCCAGACCCAGACAGTACAGACCTTCATCAGTTGTAACAGTGCCCCAGACCCAGACATTACATTCCTTCATCAGCTGTAACAGTGCCCCAGACCCAGACAGTACAGACCTTCATCAGCTGTAACAGTGTCCCAGACCCAGACATTACATAGCTTCATCAGCTGTAACAGTGCCCCAGACCCAGACATTACATACCTTCATCAGCTGTAACAGTGCTCCAGACCCAGACAGTACAGACCTTCATCAGCTGTAACAGTGTCCCAGACCCAGACATTACATACCTTCATCAGCTGTAACAGTGCCCCAGACCCAGACATTACATACCTTCATCAGCTGTAACAGTGCCCCAGACCCAGACAGTAGATACCTTCATCAGTGATTCTATCCCAGTAGAGCAGAGCAGAGCAGCCAGATAGGAGAAGAGAAGCCTAGCAGATCCACACTTAAACACTAGGCTTTGCAAACAAGACCGTTTGACATCTGTGTCAGGGAAATTTAACTGGGCCAACTCTCTCAGGATATCTGACGCACTCACAAGCCCTCCTGTCTTCTTCTTCTTCTTCTCCTCCCTCTTCTTCCTCCTCTTCTTCTCCCTCTTCTTCTTCTCCCTCTTTCTTTTTCTCCCACAGAGATGTTCCTTCCCAGGGGCCAGAAAACAATTTGATAGGCAATTTGGCTTTCTCAATACACTCATTATGTAAACTCGGTCCTGTAAAAAACACAAACACAAGATTTTCCAGTAATAATTTAAATATATATACAGTGCCATTGGAAAGTATTCAGATCCCTTGACTTTTTTGTTGCGTTACAGCCTTATTCTAAAATGTATTAAATAGTTTTTCCCCCCCATCAATCTACACACAATACCCAATAATGAAAATGCAAAAACAGGTTTTTAGAAATATGTGCTAATTTATACAATTTATATAAATATTACATTTACATAACTATTCAGACCCTTAACTCAGTATTTTGTTGAAGCACCTTTGCAGCAATTACAGCATCGAGTCTTGTTGGGTATGTCCCTACAAACTTGGCACACCTGTATTCTGAGAGTTTCACCCATTCTTCTCGGCAGATACTCTCAAGCTCTGTCAGGTTGGATAGGGAGCGATGTTTTATCAGGTTCATGTCCGGGCTCTGGCTGGGACACTTAAGGACATTCAAGGACGTGACGCTTGGCATTCAGGCCAAAAAGTTCAATCTTGGTTTCATCAGACCAGAGAATATTGTTTCTCATGGTCTGAGAGTCTTTAGGTGCCTTTTAGCAAACTCAAAATGGCTTGTCATATGCCTTTTACTGAGGAGTGGCTTCCGCCTGGCCACTGTACCATGAAAGCCTGATTGGTGGAGTGCTGCAGAGATGGTTGTCCTTCTGGAAGGTTTTCCCATCTCCACAGTGGAACTTTAGAGCTCTACCAGAGTTACCACTGGGTTGTTGGTCACCTCCCTGACCAAGGCCCTTCTTCCCGGATTGCTCAGTTTGGCAGGGCGGCCAGCTCTAGGAAGAGTCTTGGTGGTTCCAAACTTCTTCCATTTAAGAATGATAGAGGCCAATGTGTTCTTGGGGGATCTTCAATGCTGCAGAAATGTTTTGGTACCCTTCCACAGATCTGTGGCTCGACAGAAACCTGTCTCAGAGCTCTATGGACAATTCCTTTGATCTCATGGCTTGTTTTTTTGTCTGACGTGCACTGTCAACTGTGGGACCTTATATAGATAGGTGTGTGCCTTTCGAAATTATGTCCAATCTCATAGGGTCTGAATACTTATGTAAATAAGGTATTTTTGTTTTTTACATTTTTATAAATCAAATCAAATGTATTTATATAGCCCTTCTTACATCAGCTGATATCTCAAAGTGCTGTACAGAAACCCAGCCTAAAACCCCAAACAGAAAGCAATGCAGGTGCAGAAGCACGGTGGCTAGGAAAAACTCCCTAGAAAGGTCAAGAGAGAGAGAGAGAAAATACTTAAATTCACACAGGACACCGTAAAAGACAGGAGAAGAACTCCAGATAAAACAGACTGACCCTAGCCCCCCGACACATACTGCAGCATAAATACTGGAGGCTGAGACAGGAGGGGTCAGTAGACACTGTGGCCCCATCCGATGATACCCCCGGACAGGGCCAAACAGGCAGGATATAACCCCACCCACTTTGCCAAAGCACAGCCCCCACACCACTAGAGGGATATCTTCAACCACCAACTTACCATCCTGAGACAAGGCCTAGTATAGCCCACAAAGATCTCCACCATGGCACGACCCAAGGGTGGGCGCCAACCCAGACAGTAAGATCACGTCAGTGACTCAACCCACTCAAGTGACGCACCCCTCCTAGGGACGGCATGGAAGAGCACCAGTAAGCCAGTGACTCAGCCCCTGTAATAGGGTTAGAGGTAGAGAATCCCAGTGGAGAGAGGGGAACCGGCCAGGCAGAGACAGCAAGGGCGGTTCGTTGCTCCAGAGTCTTTCCGTTCACCTTCACACTCCTGGGCCAGACTACACTCAATCATATGACCTACTGAAAAGATGAGTCTTCAGTAAAGACTTAAAGGTTGAGACTGAGTCTGCGTCTCTCACATGGGTAGGCAGACCATTCCATAGGTCTCTATAGGAGAAAGCCCTGCCCCCAGCTGTTTGCTTAGAAATTCTAGGGACAATTAGGAGGCCTGCATCTTGTGACTGTAGCGTACATGTAGGTATGTACAGCAGGACCAAATTGGAAAGATAGGTAGGAGCAAGCTTTGTAGGTTAGCAGTAAAACCTTGAAATCAGCCCTTGCATTAACAGGAAGCCAGTGTAGGGAGGCTAGCACTGGAATAATATGATCACATTTTTTGGTTCTAGTCAGGATTCTAGCAGCCATATTTAGCACTAACTGAAGTTTATTTAGTGCTTTATTCGGGTTGCCGGAAAGTAGAGCATTGCAGTAGTCTAACCTAGAAGAAACAAAAGCATGGATACATTTTTCTGCATCATTTTTGGACAGAAAGTTTCTGATTTTTGCAATGTTACATAGATGGAAAAAAGCTGTCCTTGAAACAGTCTTGATATGTTTATCAAAAGAGAGATCAGGGTCCAGAGTAACGTCGAGGTCCTTCACAGTTTTATTTGAGACGACTGTACAACCATCAAGATTAATTGTCAGATTCAACAGAAGATCTCTTTGTTTCTTGGGACCTAGAACAAGCATCTCTGTTTTGTCCGAGTTTAAAAGTAGAACGCTTGCAGCCATCCACTTCCTTATGTCTGAAACACAGGCTTCTAGCGAGGGCAATTTTGGGGCTTCACCATGTTTCATTGAAATGTAGAGCTGTGTGTCATCCGCATAGCAGTGAAAGTTAACATTATGTTTTCAAATGATATCTCAAGAGGTAAAATATATAGTGAAAACAATAGTGGTCCTAAAACGGAACCTTGAGGAACACCGAAATTTACAGTTGATTTGTCAGAGGACAAACCATTCACAGAGACAAACTGATATCATTCCAACAGATAAGATCTAAACCAGGCCAGAACTTGCCCGTGTAGACCTATTTGGGTTTCCAATCTCTCCAAGAGAATGTGGTGATCAATGGTATCAAAAGCAGCACTAAGGTCTAGGAGCACGAGGACAGATGCAGAGCCTCGGTCTGACGCCATTAAAAGGACATTTACCACCTTCACAAGTACAGTCTCAGTGCTATGATGGGGTCTAAAACCAGACTGAAGCATTTTGTATACATTGTTTGTCTTCAGGAAGGCAGTGTATACCAGGGAGCTAGTTTCTTATGACAAATGACAAATGTTTTTAGGGGTGCAACTGCATCTAGGGTATTGTGCAAGGTTAAATTGAGTTCCTCAATTAGGTGGTTAACTGATTTATGTCCTCTGACGTCCTTGGGTAGGCAGAGGGAGTCTGGAAGGGCATCAAAGAATCTTTGGGTTGTCTGAGAATTTATAGCACGACTTTTGATGCTCCTTGGTTGGGGTCTGAGCAGATTATTTGTTGCGATTGCGATTGCAAACGTAATAAAATGGTTGTCCAATAGTCCAGGATTATGAGGAAAAACATTAAGATCCACAACATTTACTTCATGGGAAAAAACTAGGTCCAGAGTATGACTGTGACAGTGAGTAGGTCCAGAGACATGTTGGACAAAACCCATTGAGTCGATGATGGCTCCGAAAGCCTTTTTGGAGTAGGTCTGTGGACTTTCCCATTTGAATATTAAAATCACCAAAAATGTGAATATTATCTGCTATGACTACAAGGTCCGATAGGAATTCAGGGAACTCAGTGAGGAACGCTGTATATGGCCCAGGAGGCCTTTAAACAGTAGCTATAAAAAGTGATTGAATAGGCTGCATAGACTTCATGACTAGAAGCTCAAAAGACAAAACGTCATTTTTTTTTTTGTAAATTGAAATTTGCTATCGTAAATGTTAGCAAAACCTCCGCCTTTGCGGGATGCACGGGGGATATGGTCACTAGTGTAACCAGGAGGCGAGGCCTCATTTAACACAGTAAATTCATCAGGCTTAAGCCATGTTTCAGTCAGGCCAATCACATCAAGATTATGATCAGTGATTAGTCCATTGACTATAACTGCCTTGGAAAAGAGGGATCTAACATTAAGTAGCCCTATTTTGAGATGTGATATCACGATCTCTTTCAATAATGGTAGGAATAGAGGAGGTCTTTATTCTAGTGAGATTGCTAAGGCGAACACTGCCATGTTTAGTTTTGCCCAACCTAGGTCGAGGCACAGCCACAGTCTCAATGGGAATAGCTGAGCTGACTACACTGACTGTGCTAGTGGCAGACTCCACTAAGCTGGCAGGCTGGCTAACAGCCTGCTGCCTGGCCTGCACCCTATTTCATTGTGGAGCTAGAGAAGATAAAGCCCTGTCAATGTTGGTAGATAAGATGAGAGCACCCCTCCAGCTAGAGTCCGTCACAGGCCAGGCTTGGTCCTGTTTACGGGTGTGTCCCAGAAAGAGGGCCAATTATCTACAAATTCTATCTTTTTAGAGGGGCAGAAAACAGTTTTCAACCAGCGATTGAGTTGTGAGACTCTGCTGTAGAGCTCATCACTCCCCCTAACTGGGAGGGGGCCAGAGACAATTACTTGATGCTGACATCTTTCTAGTTGATTTACAGGCTGAAGCTATATTGCGCTTGGTGACCTCTGACTGTTTCATCCTAACATTGTTGGTGCCGACGTGGATAACAATATCTCTATAATCTCTACACTCGCCAGTTTTAGCTTTAGCCAGCACCATCTTCAGATTAGCCTTAACGTCGATAGCCCTGCATACATTTCTAAAACCCTGTTTTCGCTTTGTCATTATGGGGTAGATTGCTGAGAAGTTTTATTTATCTAATCCATTTCAGAATATGGCTGTAACGTAACAAAATGTGGAAAAAGTCAAGTGGTCTGAATACTCTCCAGAGGTACTGTATATACTGTACTTTATGAATTCTCTTCTGTTTCTATAGAATTGTTAAAACATTGCCATTTCTTTTTGTATTTTCTTGTTTAGATGTATTGCTTACTTGAAAAATAGTACCCCTGAATAATTAAGATTGTGTGGTTCATCCTTCCATATAGATTAACCCAAAAGATTAACAATAGAATGAGATTTTTCCATCAAAAGACGGAGCAGATTATTCAGGGGAGAAAACGGCTATAAAAACTATCCATTTCGTTTGGAGTTTGGGACATGTATATTTACCAATATTTTTTTTGGAGTGTTTAGGTCTGCCTAAAGAGCTGTTTGTCATCGTAGAACACATGCTTTGGCTGGCCCTCTACCTCCCGACATCCCCAGGTTGTTTCAATAAAACAAAATAAAAAATAACAATAAATAAGCAGAAAGCCTTTAAGAATAAAAAGAGAGAAGAATGCATGTTAAGCATTAATGGTCCTATTTTGAAAGTCCCTGACACTGCAGCATTAGCATTCATCTCCAGCTGTCCTGGTGATTTCTAGGAAGGAAGGTTCTGGCACTGCCAATGTACACTACACGGCACAAGTGCCATGGAACTGCCAAGGTACACAACACGGCAACAACTGGCAAAGCTCTACCAGCAGCGTGAGGTCAAAGAGAACACCAAGACACTGGCATCGTCAGTGGAAAACTTAAACTGTAAATGGCAAAGGAGAGGTAGTTACAGTGATTAAATCAGTGGTTAGGGACTTAATCAAAAGGTTTTTATACCATAAATACAGTTGAAGTCGGAAGTTTACATACACTTAGGTTGGATTCATTAAAACCCGTTTTTCAACCACTCCACAAATTTCTTGTTAACAAACTATAGTTTTGGCAAGTCGGTTAGGACATCTGCTTTGTGCATGACACAAGTAATTTTTCCAACAATTGTTTACAGACAGATTATTTCACTAATAATTCACTGTATCACAATTCCAGGGAGTCAGAAGTTTACATACACTAAGTTGACTGTATCTTTAAACAGCTTGGAAAATTACAGAAAATTATGTCATGGCATTAGAAGCTTCTGATAGGCTTATTGACATCATTTGAGTCAATTGGAGGTGTACCTGTGGATGTATTTCAAGGCCTACCTTCAAACTCAGTGACTCTTTGCTTGACATCATGGGAAAATCAAAATAAATCAGCCAAGACCTCAGAAAAATATGTGTAGACCCCCGGAAGTCTGGTTCTTCCTTGAGAACAATTTCCAAATGCCTGAAGGTACCACGTTCATCTGTACAAACAATAGTATGCAAGTATAAACACCATGGGACCACGCAGCCGCCATACCGCTCAAGAAGGAGACGCGTTCTGTCTCCTAGAGATGAATGTATTTTGGTGCGAAAAGTACAAATCAACCTCAGAACAACAGCAAAGGACCTTGTGATGATGCTGGAGGAAACAGGAACAAAAGTATCTATATCCACAGTAAAACGGGTCCTATATCAACATAACCTGAAAAGCCGCTCAGCAAGTAAGAAGACACCACTCCAATACCGCCATAGAAAATTCAGACTACGGTTTGAAACTGCACACGGGGACAAAGATCGTACTTTTTGGAGAAATGTCCTCTGGTCTGATGAAACAAAAATATAACTGTTTTGCCATAATGACCATCGTTGTGTTTGGAAGAAAAAGGGGGAGGCTTGCAAGCCGAAGAACACCATCCCAACCGTGAAGCACGGGGGTGGCAGCATCATGTTGTAGGGGTGCTTTGCTGCTTGAGGGACTGGTGCACTTCACAAAATAGATGGATTATGAGGGGAAAGTATGTGAATATATTGAAGCAACATCTCAAGTTATCAGTCAGGAAGTTAAAGCTTGGTCACAAATGGGTCTTCCAAATGGACAATGACCCCAAGCATACTTCCAAAGTTGAGGCAAAATGGCTTAAGGACAACAAAGTCACGGTAATGGAGTGGCCATCACAAAGCCCTGACCTCAATCCTATAGAAAATTGGGGGCAGAACTGAAAAAGACTCAGTTACACCAGCTCTGTCAGGAGGTGGGCCAAAATTCACCCAACTTATTGTGGGAAGCTTGTGGAAGGCTACCCAAAACGTTTGACCCAAGTTAAACATTTTAAAGGCAATGCTACCAAATACTAATTGAGTGTATGTCAACTTCTGACCCACTGGGAATGTGATGAAATAAATAAAAGCTGAAGTAAGTCATTCTCTCTACTATTATTCTGACATTTCGCATTCTTAAAATAAAGTGTTGATTCTAAGACAGGGAAGTTTTACAAGGATGGATTAAATGTTAGGAATTGTAAAAAACTGAGTTTAAATGTATTTGGCTAAGGTGTATGTAAACTTCCGACTTCAACTGTAGTTACACATACGGTTGGCATGTCAAACGGTTACAATTGCATATTATGTTTCTCTAGAAGACTGTGAGTACTGTGTACATGAGGCACTATTCTATACTTTAGTTACAATAACGGAGAAAAAAAACAGCAAAGTCTAAACATTGACCACCAAACCTCTGAATGTATTGTGGAATTAATAAAGAATGTGTCACAGCCAGGAAATACCCTGGATGTATGCCATGGAATCCTATGGAAATGTCTTTACTTTTTGGAGGCTCCATCCATTCTCTTCCCCAGGGTTTGCCAAACTTGATCCTAGCACTACACATCTGATTCAAATCACCAACTCATCATCAAACTTTGATTATTTGAATCAGCTGTGTTGTGCTAGTGCAAAAACCAAAATGTGCACCCAGGGTGGGCCCCAGGACCGAGTTTGGGAAACCCTGCTCTGCCTCCATGCCATGTCCCAGGAGAAACATGGTATGTGTACAGAATTACCAGCAGTCTTTAACTTAGGTCTTCCAGTGAGTCTCTCACATTGAGTGGATAGGAAAATCTAGGGATCTCAGTCCTTATTTGTTTAACCAGTTTATAGTAGAGAGTTTAAATGGATTTCAGTCAAATTGGCCTAAATGCTAACTGCAATAAGTACAATTTTTTCATGCAAATGAAAACCCATAATTTTGTCAGTAAAATATAATAGACTTCCTGAAAAGCATCCTGGTTTGAATAAATCATTGAGGAACAACTGTATTGATGCCTGCTGTAGGTACTAACTGGACCTATGGTGAAATAATTGACATTCCCTCAACTCTGGCTAATCTTGACATCATGTTGGTGTGAGAGGAATGTGACACTCATGGAACAAGGAGCAGCCAATGGAAAAATTAATAGGAAATGAAAATAAACCCCATACATTTTTACAGAGTATTTATGGTATATGGACATAGACTTTCCCATTTGAATGACCTGGCAAAAATAAATCGCCCGGACAGTGTGACAGAGTAGTGTGTGTACTGTATATGGGACGTCAAATTCAATAAAGCAAGCTTGAGAAAGAAAACCAGGTATACCGTCTGTATAGGAGCATGGCAATACAGCCTGCACATGCAGGTAATCCACCTCTTCCTTTCTATTCCACACAGCCATCGGGAATACAAACCAAATTACAGTAAAGGTGTTGTGCGATATCTGCTTCCTCTTTACCTCAGGTCTGCACAAGATGTTTGGAACCTGTAAGTGTGATCTTTCTGATGAAGCTTCGGATACTTGAGGTCACTACCTTAACCAGGAATGTTCAATTCTGGTTCTGGAGGGTTTTTTTCTACCTGGTGGTTAGTTGCAATCACCTGGTGTCCTAAACTCTTAGAAAAAAGGTGCTATCTAGAACCTAAAAGGGTTCTTCGGCTGTCCCCATTACCTGGGACCAAAAATGTTCCCCTACAGCAGGGCTGCCAAACCCTCTTCCTGGAGATCTACTGTCCTGTAGATTTTCAATCCAACCCTAATTTTGCATATCCGATTCAGCTAGTTAAGGTCTTGTTGAGCAGATAATTAGTAGAATCAGGTGTGTTAAATTAGGGTTGGACTGAAAACCCACGGGACTGTAGATCTTCAGGAAGAGGGTTGGGCAGCCCTGCCCTACAGAGACAGCCGAAGAACCCTTTTTTTTTTCTAAGAGTGTAGGTCTGAATTAGTCCCTTATTAGAAGGAGAGGATGAAAGTGTTTTGGCCCTCCAGGAGTGACATTGAACAGCCCTGATCTAAACACCAAATTGTACTGCCATTATTCATAAAAACCTTATATAATTCACTGACAGATTGTCTGTGTTAACTTCGGCATTATTGGTATGTGAAAGGATGAAAACAGGGTGTATTGCAGAAATCGATACAATACCAAAAAGCAGAATCAGCACTCTAGATTCTGTTGAGTTGTCATCAAATTTTGACTTGAGAGGTTTGTTTTTAATCTGTAAATCAAGACATACTGCCAGGTTGACCTAGTCCAGTTAGGATCGCCATGGTGACAGTGATTAGGTTCAGGAATAGGTTCCAGAGAGTTCTGGAACTCTGACTATAGGCAACTGAGTAGAAACACAAGCATTTTGCCCTTTTGAGTTACATTTTACATGCTCTTGTGATTTATGTTAGTATGTAGGTTATGAAAAGCATGGTGCCTTAATTTCCTCGCCAGCCACAGTCTTTGTTGCTTCATTAAACATGTCCTCCTTTTTTCAAAAGATTGGCAGGCTGCCCATGCAGCCATGGTCAAATGCTTACAAACAACCAATCTTGAACCAAAGCCAATTTCATATGCCTGTAAAACCTGATCACTCAATTGTATGCCCCAATTTCAAAGCCTTCAAAAATACCTCAACACAGTCTAGTAGTGTTGTCAGACTTTACGATTGAGTGTCTAAAATGCACAGCAAACTCCTTCAAAGAGTCTGTGTGAGCTTAGGAAGTCATAGGAGGTCACCAGAAAGCTATAGACCCTTGTCTGTGTCAAGGTTTACTCTCAACGTCTGGTGATCTTCAATCTTCACTGATTTGCAGTGGTAGTACCACAAAAGACGTGGACATTAATGTCGTACTTTATTTAGACAGTTGTTTGAATGACTTGTTATGGGAAGAAAACAATTAGAGAAATACTTTATTTCACTTAACATGTTTGTATACTTTAATATGTTGGATATATGTGCCAACCAGCATGATTAGATAATAGACACTGACCTAATGGTCTCTTAGCGCTGTGTCATACAGTTGCTGTTGCCATCATTTTTAAGCAATTGGCTTTTTCCAGTGACACTGGCCTGAATCAAACTGTTATCTTTAGAGTTACATCAATGGAATGTTTTGGTGTTGGTTATGATAAAATAAAGGATGACCATGAGACACAAAGTGCCAGGTCTACGACTGACAATAGAGCCTTGTCAGGGCTAGCATTTAAATATAGCAACAAGCACACCCATGTCAGTTCTGCCACATAGTTACCAGTTCTGTCATCACACATCAAAGGGGAGGAAAAATGTTGTGGCAATATAAAATGAAACCTGCACAGTAGTAGCCTACAAGGAGGAGGACATGGACTATCATGTAAGATTTAGATGAATGATGCAACATTATGGGATGGAACAGGACATGTTGGGTGATTGTGTTATTGGTGTGTTTGGGTGTAATGTAGGCAACAAGCTTGTCAAAAAAGAATTTCCTTCTCCTCTTCAGACAAACTCATTGCCTTAAGAGTCAGTACATATGAGCAGTCAGCAGTGATATTTCCTTGTTTTCTCCCAGTCCCAGGCCAGTTGGATGTTGAATAACAACTAATTGTAGACATGAAGGTCAAGGAGTGCACAGCTGTGTAGTTTTCCCTCCCCTCCCAGTCAAGGAAATGGTAGAGTAACGCCTAGCTATCCCTGTGTGAAGCACGTCATTTAGCATAAATCCAAGAAAGAGTCCTGCTCTCTATGCTCCTGCTGCTTCCATGTAATGAGCTGTTGTTTTTTTCATGTCAGAAAACTTTGTCCAAACTTTGTTTTGGCAGCAAGAAAACCAAATGTACCCAGTGATGTAGCAGCGAGCCCTTCCCGGACCGACCAGTGAAACATAGAGAGACGGAGGGAGACAGTGACAATTGGGGCATCGTTCCTGGTGGAATTTAGAGGAACTGAAAGAATTGAACATTCTGCTTTCTAGGAGAAACTTTCAGCCAGGCATTTAGACACAATTAATGGTTTGACAGGTGTTATGAAGGTCCAAAAATGACAATGTTATAGAATTGAATCCTTCACACATAATTAGGCCTACTTCTGGAACATGTGTGTGTTTTATGTACGTCAGTGAACTTTAGAAAGACAAGACACTGTTATTCCCAGCACCGCAAGTAGAGAGGAAACTATGCTGATTGACACATTAGCCACAGCGTAATATTGTGCTATATAATGTGTATCAGACCTGGGTCAAATACATTATGTCAAACACTTCAAATAATCAAGCTGTGCTTGATTTAATTGGCCTGGTACAATGGAACCAACGGAAATAGTCCCAAAAGTGTTTGTGTGAAATTCAGCACAACATTCACTCAGTCTTCTCTTCCATGTATTTTTTTGACATTTACTGTACATGATCACAAACTACGCGATCCCTCAAGCCAAAACAACTAGGCCTACTCTTTTAGAAGATGATGTCACTTAGTATTCAAGTAGCCGATCACCTAAAACACCAAATTAATAATTGCCAGGCTGGTATATACTCAAATACTTTGAGAGTTTATTTTAGCCTGCCTGGAGTGCCAGGTGGGCATGGTTTGCACTTTTGGGAGTGCTTTATCGCTTACATTTCAACAGGAAAGCTTAACAATCATGCACAGCTAAAGTATTTAAAATCATGTCAAATAGTATTCAAACCCAGGTCTGGACTGGTGATTTATCGTTTGGAACTCTGCTGAAGCATTGCTAACTGTCCAATAAATCTGACCAGACCTTTCTTCGGGAAAGCTTGGAGTAGGTCAGACTGAAGCCTGGGAGGATGATACCCAGACCAGACAATCAGGCCAGAGACAATCCCACCCCCTGGCCCTGCAATATGACATCATCTGTCTGGGTCTAGACAGAGTTGACTGTGGCCTTGCATACAAAAGCACACTGTGACCTCGTGGTGTCTAGGTAGTGCCAAATGCATGGCACAAAAAAATCTCTGCACACTAAATGGACGCCATATTTACCTTCAGTGAGCATAAAATCAACCTTACAAAAAAAACTGTATTTGAAGTCCCTTAGCCACAGCATTCAATTTTCAGCCAGCTAGCTCCTCTTCACCCTGGCTACATTAGCAGCTGGTGCCTTGAGGGAAGAGGTTTGGCAGGTGAAATATAGGCTCTACCTCTGTGTCACAGCAGACACACAACTAACAGTCTAGAATGTACAGCAAATATATCCCATAGTCAAGGGGAAAATAACACTGACTGCATTACTCTCCAAGCAAGGATATCAAATAAAGAAAAAACTTGGTAGGAGTACTTGATACTTATGTCAATTAGGGAAAGGTCTCAGACAAAGTTGGGTCTGCTTTGTTTTTCAGCTTGAAGTCAATAAACACATGGACAGTAAAACAGACAGTAGTCACCATGCCAGTCATTGTGGGGGAATGCATGTAGAGTTGGCACCCTATAAGGCCAGGTCAGGGTAGTTTGTTTAAAAAATGTACAGTCTAAGTGTTGTACTCTGGGTAAGTCCAGACCCTCTTGATCATTGGGCCAAAATGTCTGCAGGACAGCATCCAATGTTTTATCTCCTGCACAGTATTTGTTCAACATTTTGAAACTCCAGAGAAACTTGGAAAGGGTCTCCCTCCACACTCTTGCCAACTGACTTTTAAATTAGTTTGCAGTGATTTTTTGCACTCAATTTGAACAATGACTGGATTTGTTGAGGCATTCAATACCATGTGTCTGTGATCATATTTATCATACATTTTGCAATGCATCATAATCATAAATGTTTCTTGTCCTCGCTTGAAAACAGACCAACAAAAATACTGCAAAAGCTGCCTGCTCTTGCTTGGAAAACATATTGATCCAACCAACATGTGTCATCTCTGGCTGCTCACCAATCCATTAAATGTTATATTGACAAATGATCAGAAAGCACTGAGCCGGATATCATAACCACCTTTATCATTCCGCTAAGGACACAGGGTTTGCCTGGAAAAATGTAGACTACAATAGTCTCTGAACAACAGTAAAGTAAGTTTAGTAAAGTATGTTCATGTCACTGTTATAAAGCAATGTCAATCTTAAACTGCAGTGTCTACTGTAATGTGCAACACATTGAAATATGTTCTATAACTCGTCTTGTACCAACACATGGTGAAGATTTGACTCAAGATTACAATTGGACGTCCAAATGTAACTAGCATATTCCCTCTAAACTATGCCTGCCTCTGCCAGACATTGTTGAAATCTGTAACCATTTAATTTCAAACACCAGTGTTTCACCTCAACCCAGCCCAGACTGTACAGTCAGGGATTCTTGAGACAGAGTGATCTCAAGAACAACAGCCAAACACAAGACACTGATGGAGAAATGTGATTTCTAAGAGAAGCTTATTGGCCAAGTCCAAGTGCATCAAGCTACACTGAAGGATAGCCCACTTCTGAACCCTTGAGTTCAATATCCCTCATGCTTAGACAGCCATCTAGGGGCCATGCGATGCCTGGTCCCATACCGTTGGGACACTGATATAACAATAGCCTATATAACTGAAAACTACTTATTATTCTGTAATAATAAATGAAGCAGATTTATTACATTTGCGAACAAAAAGGTCTAAAAAAAAATGGATGCCAATCTTTCTTTACATTTTACTTTAGCAATCCGAATTCTGTGTTTTTCAGATATGGCTATACTGATAGGACAACGTGGTCTCAGGGCAATTCATATTATCAAGCACTCAAATGTATTTATAAAGCCCTTTTTACATCAGCAGTTGTCACAACGTGCTTATACAGAAACTGAATCTAAAACCCCGAAGAGCAAGTAATGCAGAATCATGGTGGCTAAGAAAAACTCTTGAAAAAGCTGGAACCTAGGAAGAAACCTCGAGCAACCAGGCTGTGAGGTGTGGCCAGTCGTCTTCTGGATATGCCGGTTGGAGATTATAACAGTACATGGCCATAAAGGCCAGATCGTTCTTCAAGATGTTCAAACGTTCATAGATTAGCAGCAGGGTCAAATAATAATCACAGTGGCTATCAAGGGTGCAACAGGTCAGGACCTCAGGAGTAAATGTCAGTTGGCTTTTCATAGCCGAGCATTGAGGTCGAGACAGCAGGTGCAGTAAAGAGAGAGAGAGTCGAAACAGCAGGTCCAGGACAAGGTAGCACGACTGTTGAACAGGTCAGGGTTCCATAGCCACAGGCAGAACAGCAGCAGACACTGGATCAGCAGCAGGACCAGGTGGATTGGGGAAGGGGATAGCCAGGAGTCGTCAGGTAGTCCTGAGGCATGGTCCAACAGCTCAGGTCCTCTGGGAGGGGAGAGATGGGAAATTAGAGGGAGCAAATCTAAGATCACACAGGACACCAGATAAGACATTGATGTGTTAATGTTGATTGTTTTCTGCCCAGGGACTACAGATGAAAGTGAGCTATCTAGCTAAATCTGGTGCAATGGCATGTTATACATGGTCCCTGACAAATAAACATAATAATAATAAAATAATTGCACCAGATATTGTAGACTGACCCTAGACCCCTGGCACATAGACTATTTCAGCATAGATACAGGAGATCTTGTCCAAAGTTACTCCCAGACAGAGCCAAACAGGCACGATATAACCCCGCCCACTTTGCAAAAGCACAGCCCCCACACCTCACTAAAGGGATATCAACAGACCACTAACTTACTACCCTGAGACAAGGCCGAATTTAGCCCACAAAGATCTCCCCCACAACACGAGCCAGAGGACAGGAAGGAAGATCACGTCAGTGACTCAACCCACTCAGATTGAGTATAGCAGAAAAAAAGCCTGGCACGACGAGATAAACCCCTCCTAGGGACGGCATGGGATAGGGTGACTCAGCCCCCATAATAGGGTCAGAGACCCTCTCCCAGTGGAGAGAGGGGAGCCGGCCAGGGTGGTTTGTCACTCCAGTGCCTTGCCGTTCATCGTCACATCCCCGGCCAGACTACACTCAATCATAGAACCTGCTCAAGAGATGAGTCTTCAGTAAAGGATGAAACAGTCTGCGTCTCTCACATAGATCGGCAGATCATTCCATAAAAATGTAGCTCTATAGGAGAAAACCATGTCTCTAGCTGTTTGCTGAGAAATTCTAGGAACAATAAGGCAGCATGAGTCTTGTGGTCATAGTGTATGTGTAGATATGTATGGCCCGACCAATCAGCGAGATAGGTAGGAGCAAGTCCTTGTAATACTTTGTAGGTTAGCAGTAAAATCTTGAAATCAGCCCTAGCAATCAGCCTTAACAGGAAGCCAGTGGCGAGTACTGGAGTAATATGATCAAATGTAGTTTTAGTCAAGATTCTAGCAGCAGTATTTAGCACCAGCTGAAGTTTATGTAGTGCCTTATCTGGGTAGCCAGAGAGTAGAGCATTGCAGTAGTCTAATATTGAAGTGACAATAAAGCATGGATTAGCGTTTATGCATAATTTTGGTAATTTCTGATTTTTGCAAAGGCTGTACTTGAAATATGTTTTATATGTTCAACAAAAGAGAGATCAGGGTCCAGAGTAACGCCGAAGTCCTTCACAGTTCTTTTTGAGACGACTGTACAACCGTCAAGATTCACTGTCAGATCCGACAGTAGATCTCTGTTTCTTGGGACCTTGAACCTCTACTTTTAAACTCGGACAAAACAAATAACTTTTTCACCATTCAGTTCCTTATATCTGAAACAAAGGCTTCCATGGTAGGCAATTTTGGGGCTTCACCATGTTTCATTGAAATGTACAGCTGTGTATTGTCTACATAGCAGTACAAGTTTAGATTGTGATTCTGAATGACATCACCAAGAGGTAGCATGTATAGTGAAAACAATAGTGGTTCTAGAATGGAACATTGAGGAACACCGAAACTAACAATTGATCCACAAAGATTAACTGATATCTTTCCGACAGATAAGATCTAAACTAGGCAAGAACTTATTCGTGATAGGAAACTTTACGTTCTATACTATTCTACTGTATCTTAGTCCATTCTGTTCTGACGTCACTTGTCCATATGTATATAGTCTTAATTCATTCCTACTTAGATGTGTGTGTATTAGGTATATGTTGTGTAATTTGTTAGATATTACTTGTTAGATATTACTGCACTGTTGGAGCTAGAAGCACAAGCATTTCGCTATACCCGCAATAGCATCTGCTAATCAGGAGAGGCATTATTACTGCCACTTTTAGAGAGTTTGGCACACATCCGGAGGAAAGGGAGACATTTAATATGTTCAACATAGGAGAGTCAAGAACAGGAAGAAGCTCTTTCAGTCGTTTAATTGGAATACGGTCCAGTAGACAGTCTAGCAATCCAAAGTTTGCATGTTCAGGTAGTGTCGGGGGCAACTGTAGCATTTTAGCTAACCCACAACACAATTTGTTGTGGGTTAATTTGTTCTTAACTGACTTGCCTGGTTAAATAAAGGTTAAAAATAAATTTAAAAAATAAAAATAAAGAAGGAATGGATCAGAACAATGAAGTCCTGATCTGTTAGAACCAGAGAGTATCTATTTGGACTGCAACATTTGTGATGTTTGTGATGGGCTAATTGTGCACTTTTTTGAGTGATGTGATTGTGAAGTCAGAGGATGAAGACAATGAGATGCAGGCTTGCTTCTCTACCATGGCAGCTAATGGAACTGGGTAAGGGGTCATTCAGAGCGTAACAAAGGTACTATTCTTCTTATTGGATTGCTGATAGGCTTTTCATATTTCTAAGTGAAATAAAGTCAGGGGAGGAAGTCCAGGATACGAACGGAGACCCAGCCTGGCTCATTTACGATTTTAGCGAATGGCAAATGCTCCCCACATACACGTCACACACAGAGCAGGCTTGCCAGAATCCCCCCCCCCCCCCCCCCCCCCTCGCTTGAACGCGCGTACACTAAATTCTTCATTGCTGCGACTTGCTTGCTTGTTTAAATTTCTGCTCCTCACTCCATTGTCAGTTTAGCCTACATTTCACTGATCTTAGTTGCAGAAAGCATTTTATATGTGTCCTTCAAGGCAGCTGTCAATGATCATGTTATGCTGCGTTTCATTAAAACATGTTATGGCTGTTTGATCTCAGGGGAGGCACTAGTCATGTCTGCAGGTTTCGTTTTGGCTATTTGTTTCAGGTGTATTAGTCAATAAATAAATACACTTTCCAAAATTCGTAATATCTCCCATGTCTTATTCAACTAGTAATTGTTCTGAAATGTTTATTGCTTGCCTACATTTTACTCTCTCCTTTATGTTTAATATAACACACATACATTAATTATTAATTGTGGTTGCACGTGAAGACTGTTCTATATAAAGTATTTGACTCTGATGTGTGCTACAGAAAGTATTAGACCAGTGACAAAAATAAGTAAATTAGAAGGGGGGGGGGGGGGGGGCATTGACGTGGTTCCCAAACAATGGGTTTCTTTCCAGCCAGGCCGCCTGGGGTGCAGCTGGATCCTACCAACTGGGCACAGATGTCAGTTCAACGTCTAGTTTTGATTTACATTTGGTTGTTTTCAACTAATGTGAATTCAACGTGAAATAAAAAACTATTTAACCATGTCATTGGGTCTAGGTTAAAGGTTGGGTGAAAAAAATAATAAATTCAATTTGTTTTTGAATGAGGATCTTGTGTGAGGATCTTGTGTGACAACACCAACAAACAAGCGACCATAAACATAGCGAGAGCCATAAAATACGCCTGGACGGGCATCACTGTTCTAGAGTTTTACCAATTCCTAGGGCTTCTCTTCTACATGTCTGGTCAAGTTGAAACCTATAAGAAACTACTCGAAAGTGAACAGCATTTTCTCCCGGTCCTTTCCAGGGTCAGTCATGACCAGGAATGGATTCCAAATGTTGCTCGTGAACATTCACATGACCGACCCCGAGAAAGACTGCATCCCTGAGTATGACAGCCTTTGCAGTATTAAGCCATCGATGAGTGCCATGCGGATTGCAAGTCGAGCGTATTACCATCTTTCCAGAAATCTGTCCATTGATGAGCAAATGGTGGCATCTATGGCTAAATCTTAAAAGCCTCAGTGCATGAAGAGCAATGCCGGTCCAGTGGGGCTTCAAGCCCTTTGATTTGGCTGACTCCAGCAATTGCTACACCATTGACTTCAGTGTGTACACTGAAAAGTCCAACTCCTCTGGCAATGGACAATGCTATGACGCTGTCATGAGTGTCATTCAGTCTTCCTACTTGGGCACTGGTTACCATCTCTGCTGTGACAATTTCTACACAATTCCAAAACTGTTCCAGGATTTATTATCCAGGAAAATTGGTGCTTGAAGACCCTGATCACGTTGAGATAAATGCCCTGACCATGAAATCCCAGAGTGGATCCATAAGGTGGAGGAGGGAGGGCAACCTGCTGTATGTGAAGTGGAATAAAGCCAGCAAGGTCTCGATGTGTGGTTGCCAACATTTAAGTAAAACATTTATTTTAATGTGTAAATGTATTAAATATGATATAGTCAGGGCAAAAGCCAGTTGTTACGTATGAGATTCTGAAGTTGCTAAGCAAACAAGCTGGTCATTCATTGTTTTGGGATGTTTTAACTCAGTCGTTCATTATATTCATTCCATGTTGCTATGCTGAACAAATCCTTGGCATGTAGCTAGCTAGCTACAGTAGCTAGTAGAGGTTCAATGATCACGAGAGAGAAGAACTTCAATAAATAATAATTTAATAAATAATGTATAAATAGGCAAAAAACTGCTGATTATCAAGTCAATAATGCAACATTAACGTTAGTTATGGAGGATAGCTCGGCTAATTACTTTACTTCTCATTTGCTAGCCAACTACACACAATCAGATCAGGCAGCTGAAATGACAGCAAACTATGTGCATTTGTGTTTGTTTTACCTGCGTTTCTATACTGAACAAAATTATAAACGCAACATGCAAAAATTTCTAAGATTTTACTGAGTTACAGTTCATAGAAGGAAATCAGTCAAATTAAATAAATTAATTTGGCCCTAATCTATGGATTTCACATGAATGGGCTTTGTCACAGCCATGGGTGGGCCTGAGAGGGCATAGGCCTACCCACTTGGGAGCCAGATCCACCCACTGGGGAGCCAGGCCCAACCAATCAGAATGAGTTTTCCCCCAAAAAAGGGCTTAATTACAGACAGAAATACTCCTCAAGTTCATCAGCTGTTTGGGGGGCGCAGGTGAAGAAGCCGGATGTAGAGGTCCTGGGCTGGCGTGGTTACACGTGGTCTGCGGTAGTAAGGCCAGTTGGACGTACACTGATTCTGATTCTCTCAAATGACATTGGAGAAGGCTTATGGTAGAGAAATTAAGATTACATTATCTGGCAACAGCTCTGTTGGAAATTCCTACAGTCAGCATGCTAATTGCATGCTCCCTCAAAACTTGAGACATCTGTGGCATTGTGTTACAAAACTGCACATTTTAGAGTGGCCTTTTATTGTCCCCAGCATTTTTTATTATTTTAATTTTAAATGTAACCTTTATTTAACTAGGCAAGTCAGTTAAGAACACATTTTTATTTACAATGACAGCCTGTAAGTTGTTATAAAAGGGAGAAATGTACTTTTCAACAGTTTTGGAAGGTATAGCCTACCTTCCAAAACTCGAGATGACCTCAGGAGAACCGTGGGTGTTGAAGATGTCCACTATCACCTTGGAGGTGGCCTCACCAGTCTTGTCCTTGATGGGTATCATACAAAATAAAAATAAATGTCTGGTTCCAAGCATCCTTTTTAATGGGTTACAGAAGGGAATTTAGAGTTAAGCACGTTCTCTTCCTTTACTGACCTTGGCATTGTGCATGGTGATCTTAGGCTTGTGTGCGGCTGAGCCGTTGTTGCTCCGAGATGTTTCCACTTCACAATAACAGCACTTACAGTTGACCGGGGCAGCTCAAGCAGGGCAGACATTTTATAAACTGACTTGTTGGAAAGGTAGCATCCTATGACAATGCCATGTTAAAAGTCACTGAGCTCTTCAGTAAGGCCATTCTACTGCCATGTTTTGTCTATGGATATTGCATATATACCTGTCAGCAACGGGTGTGGCTGAAAATACTGAATCCACTCATTTGAAGGGGTGTCCACATACCACGTATGTACAGTGCATTCGGAAACTATTCGGACCCCTTGACTTTTTCCACATTTTGTTAAGTTACAGCCTTATTCTAAAATGTATTAATAAATAAATAAATAAAACATCTCAGCAATCTACACACAATACCCCATAAAGACAAAGCGAAAACAGGGTTTTACAAATGTTTGCTGATTTATTACAATGGAAAAACAGAAATACCTTATTTACATAAATATTCAGACCCTTTGCTATGAGACAAAATTGTGCTCAAATGCATCCTGTTTCCATTGATCATCCTTGAGATGTTTCTTCAACTTGATCGGAGTCTACCTCCGGTAAATTCAATTGATTGGACATGTTTTGGAAAAGCACACACCGGTCTGTAAGGGGTCCTACAGTTAACAGTGCATGTCAAAGCAAAAACCAAACTATGAGGTCAAATGAATTGTCCGTAGAGTTCCGAGACAGGATTATGTCGAGGCACAGATCTGGGGAAGGGTACCAAAAAATGTGTGCAGCATTGAAGGTCCCCCAAGAACACAGTGGCCTCCATCATTCTTAAATGGAAGAAGATTGGAACCACCAAGACTCTTGCTAGAGTTGGCCGCCCGACCAAACTTAACAATTGGGGGAGAAGGGCCTTGGTCAGGGAGGTTACCAAGAACCTGATGGTCACGCTGACAAAGCTCCAGAGCTACTCTGTGGAGATGGGAGAACCTTCCAGAAGGACAACCATCTCTGCAGCACTCCACCAATCAGGCCTCCTCAGTAAAAGGCACATGACAGCCCGCTTGGAGTTTTCCAAAAGGCACCTAAAAGACTCAGACCATGACAAACAAGATTCTCTGGTCTGATGAAACCAAGAGTGAACGCTTTGGCCTGAATGCCAAGGGTCACGTCTGGAGGAAACCTGGCACCATCCCTACGGTGAAGCATGGTGGTGACAGCATCATGCTTTGGGGATGTTTTTGAGTGGCAGGGACTGGTAGACTATTCAGGATTGGGGGAAAGATGAACGGAGCAAAGTACAGAGATATCCTTAATGAAAATCTGCTCCAGAGGGCTCAGGACCTCAGACTGGGGTGAAGGTTCACCTTCCAACAAAACAATGACCCTAAGCACACAGCCGAGGCAACGCAGGAGTGGCTTCGGGACAAGTCTGAATGTTGTTGAGTTGCCCAGCCAGAGCCCGGACTTGAACCCGATCGAATATCACTGGAGAGACCTGAAAATAGCTGTGAAGCGACGCTCCCCATCCAACCTAATAGAAACTCCCCAAATATAGGTGTGCCAAGCTTTCAGCGTTATACCCAAGAAGACTTGAGGCTGTAATCACTGCCAAAGGTGCTTCAACAAAGTAGTGTAGTGGAGCGGGTTAAGAGTTTCACGTTTTTTGGCGTCCACATCACCAACAATCTATTATGGTCCAAACACACTAAGACAGTTGTGAAGAGGGCACGACAACGCCTTTTCCCCCTTAGGAGACTGAAAAGATTTGGCATGGGTCCCCAGATCCCCAAAAAGTTCTACATCTGCACAATTGAGAGCATCCTGACCGGTTGCATCGCCGCCTGGTATGGCAACTGCTCGGCATCCAACCAGAAGGCTCTACAGAGGGTAGTGCGTACGGCCCAGCACATCACTGGGGCCAAGCTTCCTGCCATTGAGGACCTATATACTAGGCGGTGTCAGAGGAAGGCCCAACAAATTGTCAGACTCCCATTACCCAAGTCCTAGACTGTTCACTTCACTTCACTGTTCACTACATTCCATACTCCACACATTTTCCCTGACACCCAAAAGTACTCATAGCATTTTTTATGCTTAGGAGGGAAAATGGGAAAATGGTGAAATTCACGCACTTATCAAGCGAACATCCCTGGTCATCACTACTGCCTCTGTAAACACAAATGCTTTGTTTGTAAATTGTGTCTGAGTGTTGGAGTGTGCCCCTGGCTATCCCTAATTATTTTATTTTTTTTAACTATAAATTGTGCCATCTGGTTTGCTTAATATAAGGAATTTTAAATGATTTCTTCTTTTACTTTTGATACTTAAGTATATTTTAGCAAATACATTTACTTTTGATACTTAAGTATATTTTAGCAAATACATTTACTTTTGATACTTAAGTATATTTAAAATCAAACTTTTACTCAAGTAATATTTTACTGGGTGACTTTCACTTTTACCTAAGTCATTTTCTATTAGAGTATCTTTACTTTTACTTCAGTATGACAATTGTTTACTTTTTCCAACACTGCTCTATTCCACCTCGTCAGAACCGCGTGGAATTTACCAGAGAAGAATACATCCTGTCGTAACACCAAAATGCAACATTCAAAGAGTTCATTGGCTAGAGAGGGCTGATATACCTACCAATCCCCAGATCATTCTTGTTCCAAGTGTCCGCATTTCAGCATGGCAGCCGTGGATGTCATCGTGGACAACTTTGCTGCACTTTGGAGTAAACCTTTTAACCGTGTTATATTGGCTCAGATTTTTTTTGCTATTTCAATAGTGGGATCCTTTGTAAATTGGACACAGCTCGTTCCGGAGACATATTTCAGCAACAGAAGAAATGTTGTTAATATGTAAGTAGCGGTTACCCATTAGCAAACTAGCTAGCCACAATGACAGCTCGATAATCAGTGAGGCTGTAGGTTAGCTAACACCTAAGGTAGCTTACGAAGTGCCAAACCCTTTCGAGCACAGCCATGATGAAAATGTTTTGTTTTTTGTCAAATATTGTACAGTGGATAGGTGCAGACGTTTAATTTAAGTAATGAGTGACAAGTGAAAATAAACATTTTTACATACGTTTAAGTTCGGGATGTTAAAATCAGGTTCATTTTCGGTTCTGAATGAAAGTGGAAAATACGTATTTCCCAGATGTTGGTTCTGAATGAAAGTAGAAAAGACGTAATTGTCTATGTTTGGTCCAAATCAAGGCTGGTCCAGAACGGACATAATCTGAACCAAACATAAACATCTATGATTTGGTCCGGACTAGACCAAAAACCAATACGTGCGTACACCAATACTTTTTTCATGCTACCCAACTTCATCGGGAGTTATTGTGAGCCTATTTTGCAATGTGTTTACACAGTGGGAAATGCAAAGTATTTTGTTTTTGCTATGATCAGCTTGTCAGATACAAACTTGAACCACTGATCATGGCAATGGGGTGAAATTCTTGGACAACAGTTGTGATTGTCCATTCTTATATTGTCCATTTTACTTTGCACTGGAGAGGCGCGCTGGGAATATGTTGAGCCCCTGGCTTTGACAAAATGGGCACTGCTTATCACTGGACGGTATCAAAGTTCACCTTATGGCACTGGTTGAGAGATTGTCGACTACAAAATAATAGATTCCTCAACCCCTTGCCTGTCGACTCAAGTAGCGGAATCGACTCCTAAGATTCAGTATTTTTGCAACAGAGGATACTGAGTAGTTGCTATAGGCTACTTCAGAGAATGCAATCTCTTGCATCTTTAACAACAAAGAGAAGGGAGAGTGATGGCATTGGTAGGCAGGTCGGCCAGCAGGCCTACAGTCAGAACTGCGGTAATCAAAATATGTATAGGCTGTCACAGTGCTGTAGGCTCTCGCAATTTCTTGGCTTGCACTGTCTCTCAAGTTCACTAAAGTAGGGCTGAAATATTCTACATGCAATAGACTGAACCATACACAGTACAGTATGAAGATAGGATAAAACTGCGTCTCCAATAGAAAAGGAAACAGTCG